>NW_026901776.1:1200000-1542500 GCF_033783945.1 Neopsephotus bourkii | reverse complement strand
ATACAGAAAATTATGTAGGTGCAACCTTACTGCAGTTAGATATAGATAAGGAAAACAATTAGGCATTATCCCTCATTACCTCTGCTGCTCATTTACAAATAATAATGCAATTAGTAACTTGTTGTATGTAAAGAATTACAGAAAATTAGTTTTCCATTGTACTTGCATCCAGATTATTGTTGTGTGGCATTATATTTCCTCTGAACAACTAAAAATTCTTTCAGCACACATTACTAAATACTACAGATCTGACCCTGGCAAATATTTGCCAAAAACCTTTTCGCTTAGAAGTCAGCTGAAGGATTTTTCCATGAACTGCAATGTATTTTAGAGTAGGAATTTGAAGTCATCAGACTATTTAAAGGGCATGGGGGAGGTGGGAGGGAGGAGAGGAGAAAGGAGGAAAAGAATAAGAATTATGTAATGCTAATACAATTTTATGTCAGAGAATCATATTTGTACTGGAAAAACTCACTATCAGATAATGCATCCCAAGTGTATTGCAAACACATCTTTAATTTAGGAGCACCTTTTTCCACCTAAACAAAGACCTTCAGTAAAGTAGCAATATGTATAGTGCTGAGCAACCCACTACTTCCTTCTGATTGCCAAACAGACCAAGATTCCTTCTTAGAGAGCAGATATCTAACTTAAGCACCATTCCACAATTTTGTACAAAACATTAAGGAGATCACATACCATGACTGATGCAGGATACGAACACAACTGACAATGACACAGTTACTCCAGTTAGGCTTGCATAATTTAGGTGGCCCAATAAGAAGCTATTTTAATTATTAACTTCTAATGATTTGCAATTTGTCGAAGGTGGAAGTATTATCTTTAATCAGGAATGCTGAAAGAAGACAAAGGAGTCCTGCAGCAACTTCCAACAAAGGTTTCTGCAAAAGTTTACAAAGGCACTTACATGTCTGAAGTTAGAGCAGCACCATGTAAATCACTTGTGCATAAAGTTAAGCACTCTTAACTCTCTGCAGGATCAAGATGGTACCAGGCAAGGATGCAGGAATAAAGTAACTTGGGGTCATGCAGTACAAAGTTAAAGGATCAGAGATTGAGAACAACTGTTTATTTGTACTATGAACTTATTCCTTTTATCCTTGATTTCCGTGTAAAACCCACACAGCTGCTATAATGGTTGAAGCTTTCACATGAAATAGTACAACTCCACTCATGTTAAGGTAATGTAATTACTTTAATTTTCTACGCTAAGGAAATTTTTATATAATTATCAAAATGCTATTTAGCTCTGGTACTTCAAGTATAAATTATACTGCAGTAAGAACCTTAATATCAACCTAACTGTACACCCAGAAAGGTGTGGATACAACACAGGAACATTGAGTGTATACTTAATGGCTGTTTAACTTCCAAGAAAAAAGATTATTTCTTTCTCAAGGTGATACCTCTTAAAAATACAGAATGTAATAAAATGTTGGAAGAGATAAATGACACAAAAGGCTGTATTAAAGTTTTGACCTAGTTGGTTACACATATAAAGAGCAGACTGAAATTCATATCCAATTTTTTTTTGTTTAGAAATATCATTTGTCTTATGAAATAATGCTAGAAGAAAAAGTTCCACGACCAGGCATATTAAAATCACATACCAATTACAGTGTCATAACACAAATAAAAGTAAAACTCTCTATCATAAATTAAGAGTTAAGACTAAAAATGGCCTGCTCCACCCAGGCTTAACATCTGCTACTGATAGGTAAGCAGAAAACAATTGTCAAGAGAAGCAAAACTCCCTAGATTTTCAGAGTGAACCCTATGTGGATTTATGTGCTTTCATGTTTTTGTTAACAGCTTTACTAATTAAATTATAAAATTTTATAACAGTAGTACAGTAATTTTTAAAAGTACCTCTGAAATAAGTCAAAGTTTGTCGTCAAGTGCTATGAACTTTACTGGACTTCACTGTAATTTGTCAAAATGAAAAAAAATCATGTAGTTATACTGTGGTCATAGAGCTAGGTTCAGAAAAAAACATACTGTAAAAGTTGTCATCATAATATGTGGTGTGTGAAATGGATGAGATCCACATAATATACAGAAGAGCCAAGGAGTTTCAGATCGATATTCTAGGCTCAACTTGCAGCTGGTCTTGAGTACATGATGTAATCAATTATATCATTTAACATCAAAAAGGCAGTTTTACAGCTAACTTCATATCCACTGTACGCTGAGCTAAGCATTTTAGAGTGTTGATGCTGATAACTGTAACAAGTCTAAATAAAGAGAAGAACTGTCACAGTAAAATTCTTGCTCCTTTGGAAAATAAAGTTTACTTAAGTCCATGTGTTATTATCTGAAATCCATGTAAAGGTCACAGGCAAACTTCCTTCCTTATTACCACATTCAAACAAAGTTTTAGAACCTAAAAAGTATGAAACAAGATGTACAGCTCTTTGAACTATGCTTCAATTATTTCTTTTCTTTTATGACGAGAGCTGAAAAGCTTTTGCCAAGTGCTAACTACCAAAATGAAAATAAAGGTAGACTAAAAATCCTATGCCTATAACTCCAATTAAATAAGAAAGAAAATAATGCTGAGGGAAACTGTCTTAGAGGATTTTAAAAGCACTTAAATTTTATTTCTAGATTATTACACAGGTTGTGAAAGAAGAAACAAAAAAAAATATTTGTGCTATTCACTCAATGTATAACTTCTTAATTTATGCAAAAGCCACTTTTTTAAAGACATTAATAGTGTCTGAAGTTTAAAACTGAAACAGCACAGAGTTTTCAAGAAGACTCAAG
This sequence comes from Neopsephotus bourkii, assembly GCF_033783945.1. Taxonomy (NCBI): domain Eukaryota; kingdom Metazoa; phylum Chordata; class Aves; order Psittaciformes; family Psittacidae; genus Neopsephotus; species Neopsephotus bourkii. The sequence continues at coordinate 1,539,713 of NW_026901776.1, read as the reverse complement.
AACTCATTATTTTAGTAGACCTCCAGAAGAAAGAGCTTAGGCTCTGCAAAATTGTTAACCAATATAGTTTAATTATTTTGAGAGATATTTTATTTCCTTTTAAATAGACATGAAGGAGCATTTGCTGGCAGTTGAACACCCTGAAACAAACTGACCAATATGCTACACAACTGGACTGTGACATAGGTATGACGGGCAAAGAATGTAAAGTAAGGTGCACATACAGGATGAAAGAAAACAGGAAAAGAAGGCCTTGTATACACAAAATCTCATCTTCCTCCCTCAATTTACTTTATTAGGGCTAATATAAGACTCCTCTCTACCTCGATGAACTTACCTGCCATATACACATATTTGCACACTGCATATAATTTTTTTACATTATACAATGCTTTTCTGCCTACAACTGTAGTTAACGTTTATGCATTTTGCTTACTAAAGTGTAGCCAGGTCTTTTACACTTTATAGTGAGAAGAGGAATATTTTCTGCATACTTCGCTAAAGCATCATTTCCTTGGTCAATAACTTTGAAAAAATCATACACTTCCAATTATACTTTCACAGAAAACAAAATTACAATTAAGATGTAATTTAAGTATCTTCTACTGGCTACATTAAGCTGCATACATGTGAAAAAAAGCCATGTTAAAACAACCTAGCAACTAAGTTCTTTCCAGGAATCTGTTAATCCTCATTTCTAAAATTGTTAGATGTTAATTTGACCATTTAGAAATGTCTTTTGCACTACTGAAACTCATTAGGCAGAGTCTTGCCAATTAGATCAGACACATTTTTATTTATACCTGCCCTAATTCTCACACACGTACATTCACTGTGTTGTACATTCAACTATTACAAATAAATTTTAGATGTATAAAGAAAGTCACTTAATGAACAATGTCCAGAACACAAAGTACCTAAAGGATACAGACTTCTCATCCACGTGAGCTCAGGTAGCAAAAATAGCCAGGCTCAAGATTTATCAGTTATTTGTTGGAGTACCATGCCACTCCTAAAGTATTCTTTACTTAAATTGTGAAATTGAAAGGCACAAAATTGACCCAAGTCAAATGCATACCTGAGCACACTAACCAAATCTTCTATAACATCTAACTTCCTAACTGATTTTTTCCAGAATATCTATTTCTAATAATATCCCAAAGAAGTCCTGTCTCATCATTACCTTTCTGCCTCCCCCATATTCTCACCAATGCATCACTGGTATAGTATGGAAAATAATTCTGATAAAGCAGCAAAGGTCAGCTCAGAAAAATGCCTTTGGGTTGTTTTTTTTCCTCAGTGACTACTTAAATCTCCCAAAATCATTTGCAAGGTCCTCCTATGATGAAAAAAAAAAAAAAAAGCCTCAATACCTTGCATCCTGTGATCTAGTTCCCAGAAGTTTCCTAAAAATTTAAAAAGCCTCTCACGTATTTACTTTTCAGAGGTTACCTGAAATACTGTCAAAGATGATATTGTTCAATAACTAGGGATTCTGGCTCAAAATCTCACTGCATTAGACACAGCAGAGAAACAGCTCAATCCCAGAAGGCTCAAATCTGCATATCAGATGGAAACAAAAATACAGATGGAAGTGAGGTGAGCTGGAAAGATGAACAGATCAAAGGAATGCATAGAAGAAAAACACTTCCATCGCATATCCACTCCCTCCAAAAGCTTAAGGATGAACACAAAAAACTCATTAAAACTATCAGAACTACCAGGTCAGGATTCTTCCACTAAAATCTAATTTTATTTTTGTTTGGGGGAAAACGAGGTCCTAAAATTATCATCATCATCAAATCATAAAATAGCTGGGGTTGGAAGGTCATCTAGTCCAACCCCCCCTGCAATGAGCAGCAACATCTTCAAGTAGATCAGGTTGCTTGGAGCCCCATACAACCCGACCTTGACTGTTTCCAGGGATGGGGCACCTACCACCTCCCTGGACAACCTGTTTCAGTGTTTCACCACTGCCACTGTAAAAAATTTCTTCCTTCCAGCCTTAATAATAATAATAATAGTAATAAATAGTCACAGCACATGAAAACTTTGATTTTATTTGAAAAACTCTCAATTTCCTTTTGGAAAGTTGAAGATGCTTCCCACCCTCTGCCTTGAGACACCTAGGGGGCTTGATTCCAAACTCCCCCATTTCTTCACCAGACTTAATGGACTCCCAGCCTTTCCAAGCCCCTTGCTCCCCACTTTGCAAGCTAAGCAGTCTTCCTGCTTCCTGGCAGTCTCTGCCTTTTTCTGTCTCCTGTACTGCCAGATTTGCCAGACCACCAACCAAGCACAGTGCCATGTGTGCTTGTGCTGCCAACTGCCTGGCTTTACAGTAAGGCATGCAGACTCCCAGTATTCTGTCCTCAGTTCCTCTGAATCCAGCTAGAACTCAAATTTCAAGTCACAATGAAAGCTACAAAATTTCAGCAATATCTCTTTTCCTCATGAAGAAAAAAATGCAGTTCCTATATGGCTCTACCCCTCTTAATGAGATGCAAAACAATATTCAGACATTTCCTTTCTAACATGCTTCACTGGAGGAGAAGCATTTATATAAACACAGAAATACTGCTGTCATCCCCAGTTTCCAGGCATCTGCCACTGATAGTCACTGCTATCTGCAAGTCTGCAGTGTACTTATGAGCATCATGTGAGCACTGGCAAGATGCACAGGGCCTCTGCATACTGCCAACATGACCTTATGCTAGGTGAAGGTCTATCTTTCATTACGTCACTGGCCACTGTGGTCAGAAATAGCCCTGATTCCTGGCATTCCTGATCCTTTTCCTTCCCTGCATCTTTGATTCTGTCTGGTTTCCTAGTGAAAGTTTTTCTGATTTGCTTTAATAGTTCAAAGTTAACTACTTTTATTTCATTTAACACCTCTTTCATTCTTTCATTTCACTTTTTAAATTGCATTCTGGAAAGACAGATCATAAGTGGAACCTCAGACATTAAATACAAGCCTCCAGAAGTTTGTTAGAACCCGCCCACACATCTAGACGATTGTCTTACATTAAGGAAAGCATACTAAACAAAGCTCCTTCGAAAGGAGACTTTCGATATCCATTATTCATGGCGAAATGAACGTCTCCCTCCCTGCCTAAGAAACAGTGATGAGAGCCACAGTCAGTACACAAAGCAGAAAGAAACCAAGTTCAATCTCCAGGGGAAAACAAAACAAAAGAAAGAAATAAAAGCCTCCTGTCTGCCTTTTTTTTTTTTTTTTGGGGTGTTGTTGCTGTTTTGCAGCAGCTGCTCTTTTGATCCCCTCTACAACGCTATGACTTAATATTCATCTCCCTGCTACATCCTTCTATTTCTCTTTTTCCCCCTCTAGTTAATCTAGAGAAGATTATAAAAGCAACATAAATACAAGATTGTGCATCTTAATCTTTTTCTGGACAATATTGGGTAAAGGAGCTTTTAGATGAAGTTTTCTTGGAAAAGCAGTCTGAAGCAGGATTTAGGCGATTTCCTTAGAAAAGGCTGAGCACATCAGACCTTAACAATAAGACATGTCCAGCAACATCCAAGCACTGCTGGCATGATGAAGCTGTTATAACAGGCAAGATTAAAGATTCTGCAGATGGCACTTTTCCCCATGAATCAACACAGATGTAATGGCCCAGAATAAACTTTTTTAGCTCTTATCAGCAGTGTCATTTTTTTCCTGAAACATAAAGAGTTCCACCTACTCTTGATAGGCATCATATATTACCCTTCATCAGAGAAGTGTCAGTCTTAAATAACATTTGGGTAATGATAAACTCCCCCTTCACAAATTCCTTTGGTTATCACCAGTCTCCTCTATGACAACCCTTAAGTGCCAGGTTGCATAACTGTATATTGCTCAGTAGATATTTATACAGCAATTCTTTTGCACTTATATGACTAGATAAACCTCTGGCCACAGGTAGTAGTTTCACATGCAAAGGAGGCAGCAAACAAAATTCTGTCACCTTTTAAGGACTACTAAATGCCATTCTTGTTAATAAGCTAAGAAGAGTTGCATTCAGCTACCAATTGCTTCCAAAATAGTGAGAGTCAATTATCATTCTTTTATTTCCTGGAGTCTGTCCTAAAAACCTCGCTCTAATGTAAGGCCTCACAAGCAGTTTGGCAGGGGAATAGTTCTAGGAGGAAAAATAATAACCTCTGCATTGTAAAGCTGGACAACCATAATATATAATTCATTCACATTCTTATATAAGCCTAAGTAACCAGTTGTTAAAGTTATCTGAAAGTGTCACAGAATTAGAAAAAAAAAAAGAAACAACAAATCCAGAAAAAACAACTTTTCAAACTTGACCGTTTATCTGTTTAAACAAGGTAATAACCTCAGATAACCGCGTCATTATAAAAAGCTCACAGCCACAATGATGCGTATGCAAACTGGGCAGATCCACAGACAAAGCTTCACATTGCTCAGCTGATCAGTAAAATAATACAGAGCCCAACATTTGCTCTTAATTTAACCTCATATATTCAAAAGAAGTTTCTACAGACCATCACTCTGATTCTCTTTCTCCTTTTCACTTTTGTGCATTTAAAAGCAGCTCTATCTTTCTGGCATTTTGTCATTAATAAATTATCAGGACACATTCTAATTTATATATTAGTGTCTGAAAGACTCCCATAGTACTTTCATAAATATAGCATATCTTTTGAAAAATATTGTTTCTCCTCTATTACTATTAAAAGGAAATCATTAATCATGAGTGAGAGGTACAACATTTAATACATATGAACCTCCAAACAGTAACTCAGCAAATTCTATTAAAGGTGCACAGGACCTTATACCTAAAGGTTGAAGGGTGGATTGACAAAAAAAAACCAAACCTAAAACAAACAAAAAAACCCCAAACAAACAAAAAAATCAATGTTCTTTTTCATTATGTCCCTTTCAGAAGTTTTCCATATACACAGATATACGTACACATAAATCCTTATTATCTGTGGGTTTTCTACAAGGGCTATAGAGCATCCACAAGGAGCCATGACACAATATGGTCTTTTCCTGGCACTATTCCCTGACAAGAAATAGTTGTTATGAATTCTGCATTGTATTTTGGTTTTTCAAACTCTCCGCACTGGGACAAGAAGGGAAGAACACAACTGGGGAGCCCTGAGGAAAGGAAAGGCTTAAATGGTTCTTGTTTGTTCAGTGACTGTCAGTATCTTACCCAGAAGTTGGCCTTTTTTTTCCCCTAGAGATGCTTTTCCCTTCCACCTTTGACCTTCCATGTTGCTCCTCCTGGCCGCATAAAGCCGCATTTTGCCTGCTCAGGGTGCCCACCTAAGGATCTTATATGAAAACTGCCTCCAGGATGATAAGCAAAACACTTCAGATAACCTTTTGATTCTTTCCAGCAAAATAACAATCTTGATGTTTATTTATGAATGTGTACAGAGGAACAGAAACAAAATTGCAAGAAAGCTTCTGGGGCTTGGCTTCCATCCTTGCTTCTGTCATCACAGACATCAGAAAGCATTCACCAGCCTACTAAGGTCTACTTTTACAATAGCTTTCTTTTGTTCCTCATCTCTGTAACTAGTAGCAGCCTGACATCCTACTCCTCTGAGAACTAGCAATCCTCTCCTAATTTCCAGGCTAAGCTTATTCGTTTATACCCTTCAGGGAAGGGTAATAATTATCCTTCCCTGATATTTAACCCCTCAACATTTTTAAAGGACACAATCTAAGTTTTCATTGTCCTAGGCTAAAAAAAAGCCAATGTCTTCCAAATCTCTCATGAAAGCATCTCTCTTTTGCTATAATCAGCCCACAACCTTTACTTTCACCTGCGCCAGCAGTAAATTCACACTAGTTGAAAAATAGGGGCAAGAACTACAGGCAAAATTACGTAAGAATTCTTACCAGTGACTTAATACCATGGTATTGATAATTTTATGTCTACTGGAAATACCTTGCCTGACATATCCTGCATTTTCATTTCCCTTCTTCATAGCTACATCCCACTACTGCTTCACAGTGAGCCCCACTAAATAGGCCATTTAGATGGCTTGTGCTAGTTTTGCAAAAAATAAACCCTCCAATTCAAAATATTTCTTCTGTATCTACACTGCATGTGCAAGGATTGAATGCAGTTCAAGATTTATTCTTGTTATTTTTATCATTACTAAAAAGAAGACATGCAATTTTCTCTGCATACACAGCACAATATTTTTCCCCACTTCACCGTACTATTTTCTCCAAGTATGAAAGTTTCAGCTGTGCTGCACCATTTACAATCCAATCTGTAGTAGAAAGAAAATAACTGGAGTTATCATCTTGAACACACTGATAAATTGAATATTATTGGAAGTGCAGTTAAGAAACTGCCAGATCAGCTAGCAATAAGTAACTTCAAAGGGGAAAAGTTTCAAACAAATTAACTATTTGGAAGGAAAAATAAAGAAAAAGGGGGGAAAAAAAACCCTCAGCAACTGAATAAAGGTTAACATCTATCATGTAAGTCAATCCTTATTGCATTAGAGCAACCACACTGATTAACAGCTTCAGAATTAAATGTAACCAAAAAGTAATAACAACTCTGGACTTAAATCAATTGTGCCACAATAGGTATAGTGGAAAAACAATCCTCCTGACCCCGCAAGGGGATCAACGCAGCACTCCCAATCCTACAGAACAAATGACTTTTTAATTATTGTATTTACCATTATCTTGACTAGAATACTCAGAGAGGAAAATAGGAGCCTGGGGAACTGCCCACTCTTGAGAATTCCCTTGTATGATCTATGCGGTGATTTCAAACCCAGTTCCTTGAAGTGGTATTAATGAATCTGGAAACTGCTGAAGCATTACTGCCTTTTTGGTGCACTTCAAGACCTTTCCTTTATTTCTCACATTATCATACAAACTAGAAGATAACAACCAATTTTCACCATTACCTTTAGAATTTTTACTCCTTGAAGTCCATAAAAATCTAGACTTCTCAGTGTTGTATTGCCATTTCTACTTTTCATTATTTTTATAGTTCTTCTCTAGCCACTTTCAATTTTTGATTTATGCTTCTGAAGGCAAAGCAAAATAGAGTACACAGTCATCTGAGGACTACTATTAAACAAACAGGCTTTACATTCTTTTTATTCTACTATGCTCTATTCAAGCATCTTCAGTAGCCTACTTGCTTTTCCCCAGTAGGACAAACATTCCTCTCTTGTTTTTTCAAAGCCTGCAATCTGAGAAAAGCTGGTTTAGGTAATATCACATTCATCCAAAACATATTTCTTATGCAATTTTCCACTCCTTTCAGTCATGCATTTAAATTTCATATGTCTAGTCTACAAACTAAAGCAACTCAGCACCATCAGCAAACCTTCCGCTTTCTCCCTACGTGTCACCAGCAAAGCTATAGGCAACACTGCTTCCAGTAACTTTACTCCATAAGAAAAACCTTCAGCTCTTTATTCTTCTTCAGGATATACAGTACTTTTAGGACCACCAGAACAGTCTTAAGGACATAAAGAGACAAGACCAGACAAGACCTGTAAAGCAGCTGTATTTTCAAATGACCGTAATTTTCAGTTAGCCTAATAAAACCATGGTACCAATGCTCTGCAAACTTTTCCCCTTTATTTTGCATGCTCCATGCAACTCGATCAGCATTTTCCCAATAACTGACAACAATGCTGACATCAACATTGCTTGACTGTCCAGTATTTTAAAGTAGGCAAAAAATTATTGGGCAATCGAGACCAGCCATGTGCATGTCAAGGCCCTTCACTATAGTATCCACTGACATCATGTATTCCTATGGTGTCCAAACTTCAGGGACCATCAAGAAACACGTAGAAACTTGGGAGTCTGTTATTCTAGCTGTTTTGTTCCCAGTCTTCTGCAAGAGTCCGACAGAAGCAGATTGAAAAGCAAGTCCTCAGCAGTGATTCTACTAAATTTTCTAATGCCTTCTTTAAAAAAAAAAAAAAAAAAAAAAAAAAGAAAAGTAATTCATCTGCAAGTTTGTGTTTTGTTTTGTTGATTGTAAAGGACAGGAAAGACAAAAGTATTTTAGAAGCAAAAGGATCAACTTCTGCTTCCCCCTTCCCCCCCCCCATCCAATTTTCACCAAAACAAGGGTATTTTTTAAAAGAACTTAATGCAAATTAATCAAATGCCAAAATCACAGATCTCAACAAAATAAGTTCCTTTGTATCACCACTACACTAGTATACATTGTTATATGCTATTATACTATTACAGTATACACTATATACACTATGTATATACACTATATATAGTATATATATACTAAGTATATACACTATATACTATTATACACTGATATGCCCCCATACATAAGTCAGTGATCTTGACCCGTTCATGCCCTCAGAATTTAGTTCCTTCCCACTCTGTTAACACTGCAGCTACTAAGCTGAAGATACTTACATGCATCGTTGTCATAGACTCCTCACTTTCCTGGGATATTCAGTAAATTCTCTTATGCTAGGCAAGTAACCATTTAGTTTTCAAACACTACAAATTTTATTAAGGGTAGAGTTATGTTATGCTGTACTCTCAATCTTTGCACTACCTTATTACAGACATCCAGCAGGGGAGTGGCAGTGGGGCTGGGGGAAACAGTCTCTGCAGGAGGACAGGCTTTCTACAAAAAAAGAGAGTATCAAACCAAGTGGTTGGCTGCTGCTTTCTTTCAACATTTTTGTTACCTCCTTCAAGAATTTAGAACATACTTCACTGTGTATCATAAAAGCAGCTACAAAAGCACTGTCACATGCATGACCTGTTTGCTATTGCACTCACAGTAGTTGTGTATATGCATGCTGATAATTCAAGATGTATTTGATTACTGACTGCAACTGTGGCCAAGGGGATGCTTACTTATCCCTTTGTATTTTAAAGGGGGTCTCTCTCTCTTATTCAAGTAATAATTTTGTAATCCTCAAATGACATTTACAGCTTCACCTGACACACTTTTTTCAAACACCATGTGACATTACACTGAGCCAAACTTCTCCTCATGTCCCACAGTGAAGGTAAGCATGTTTTGCCTGGAAGCTACAGCAAATGTGGTGGCAATATAGGCTAAGAAATCACTCTTTGGAAGATCTTGGAAATTGCTGCATCATTCTGGTCTGGAGGAAGAAAATTGCTTGTGAGTCAAGTACTCAATAACTAAGGCTTAAGCTTTTATTATAACTTCTTAAATATAAACATTCCTCTAATCAGGACAAACTACAAAATCCTAATTTGCCAAGTACAAGTCTATACGATACGTGTCTTTCTGTTGAAGTTTTCTAACACATTCACAAAAGGCACATTATGTAGAACATTACACAATTTTCCAAACCTGCAGAAGTCATGAATGCCAAATCCCCTGCTACTCATTCTTTAGAGTAAAGAAAGTAGAAACATAATGTATTCTGATTATTTTATAGAGATCTTTTCAATACAAAATGAAACCCTTCTTGGAAGGATCTTGGACACAATCCATTCAGCCTACACAGATAGGCTCTGTACAAATGAGATATTAATTTCCTACACTTTTTAGCTGAAGCACATGCTATAGCTTGAGCTTTTTAAACAACCTTGCAATGTATCAAGAGACTGACTTCTCAGGCATCTTTTGCTTGCCATTGTTTAGTATCTTTGAGGAATTGGAATATACTAAGGCTTTTTTTTTACTAAATTAAAAAGGAAAATGTACATGTCTTTTTCCAGTTAGCTGTACTTATTTTTAGAGTGTCAACAATGTGACTAAAGTTGAGCAAAGGCCCTCCATGCTAATAACTTCACAAAGCATATGGTATACAATCACCTGTGCATTGACATCACTCTCTGATTTCAGTGCAGCTCCTGAATATTACAAATAGAAGAGAAGCAGGGGTCTCTGATGAGTAATTTAGGTTTTAAGCAAAAGACTATAGCCCAGGCACCGCACCAGCATGTCAAGGGGGAGATGATATCTGATAATAAAAAACAAACAGCAAAGCAGACAGCAATATATCAATCTGTCATCACCATTACTGTAATGGATGGAATTCAAAAGAAAATATGCAGTGATTTATATCACTAAAGGTATAAAGTTCTGACATGTGACAAACACTGCTACATATATACTGAATACGTGCATTGACTCAGTATACTATTTGTTGTGAGGACCTAACATTTTCAATGTGCACAATCCATAAAATTGGAAGAAGTCAGTGAAATTTTGAAATCAAAATATAACCTAAAAGCTCAAAATGTATCAATAAAAATGAAAGAACTATTCTTAATCTCTATACTTCTCAGTTTCTTACACAAAAAGAACTATAATCAGAATTACTGACTAGGTCTTGAAAAAGAACCACTCCTATTTTACAATGCTTGTATCACTAAATGCTATTTTACAGCTTCGAGTAAATTCAGGAATACTTCAAAGTTTCTTTGAGACCCACCATAATGACAATGATGGCCTTTAAAAACAAACAAAACAAATTACACTAATGCAATTGGGAGGATCCTTAACATAAAGCAATTACAACCTTTCCTAGTGTTTCTCATGGCTCATCGTTAGTTATCCTGAATCCTAACACCCTGCTATCTCGACCAAAGTTCAGCTCACCACTCAGATGGTGTAGCAAATGGAGATAAACAGCAGAATGTCTGCTATTTGTGAGCCTGGAAAGTCTCTAGAACCACTTTCTATTTTTAAACACATTCTTTAGATGGAAAGTACTGGCATGCTGTAATTTTTTCCCTAATGAAAGGCAGTATCCAACACATTCTGACCGTTATGAACACATTTCATTGTTCTTTTGTGTCAATGCAGTCACGGGATATAGTACACGTATTCCTAAATTACGTACAGCTCTTGGCGACAAGTTAGGGAGAATGACTGAGCAAATCCAACATTGTATATACTTAGGAGAAAAACTAATGAGAACTTCAACACCGAACTCTTGAAGAGACTCAAAACCAGCCAGGACAACAGTTACCTCATCGGCATTTAGATAACAATTAATGATTCACATTTTTTAGCCCCCTCAGCATCAGCGCTCAGGTTTGTAAGTACTCTCATCTGAGGTAGAGTAATTATATTGTAGATTAAACCTAATGAACTCATGAAAAAGAAAACCACGTAAAAAAATAACTGCAAGACCTTGTACCCTGCTGGAAAGATGCAGCTCTGGCGAAGTACAGCAACATAGGCCAGTTGGCCAAACGGAACTAAAAAACAGTGGTGGCTGCTACTGCTGCAATCCAGTAGCAGGTAGGAGTCACCACATGCCCAGATTCAGAATATAGTTGACAGAGGATGCTTGGTACTTGGCCACAGCATCTGATACTATGCCTAACAGATCTTGGTTGATTCCCTCTGCCAACTAACATCTCCTCCAAGTTCCTCAGCTTTGATCCAAATCACCCTCCTGCATACCAGTCTCATCCAACATGCTGAAATTTTACTGGCTGATCTGGCTATACCGCAGCTGTGTCATGAACACTGCATTGCATCTGCTTCATCAATCTCCCATCAGCACACCACTATACACATTGGAAGCGGACAGTACAAATACGTAAAGATTGACAGAAGATTTCCATCGCTCTCCCTTCCACTTATGATTCCCAGAGCAGGAAGGTAGCAGTGAGGTACTGAATTCAGGTTTCACCCAAATTTGTAAGACAGCACTACATACAGTCAGAGCTGTATTTAGAGGAAAACCACTGAAGATGCAGTATTTGCCTCTATCAAAAGCTAAACTTTTGATTTTTGTGCCCCTGGAAATAGTTTATTATAACAAAGGAAGAAACACAGAAATTAAACATCTCACAATGAGATGCTGACAGTTTCCGCCTTAGGGAAAAAAGGTAGCTCCTAGTCCCTGACCCAACCCCCTATTCCCAACCTCAGCAAATATTAATCAAAAAACACCAGTCTCGGATCACAGGCCTAGCTAACTTAAATATTTTAATTACCGCTAAACTTACACACATACAACCCTGCCTTCTGCTTCAAGCTTGCCTGCCCATACTTCAACCTGCTCAGTGTCATTTCCAGAAGCTGTAAGATTATTTTACTGCACAAAAGCAGTGTTGCATGAAGACATTTCATGTTGTCTTGTCCCTGACTGCTGTTATCTTTATTGAAACCTGATATAAAAAAGGGAATGAATTCTGCAAATAATCCATAAAAAATTTTATGATGGTATTCAGAAAAGCAGCATATTACTGAAAGGGGATAATGGCCAGATAGTGACTTTATGCTATTATTTTAGACCCAAGGCTGGATGAAGTAATGCATCACTGAAAATATAACTGCATGCACAGGAGTTTCCTAGGCTTTTATGTGACTTCAGGAGCTAATATAAATTAACTGTTTTATCTCTATAATGCCATACAGACACAAACTGCAGAAACAAAAGTTTGCAGATCCAGTTGGTTAATAGCTTTATTGTATTAAGAAAAAGTAGAGCTCTCATTAGCCTGCCATTGTTTTCTGTTCTGAAAGCAATGAGCAGTATAATTTGAATGTAATCACACTGGAATCACTTCAGCATTTCTTTTCTCCATTTTATCGCTATTGTGCATCGGTCATTAAGGGTGTAAATCCATTAACATTTGCCTTTTGCAAATCAGCAAGCAGCTTTGTCTCAGAATAGAGCTGTCTTTAGTCTCTGGAAAGATGTTCTTTCACTATTACAAAAAGATTTTTACATGGAAAATACTACTTCCTTTAGTAAGGTTCTAAAGGTTTTCTGAATCAAGAACCAAGGTTCATAAAGCAAACATCAGTTTATACATATTTGGATGATATAAAAAGCACAGTACCTTCTGTAGATCCTTCAGAGAACCACTGGCCTACTCAAGTTCTTCTGAAAATCAGACACTAAAGTACAAAGCTAGGGATTTCATCTCAATATCCGATTTTAGAAAATTACAGTTGACAGACTTAAATATTAATAAAGAAGAAACCAAAGTGCTCTGGATTCAAAAATATGCTTTTACAAGAAATTAATTCAGCTTATTTTTTTGTATATATCACAATTACATATGAAGAATTAAGAAAACTTCTAATAGTTTCTTTTCTGCTGGGCAGATTCACATGCAAAAGTGTGGATATGTTTAGTACCCTTTTTTCCGGAAAAAGGGAACATAAAGAGCAGAAAAATCATGTAATTATCCCAATCATTATTATTAGCCTAATAACTCTGACATTAATACTTAGCACAAATTTATACACAAATACATGTTAACAGACTATTTGCAACTTGAAATAGAGTACTTAGGAGAGTTACAGCAACTTGTATATAGCTATATTCCCACAAACTTAAAGGTAACCCTGTACAGTTCCGGCAAGTTTATACATTATATAAAAGTTACGCTTTATCCAGCCTCTCCTATTCTCAATAAAAACTCTGCAAAATTTCCCAGTTTCTATAATCACTTCTCAAAATAGAGAGGCCGCATGTATGGCATATGAAAATGCTTTCTTAGTACCTTGAATACTGGAATAAATTCTTCCAGGTGATTAAGAAGTAATATTAGTTGGTCCACTGTCATCTTAACACAGCCCTCTGCTGAAATTTTCATGTGAGCACACACACATATTGTATGTTTATTCATCCTGGATGGGTTCATCAAGCTAAAGACAGGATTATATTGCAATTACAAAATCTAAATCATCCCACCAGTTAGCAAGGCAGTGGGCAAAACTAAATCTCTACTAAATTCATTTTGGAGATATGGCAATCACTGGAATGATCAATACCCATTCCAGGCTCCCATTCCCAGTTTTTCAAGTCTGTTTGTGTTCCTGCTATTTACTTTCAACAGGTATGCAACTTTAGACTAACATACTTCAAAAATAATCTGATGCAATAGGTGAGATTTTTTTTAAGTAAATAACTAGATGCAAGTTTGACTCACATCACCACACAAATAAATACTTTAACCCACCCCCATATTAACACTCAAGAAATTCTGACATTTTTACATTTTGTACCTCTTCTTGTCTATACCTGCCAAATTATTTAAAATACAAAGGAAATTTTTGTTTCTTTCTATGCTGTACTTATTCTCATACGAAGTCCTGGTTTTGGATAATGATTTTATTCAATCTTGCTGCACAGATTTGTGAAAGATGTGGAAGGAATTGGGATGAAAACTTATGTCCTGCAGGTAAAGTAGACTGCAGGCAAGTAATATACTATCTGACTGCCATAATGTAAGAGCTGCTTCAACTTCTCTTTCAGCACCCACTACAATATAAATCTGTGCTTCTGCTGTCAATACAAATTCATTATTTGCTATGTTATATATTTCCTCCAGAGTACTGAAAGCAGCAGTATTTCTTTCTGTCCTTTTTTAAAGAAGAGGAAATCAATACAAGCAAATGAAGAGGTTACTCAGGTTTTTTAAGGAATATTACCCTAGGCAGTACTATCAAACTTTTCACAAAGAACGAATTACATTAGTTTGCAACAAGGCCTAGAAAACTAACTACAGAAAGGAAGAAGCATCATATTATAATCCTTTCCAGTGAATAGCTTTATCAGTGAACAGACTCCTGACAAACCCATGTATCAGAGGTATCATGGATACATGGTAAGCTTCGCTCAGATCATCATGCAACTAAAATACAAACTCGGCTGTATTTCCTAATTTATGATATAAGTACTTTGAGAGGTCACCAGAAGGCTGGCAGAAGACTTACTTTTCTACATTAAAACCAAAATAAAGGTAAGTAAAATGATTTTAGAAGGCCACAGATACCAGTGACAACAACTTTCTTGCTCTGAAATAGCTTTCAAGTTTTCTTGCACATTTTGTAAAAATAATATTCCTTATTCCTAAGTAAAAAAAAAATTCTTTTTACTGTGAAAATTTCAATGATTTTTAACAAGCAGTAAACATTCAACATCCAGTCTACTATTTTAAGTTCCTGACCATTTTTGAATGCAACGCTAGGGAATGTTATGCAAGTGCCTTTGTTTCTGATTAAAACTCTTTAAAAAATAAAAACCTTAATTCCAAGCCAAACACATTTAGGTGAAATCAGGATCCAGGGAACAGGAAAGTTCAGTAGCAATGAGAAGACTGTCTTATTGTCCCAGCACTCTGTTTATCTGCTCAATAATTCTAAACCTGGAAATGTAATACTATCTAGGAAAAACATACTAGAATAACAATTTCCTACATACTCAAGAAAAATTCTGATAGGGATGGCACCTGAATTAATAGTAATCCTTACTATCCTACATATAGGATAGAATTTGAGTTCTACTTCAATGAGATAAATCATGCAGTTACCTAACTTTTACAACTTGGTCAGAACAGAAATCAGTGAAGCAGAAGCTATCTGAAAATTCTGCCAGGAAAACAACACCAGCTTGCTAAAGTACCCATTCTCAGAAGACACCCTGCAGATCTTTCCGCTGCTAGTAGCAGTAGCAGCTTTTCTCCTTCAGTAGTCTCTTAGAGCCTGCATAGCCAGCTGGACTCAAACCTGGGACAGAAATGGGCAGCAAACCAAGGGACCTGCTACACTTAACAGGAGGGTGAGTTAGTGTCTAGCAGTTGACAGTGCTAAAGAACAGATGGGAATTACAGAATCTAGTTTTCTCCATAAAATACTATCACACATCACAGGAAGGGAGTTTTGCTTTTACAGTCCCTCCTGGGTTGACCAGAAACTAAGAGGCATGGATTTTTTTTAATTATTATTTTTTTTTGTGGTGTAAAAATACCATCTGAACAAGTAAAATAATTCAATTGAAAAGCTACTTAACATGGAGGGGTTTTCTCCCATTATGACTTGAACAAAGAAACCTATCTCAGCTGTCAATTTCGTAAGACAGTTCACTTCTTACTCTGTGGTAAGCCATAACTTTTCCTCAGCTCTGCTTTATTATTATCTCATCCTTACCTTTAGTATATTTAATCTATTCTCTACAACATGAATTGCATGCTCTAAAAAACAGTAAGTACACCTTTTTGGTTTTTTTTTTCTTCTTTCTTTTAAATGAATCCCTTAGCACAAACAGGGCCCACATCTTCCACTGAGGTTCCCAGCATTTACCATATTAGAGACAGTAATTCTCCCCACGTTCCAGATGGCAAGTGTCCAAATGACAGCCAAAGTCCTTTTATCCAGCACACGATGGTGACTGTAACTACACTCCTGGGGAGCGTTTCCTGAAAAATGTTGAGAAATTGGCAGACGGGACAAGATTTTAAGACTAACTTTTTGACATGAGTCAATTTGGAAGAATTAGAGCTGCTGTGAAAGCAAATTCTCTGGAGGCAAAGAATTTCTCAAGACCTATTGCAAGACAGCATAACTAGCCATGAATCTGTGGAAATATATTAATTGAACCTACACCTTCTCCTAAATTGCCCTGATGTTTGGGGTTTTGTCTTGGCTTTTCTTCCCCTGGTACTGTTACAGAATAAACAGCACAAGAGCCTTTAAAATTGACAGTTTTGTTTTGCACGTCTAGGAGGAAAAAAAGGTAAGTGTATAGAAAGAATGCCTCTGCGACTTACTGTTTAACCTATCAATCTGTTATCCATCATAAACAGATATTTGTCTGCACTAGAATGATGGGAGTAGAAAAGAAACTATTGTTTAAAAAGATTTTTTTTTCATATATATATATATATATATTTCTTAGGCAGTCACCTAGAAAAGTAGCACATCATGGATCGAAGAGGTAAAGCTTTCAATTCAATTCCATTTTGCTTACCTAGCTTCCCTGTAACACAAATTTGGACCGTATGTTCCTGAAAATGGTAAGCACCATCAAAAGAAACAATGCAAAGAGACCCTACCCAAAAGTCCACCTAATGGTTCTGGTTTTCCACAGATAAAATCTCACTTAGCACACATTACAGACTTGCATTTATCGCTGGTGGTCTGTTGCTCCACAAATCAGCAAACTTATCTTCTATATCCTTTATGCAGTTTTTAATCCCAATCTGTGTTAGAAATAAAATTGGTAACTTTCTTTATTATGTCAGTCATGCTACATACTAACAGAAATATTTTAAATGTTAATTTTATTCATCCATTATACTATTTCTTAGAAAACATAGAACAAAGTCTGCCTCTGAAAACAGGAGACAGTCTGCATATATATTTGCAGCAAATGTGTAACTTCCTTTAGTAAGTACAAAGCCCACCACAGTTTAAAAATGCAAAACAATTTACCTGCTCTGACATAGTGTAAGTATAACCTATCGGAACTTTTTTTCTTTCTGTGAGGGCTATAAACCTAGCTGCTGGGTGCATACCTTATAATAAGAAGTTTTTACATAATCACAGTATAATAAAGCTTGGAAAGGACCTTAGGATCATCTAGTGCCAACCCCCATGCCATGGGTAGGGACGCTTCCCACTAGGCCAGGTGGCTCAAGGCCCCATCCAACCTGGCCTGGAACACTGTCAGGGAAATTATAATATTAGAAAATGTTAATGATTTTCTACTACAGGGGATGTGCGATACAAGGCACACTCTCCTGACCTGATAGAACAAAGTGTAGGTAATTGTATAAAAAGGTACAAATCTTGGGTCTCTGTTACCTTGCACCCTGCATTATGTAATTTACACATGTGCAAAATAAGCAGAAACTCTATACTGCACTTAGTCTACACTTACTTTTTGTGCGTGCTAATGTCTGCAGCAAGATGAAAGGGAGTGAAAAATAAAAATCATATATACATTGCCAAATATACATGGAGATGCAATTCTGGTAAGTTTCTTTATTTCTCTGGCAGGGGCGTTTGAACCAAATGACCTTAAGGTCCTTTCCAACCCTAACTATTCTATGATTCTAAATTGAGCTACTGAACACTTTGTATGTTAGATATTGTAAAGAGAATGGGAACCTACCTTCAATTAAGCACACAACTTAAAAAGGCATAAAGAGAAAGACCGCAGAAAAGACAGCACAAAGGAAAGCCCCAGACCAATGCATTAGCACTGAATTAACTAACGGCAAGAGAAAGAGCAAACAGCTTCTGATATTATTCTAGAAACAGGGCCAAACTGTGCCCAATAGATGTAATTGCTCCAATGGACTACTCTGTATGGGTACAATTACCATAGCATTAGATAATTCCCTCTGGATGTTCCCCAATTACTATCACTGCAGCTTTTGTTTCATATGACTCAGATTACAAAGTAGCTGTTAATAATTTCATGAGCAAATATCTTCTCCACACACACACAGAATTAGACCTTGTAAGAGCGCATATAATGAAAGATGTTCAATAGTTTGTTTCACCTCTGCTTTTTAATACATGCCCTGATACCTTGTCATCTTTATTGCATACCACTTCATTCCACCTGCCAGCAGATCTCATACCCTGTCAGGTGCTCTCTGTAAGACACAGCACTCCAGCACCTCATTGCCTCACAGGCATTGAAGAATCCCATGCAGAAGCCCTCCAAGGTAAAACATCATTGACTTAACTTTAAAACAGGAACTAAAGTACTAGTACCAACTGAAGGTAAAAAGGACCAACTAATTTTGATTGCCCAACATGCACTGCCTGGGAGCAGCACTCTCTGAATATTTACAATTCAGTAACATGTTCAAAACGCATTCAGCACTAGATTCTGTTGCACCTTTGAGCACTCAGTAGTTCTCCCAGTCAGGCAGGTCCAGATAATTCACAACAGATAGTCAAAACACAGCCATTTTTGAAGAGTTGGTCCAAAGTTGCTCAGTGTTACACAGAAGTGGTGGGAAAGTGGCAGCTATAGACACCTAGCCTAAGGGTGCACAGTTCTGAAACTCCCACTCTCCAGGCCAGCCCTCCAATCAGAACACTCAAAACCTTAAGACATCCTAAAGACAGGCATGTAAGACACAATCAGGTACAATTTTATTTTTAAAAGCAAAGATTAAAAACCAACATTCCAAACTTTATATTTATTCCAATTTTTTTATTTTGAGAACAAGGCTAGCAATATATTTTATTTCCCAAGCAGGCTACTGAGTTGGTCTGATGGCAAAGCAGTCTATTGGATTCGGCTTACATAAGTCATTTTCTTTTGAATTTGAACATATGCAGCTCTAGGTTGTGCAACCAGGAATGTGAAGTTATAAAACTACTATGAATTTTCATTTTGGCTGGGGGGTGGGGAGAATTACGTATGAGTTTTTACACAACCATACTTGATTTTTAATATAAATTGAATTGTGGACCAGTATATTCAAACATGGACAGAAGGACTTAGAAGACAAATTCTAAGAGCTCTCAGGCAAGCTTCATATACATACAGACAGAAAGCCAAGTTTATCAGCATCATTCATGCACTCACTGATGGTTTTAAAACTGAACAAAAAGCACCATGCATCAATTTGGTGCAGGATGGGTACACCAAATTTTCATTTTTTTCACTGTGGACTTGGGATACCTGAGAGCTGCTAAATAGAAATTTACAACTTTGGAAGTTTGGGGTTTAAAGATAGAGAGAACTCAAATCAATATTGCCACTCTTGAATTCGGTGGCGTCTTAGCAAACACAATATGCTCAAACTCTACAGAGGCCAAGTCCAGACAATACAGCCTACACGCTCCTATACTCCTCTCACAGCAGTTGTACTGAGAGCATCAATAAACTTTCCAAATAGATTTAGGGCCCTGAAATTAAATAGTTGAAAATCTTCAATTTCAATTAATCAGTCAGACTTGAAGTCAAATTGGAGACAAACAATTAAAGGAAAAGCACTCAGCTGAGGGCTTTTAATCATACTTGGTCAGGAATTAATAAAAATGTCTTAGTGTCCTCATTTCTCACAACCAGGTATTAATAAGATGAATCATAATAAACACCTAACACCTATTTAAACAGGTAATGGTTTTCATTATGAAAAGAAGAACAAATCCCTTAAAGTGACACTGCACTTATCAGGGGCACCCATGCTAATTTATAGAGAGTACTTCACAGAACATTTTAGCAATCTGGGGCCATAATGACATTGATAGTTTCATATTCTCAAGGGGTCTTCTGAGAAATTTGGTAGGTTTAAGAACGAGTCAAACTTTGAATCAAATTTGAACAATAACAGCCCTTGTTGTGATATATCTGCCTCCTTGATTCTTGTCATCAAGGAACTCAACAGTGGAATATCCACCCTCAGAACAGGGCATATTTCACCATCATACACAACAATAACGCCTGGAACCAAAGCAAACACAGCCCAAGGTGCACACAGATATGCTTGGAATGTAATCTTAGTTTTCTTGGTTTAATATTTATTGACAGAGGGAAAGGGAAAAAAAAAAAAAAGAAAAAAGAAAAAAAAAGAGAACACCACCACAACACCATCCTTGCTTATGTCAGTACCGGACCTGACAAAGCCTAACACAGCTAACTACTGCAAACAAAAACCTGAATTCAGAAGGAAGATAGGTCTAGATTTTTATCCAGCCTGGGTGGGAAAAAGCCACACCAAGCCTATCCTTCACTGAAACTCTCTGCAAGCAGTGCTAGACAGCACTGGCTTGTCACTGAAGCAAATACCCTTTCCAGTGAAGAGACATGGGGTTTTTTGTTCGTTTGTTTTTTTAGACAGAAGCAGCACTTAACATAGCACCTTTACATTTAACCTAGAAGCTTCAGTAAAACAGGCGTTGGCAACACTGGCAGCCAAGAGATATAAACCACTTCAAGCATGGGGATGCCTTAGCATCTTGAGAAACAAAGGGGTGCTGTGATAATGCTAACATTTCCTAAAATTTGAAGTTGTTTTAAAACCAAAACCAAAAATACATTCAGAAACACACTCATTTCAACCTACTTCTCAAGACCTAGCTTAGCTTAATTAACCAATAAAAACCCAAAGACTGTATTGATGTGTGTATTTTAAATCACCACAATTTCACACGAACATATGCAGGCACCTTATTTTAAGTTGGTCCATAAGGAAAGACTGCATATACACCCCACCCCAACATACACTACGTATTCTTCTTCCCAGCTGACAAAAACAAGAATTACTCATCTACTTCAGGTATCTTCACACTGGAATGAGCTACGCAAGATTGCCATTAGCTAAGCAAATGCAGAAGACAAATCTTCAGTGTAAATAAATATAATAAGTAATTCATGGATTAAGAGTTAAGATTTAATAACAGTCAAAATATACATTGCAAGACAGACTCCAATTATCTTCTTATTTGTGCTCCTCAAAATTGAGAATTTAAGCATTTTCCACTCTTCCTTTGTGCTTTCATCCATTAACATTCACTGCTGTGGAATATTCTGCAGTCACATAACCAGACTGTATTCAGGCATGCTTGCAATATTGCAAATCAAGATCAATACCACAGGCTTTTATGGTAGATGATCTATTGTTGCACTGATGTGTAGGATGAGTACCTTTTGACTTGCTCCTCTCAGTGCACTGCAAAACCCACGTGAAGTATAGTTTGCTTAGTCACACAACTAAAATAACCTACAGTTTATATTTTATTATGCTACATAACCCAAACTGCTGTATTTAAATGTTCAGACACCTGAAAAAATATTCTACACTGGAAAAGCCACATCACTTTATTCAGCTAAAAAACACATACTGGATTTTTCTGAAATGCGTAAACAGTAACTTACTCATTCCAGGTAAACAGAAAATGTAAACAACCTGAGAGAAAACCCAGGGAAAAAAAAAAGAAGAAACACAACATCACTCACACTGATAAGTCAAAATGGATTTCACATTTAATCCCTTGTCAGTAAGTGAGCATTTAAAATGAATTAGAAGAATAATCAGTGATCCTTACTTGAGAAAAAAGAATTACAATAAAACTAGAAATAAATCATTTCTGAATTACCTGAGGAAACTGAAAATTTCGTTAGCACAATAAAAGATTAAATCTGGGACAGAGAGAGACACGCACAACCTCCCCCAAAATATGCCCCAAACCCAAAATGTTACTTATAACTAGATCAAAATGAGACAATTATAAAGGAGAAACTACCTCCACAATAAAATCCCGAGGTAGAAAATATTTACTGAAGGCAGCTGAGATACACATATTGATAAAGGTTATGGGAAATTACTATGTCTATTTGAAAGCAATTTATGGTGAAGCCACTGCACCGGCAATGCTGCCTCCACACAGATGGAAAATTAAAGAAAGAAAAATTAAAAGGAATTCCTACCTGAGAAAGGTAAGAATTAGACTGCTGCCATACATCACAGAAGGAGTGCAAGCATTTGTAAGTTTTGAATGCATTCTAAATTAATCTTTTGATAATTATATATTACTAGAGGACAAATCAGGGGACAAAAGTCACAAGAAAAGAGAACATGGGTTTTAACTGTGAGGGTAAATAACCAATGGATTATACTGTCAAAAAAAAAACCTGTCAATTCAGAACAGAATATTAGCTGCTATGGGATTTTGGCTTTGCTTTTGAAGAGACATGACTTAGCATAATTATACATTAGAGGATTTGGTGCAGTCATCAAATATTCAGCCTCAGACGCCTAAGATTATCTCTCACAGAAGAGTGGAATCAGTGGGCAAAACTGTTGCGGTAACAGGGGAAGACAGACCAAAAAGCAGCAGTGGGCTCTTTGATGCACAGAAACCATAGCTGAATCTCTGGTGTGTCTCAGTTCAAAGACGTGTGCTATGGCACTTTCAGAAAGAGTGAAATGCTCCTGTCAAGAGACAATATGTGCAGTTCAGGGAGTGCAGGAATGTCAAAGTGTGTTTACCATCACCACTTTTAGACAGCTCTTACATATTCAGGATCTGACTCTAAATAAATGGTAGGAACAGCTGCCAGTAAAAATCAGTGAGAGCCTTCACCATCAGGCAGCTCTAGGAATATCTTCATCTCAGAGCAGATACCACAGCAAAAGCCTTCTTAGTGGGAAATTCTTTCCATCAAAGGTACAAAACGCAAGTCTCTCAGGCGTCTGGTTGAGCAATCTTGAGATACTTGGTTCGGTTCAGTGTAGTATGTCAAAATCTGCTTGAGTTACTAGATCGTGCTAACATAAAGAAAAACTGAACTGCATTGAATAGCACAAGCCTGGTCAAACCAGAAAAACAGATCATTAAAGACTGTAATTTTGTACCGACTTCCATTCATTCATGCAACAATCTTCCCCTCAGTCCAGTACAGACAATGCGATCAATACTTTGTGACTGCTTCTCTGCTTCTCATGCAAGGGGCACTGCAAGGGAACACAGGGAGGTGTTTTCACAAGACAAAATGGTGGGCAAGAATACCACCAGCAGCAATGAGCAAAAAGGCAACTAATGAGAATTTCTAGGGAAACAGTCTGTTCCTACCCATATTTTTACAGGTTCACCCTTCTATATGAACTATGTTATTTACTTTTCAAGCAACGTATGGGGATGGCCTCACATGAGAAATGGCATTTTTTTCTTTATTAGTAAAAGCTACTTCCTCAAAATCACCCCTTCTCAATAGTCACTTTGCCCCTGATCAAATGACACAGCTCACTATTTTCCACAGAAGCAGCAGCAATTTAGTGTGGAATTCATGTCTATCCTCTTGAAAACTTGCCAAACCTTTAAGTACAGCAGACACCATTTGGGAATTAAGTATTTGTTTCTTATCAACAGTTATTGGTTAAATGAAACAATAATGTAAATTCATCATTCTCCTTATTAGCCTAAGGATGGGAGAAGTACGTCTAGCAGGGTGGAGGGGAGTAATCCTCATAATCCCTCAGAGACACAAGCATCCCATTTACAGCAAATACACAGCCCAGTGGCTGCTTCATATAATAATGACAAAGATAATGAATTATCCATTTTATTGTTAGGGCAGGAAGATGTATTTAATTTTTTTCTTTTTATTTTAAACCCTCAACCTCACAACAACAGTATCACCCACAAGGCCAAAGTAAAAGACTTTTCTGCTCATATATCTTAATTCTAAAAATAATGTAAGCTTTTCCTTATGTTATTTTCAGTATATACTGCTTTTGAAAATGGAATGGAGGTGTTCTGATGAACTTCCATCTTAAATCTTATAGATGAAAGAGGATCTACTACCAAACCTTAAAAACAATACTTTTTTTAAGTCACAACTAACAGGAAACCTAATATTTTGCAATTTTTCCACCCGAAATGAACAATATTTTTAGCCAACCTCTCATTTTTCAGCTCTCTCCTTCAGGATCTCCAAACATTTAAGTGCCATCACTGAAAGGTGAGAATCAGTGACTTCTATTTCAGAACATAGGAAGCTCGGAGACTCTCACCGCCTGGTTACCACACCGCGCATCCTCCTTCTTATAGAAAATCATTTACAGTGCACAGCTCCCATCAAAAAGCAGATGTTGTTTTCTCTCTTCCCTAAATCTGTACAGGGGGTATTACAAATGATGCCTGCTGCTTGCTTAGAAAGTGAGCAATATCAGGTGCAATGCTGGGTTTTTTGCCACATGAGGAAATCCCCTTCATCTCATTGTCTAACCTCAGACTGGCAGATTCAAGAAGAGCCTGCATTTGAGTATTTGACTGGGAGGCAGTTAGCTTATGATCATAATTAATTTTAAGCACATGGCACAGCAACAGCTATTAATTTTTAGCTTTAATAAAATTCTTATTATTGTTCAAGGCACCAGTGCACTTTTAATATTAATCAATTCAGCAGCCTTTCAGAGGTATAAAAAAACCACTTTACAGTTCAACTTATTCTTTTCAATGAAAATTAAGTTCAGAATACCCATACTGCTGTTTGGGGTTTTGGTTTGTTATTTTGTGTAGGTTGGTGGGGTTTTTTTTGTTGGTTGGCTTGGTTTTAATTTTTCTTTTTAAACAAATTGCAACTACTGGAATTAAAAAAGGTATCTTCCACCTCAAAGATTTAGTTTGAACACTGGCATTTATTAGGTACTGCTTTCCAGCGCTCAAAGATGCCTTTGGATTTACTGCAAAACAAATCTAGAAATGCTTAAAGAGATTTTACTCTTTAAAGGATGCTTAATAGATTTTACTGCCTTACCAATAAAACTTTCGACTGTAAATTTGTCCTCCACCCAGATTAAAGGGCGCACATTTAGCTGTGGCATACCACAGACTGCCTGTCCCCTCGCAGCACTGCATAATCCATGACCAGTTCCCTATATACTCTGCGCACTTACACATGCATGAAGGGCAGAGTCTGAATCACTCCTTCTCTGGCCAGTCCTCAACATAGCGGTATACCAGGGGATGGATCTCTTCTGCACTGGAAAATAGGCAGCTTACGCAACAATGAAAGATCACATCTCATAGGTCCATCTGGCCACAGTTCCAGCCCATGACTATCTGATCACAGTTGCTGTTGACTTCTTAGGCTGTCCTGCCAAAAAGAGATGCATACCACAACTCCAGAAGTTTTCTTCAGCTACCACATCTCACTCTCAAATATACGAGAACAGCAACACTACAAGGGAGCAAAGGGGAGAGTCAGAAATTCAGTTACATCTCGAAGAGCTTATTTGTCAAAATTTGCTGTTGCAAAGCTGGGAAACAGATTTAAAAAAAAAAACAACACAAAAACCCACTATTTTTTTATTAAAAAGCCTTCCTTGTCTGTTAATACTGAACCTTTTGCATAAGCCTACAAAACAAAAATTATTATAATGGTTGCAAAAAAATGCGGTAATATTGTTATGACTCACTGCCCCTTCCAGTGCCATAACCAGGGATCATCATTTAGAAATTGCACACAGCAGCTTCAAAACAAACAGAAAACAATGCTTCCCCATAAAACATATACACAACATGGAACTCAAGCTGCTACCAAATTCAGTATCACCAGGCCCAAGACAAGGCCACAGATCACTGCAGGCTAACATCACACAGAAGAGAAAGCATATTCTTGTCCCCATCCCTTGCTGTTATGGACCACTACAGGAGATACAATACTTTGCTAAATGGACCCCTTGGTCTTCAGTTATTCCTTCAGTTAAAGTTCTTATATAATTTATAGCAAAAAATAAATGCAACACACAAAAGCACTGCAATTAAGGATAAAAGCAGTCTAGTTTAATTCACTGGGAGCACTGATGCAGAACACAGTGGAAGATACACAGATTTTTGAAACATTGTTAGCAAGGGCTGAAGTCTGAGAACAGCCTTTCTTTTAAGGCAGCAAGCGCTGCTTTAGCCTGGAATTTGTATTTCCTAAGTAAGATAAACCTCTGACATTAAATCATAAAAGTGCAGTCTTCTGTGATTTCTTTTAACTATCCCTTTTAAGGCATTATTTGCATATTTTAAGACCATAAAAGGGGGAAACATATATCCACAAATGTAATATAGGGCCCGACTGCAAAAAAAACCCTACCCAAACAGCACGCAAGACCAGTAAGAGTAACTGGATACAGTTCTTATTACCATTTTTACAGTGTCTTTCCATCACCTGAAGTGAACTAAATACTTCAGCAACCTTATGTAAGGCATTTTAACTGTGAGTCATCTTTAAGTATGCTCTTGCATACTAAATAACCTGAAAACAGTTGGTACTTCATGCTGAATGACATCCCTGTTTTGCTTAAATCTTCAGATTCCATCTTTGTATACTATTTAATTTTAGAAACTGTATTACAGGTTCCATATCTTTGCTTCTGTTAGCCTTTTTGTTCACCAGTACAGACTGGCATTTTAGGTGAGTCATTAAATGAAGGAAAAACGCCTGGTCTTGGATCTCACTGGACTTAACCGCAACTATAAAAATCATCTTTCATTCTTCTTCCAACAAAGTAATACCTGACAAGATACGTGTGTGCTTACTTAACTAGGAAAAGAAACACAAATGGTACTGCTAGAAAAGGATTCTTTCACTTTATTGAAACAAAAGCAGAAAACCTTGACCTATGTGCAGCATACTAGAGGTAGCTTCCACAAAAAAAAAAAGAAAAAAAAAAAACCACTGTGTTAAAGTATCAAATGTTTTTCTTACTCAAGTTTCCAACTGCAAATCCACTGCTTTACCAGAACACAAAACAAAAACACCTTTATGGTCTTAGTAATTCATTGCTCTTTCATTATTTTCACCTGCACAAACAAATCACAGTATGTAACAAAAGCAAAACAAACAAAACCACCAACCCTCACAAAACCACCAAACTGAATTCTTAGTGTTTCCACAGAACAGACATTTCTAGAAGAATAAAGAAATTCTGAGGGTTAATTACCTTCACTAGAAAATTTCATTCAACATTTCCTACAATAACAGTAATATACTGATGTTCAGGGAGGGAATCCTACAGCTAACTGCAATTTAGGATTTCAGGTGCAAATTAAGAGTTTAAATTATGTTAGCATTAAGGACCTTTCTGTCTCATTGCATTTGTCATCAGGACTAAGGATGGTAGTACTCTCTCATAGCAAACTGCAATATGCTTTGACTCCTCACCCAGAAGACGTCTGGTATTTACTTAACTGTTACAAACAAATAACATTTAAATAAGCTCACTTTAAAGCACAAACCAACACACAAGCCGCACCAATCACTTATAACATTAGTACATAGGCAACATAGGACGAGAAAACAAGTC
The DNA here is from genome assembly GCF_033783945.1 of Neopsephotus bourkii. Lineage (NCBI taxonomy): Eukaryota > Metazoa > Chordata > Aves > Psittaciformes > Psittacidae > Neopsephotus > Neopsephotus bourkii. Next base: position 1,512,187 of record NW_026901776.1, on the reverse strand, counting down.
AATGTACGTGAAACAAAACACATGTTTTATGCACAGAAGAAAGAGTTAGGAGTTAAAAACTACATCCAAAGCCAACTTGCATCTCCTTGGAAACATTCTCTGACAATTCCTGTATTTATTTAACTCTAATTCCAACTTCTTTTTAGGCCCTTCAGGAAATTCTAATTTAAGGCCATGAACTTTATTAGCCTAGGTTCCTCCTAATTGACATGGAGAACCATTTGGAATCAGAATAAATTATGTATGGCAACATATATCCATAAACATTATACAGATGCCAAACTTCAGGTTTTGCAATACATGACTGTAGTGGACTTACAGCTTATCCATTAACATTTGAAGCTTCGGACAGTTCAACAGATAAATTAGTTTTCGCTTCAGCTCACTTTTAACAAAACATTCTATTCAAATACTAGTTTATGTGAGGATCTGCACACTCCCACACCACTCAGTTAAAGAGATCTCTCTTTCAAGTCTCCATGATGCATGCTTTACAGTTATTACTTGGCTATACAGTTACTTAGAATTGTTGTGTCCTCTGCCATTTTCTCCTTTAAGGATAGCTTCTCAAAAAGAACTTCTTCCTAGTCTTTTTATTCTGATATGTCATGAACACAAGAACCATAATGCATACTACTTTAAATACTACCAGTATAGACCAGGCAGGATTTCAAATCAAACAGGCAACCACAATTTAGAACTTCCAGTTCAGTAACTTCAATGTTTTTTTTCCCCACAAGCTACCCTATTCTTAGCAGTATTATGCATTTTATATGGAGACTTTTTCACATATTTCTGATACAGAACGTCAATTAAAATTGCAAATAAAGTCACCTTTTTTTGTCCAGTGTTCTGTCCATTAAGCCTTGAATCTGGGCACTGCCTTTCAGTAACCTCCCGCATAATGTCCATATTACAAGTTCTCATCCTCAACAGCGTAGCACTACAAGTCTCTATATTCTAAGACATCATTGAGTATAAGGAGCCGACAATGGACCCCAATACATCCCCTATGTCCGTGGGCACATCATTTCCCTGTCCCTTCATCTTATATCAACGTTTCTTCATCTTGTCTGTGTGGAGTTTACGCTCTCTCAGGCAGGAGCCAGAACTTGCTGTGCTTTGTACAGTAGCACAACAGCACCCTCGCCTCAGCTCAGCCCTCCGGGCACTACGTAATACAATCAATAATAATAATTAATTTTGTCCCTTTTTTTCCTCTTGTACCCACAGCTGTGATCTTTCCTCTAATAAATCCATACATGTTGCAGCTTTCCAGGTTTTGTTTCACTAGCAAAAGACACACATTCCTCCAGTCTTCTCAGACCTAGCTAGAATATTTTACCCAGTTCTTCAAGAAAAACATAGTAATTGGATCTCTTTCTTCAAGTTCTATCCCAAAATTCATCTCCTGAAGGTATACTTTCATTACTAATCTAAGGCACACTATTTCAAACTTATAGGTTAAGGAAGTAAGAGGTAAATACAAACGTTTCAGAAGTAAAACACAAATGTTATCTGGAAAATTGAATTTTCCATATGTATATATTATGTCTTATCAAACTAAAAGGTAACAAAAGGTACCAGTCTATATATGGGGCAGATCCCTCACTACAGACTGGCACCTCAGACAACAGTTAAAATTATTTCAATAGATTCCGATTGACATTAAACACAGGAAAATGCTCAGCAAAAACATTCATGTTCTTTCATCCATACTCATACACACACACACCCACATAAGCAGTCAAGAGTCCAATGAAGCCAGAGCTCTTCTGGCGAGACAGACCTCAAATCAAAATTAGTGATTTCTTGCCAGCACCAGTCATAAGCAGGTTTTTTGTGTCAGTCACTTCAATACTGCAGCACCTAGTGTTACACAGAAAATACAAGTCACGGCCTAAGCTCCTGCTATGGATGGCTCACACAGCTGATTCGTAAAGGTGAAGAAAAGACAGGCAACTTGTGCCATTTTTAAGCGAGTACAGACACTATGCTTCAAGCAAAACTAAATAAAATTTAGGTTAAACCACAGGCAGGTTATCTACACTAGCACATCACATCACTGCCACTTGGTTGCTATCACCAAGGCAGCACCACATAAGCAGCATTAGAACATCATATCAAGATGTTAATGTCTTAGTATGACATCTAGCACTGAAACAGTGCCATGTACAGTCAGATTCGTGAAGTTAGAACTTGTTTGACAGTTTAGTGACCCCATCCTTAATCAGGAAATGCTGACAAAAGAAATCCTTTAGTTTGAGAGATCAAACTGTAAAAAAAGCCTTCCTGTCTGCAGTTTAAAAGTCAGATTGTAACAGCTCATGAGTTGAACTTAACACCATTCACATAGTGTAGGAAAATTCATCTTTGCAAATGCAAAGTAATGCAATATTTCTTTGCAAATATTTGCATTTCTCCAAATATTTCTTTGCAAAAAGTGCAACATATCTCTAAAATCAAAGCTGATCTCATATTTTAAGTTTTATATCTTCCAATGCACAGAGATTTGCAGAAATTCTTCTTGTTCTTTACGGCCAAACTGTGCTTTTTAATCACTGACATTGATAAAGGTCTTACATAAAATATTCTTCCCCTCACACTGAACTGTCCCCTGAAGTGACATAGCAATTAGACACTGCTCTTGAAAAACTATTTTCTTTTAAATTTAAAAGAGTATAATACAGCTTTATATTCTTTATGAAGAATGAGCACAACCAGACCAGAAGAGGAAAACAAAACAAAACAAAACAAAACAAAACAAAAAATTGAAAGAAGCCTCATCATCAGAAATAAAATTATTTTTTTTCCTTTCTCTCTCATATTGTTTCTGGAAAAGAAAAAAAAAAAAAAAAAAGAAAACCTAACAGAAAAAAAAACAAACCCACACATCAAAAGGACTTCTATTTCACCACCCAATGTCCAGAACTGGAATAAGGGAGATGTTAAACCAACTGAACTTGAATTCAAATTCTGAAAGAGTACTCTAGTTATTGACCATTTCAAATCTGAATACGAAGGACTTCTCTTTACAAAGTTCTTCCAAAGGGTACTTTTATTCATTATGGAAAAAATCCTGCAGTTGTGGTATATAGTTCTGTTCATACTGTCATGGAGAGCTCATGCTGTCTTGCCAGGACCAATATAAGTATTTTTTTCTTCTCCAGTGTATTTTTCTTCTTAGTGCTCTGCATCTCTGGAGATGTTCAGCTAGATACACTAGATGATCTTGAGAGGTCTCTTGTGACCTCAATGATTCTGTGAGAAATCCAAAAAAGTGCTAAGCATTGCATTAATAATAATTTCAACTCTTCAGGATGCATGAATCGCCAAGAAAACTCCAGTTCAATTAAAACACCTGCTCAGTGCCCAGGAGCACCCAGAATCAGCAGGAAAACAATGGTGGTTATAGTTAATTTAGACTTTACATTTTTGATCCATCAGTCTCCAGGCAATATACAGTGAAAGGAATGCAACTTCATCTTCAGATTGTAGATAGAAATCTGGATATGATTACACATACTCATTCACATTTTAACAAATCCAGTTTTAGCAGAAGTAGAAGATACAGTGACTTTAGTTTAGCTGAGATTTTTTTTATATACTAAAAGACAGATCTGAGGGTTGTCTTATTTTCCAGCAACATCGTACTTCAGCTTCCTCTTCAGAGGATGAATTTTCAGAAATCAGAGGCCACATCTCCTTAGCCAATGAGTTGTCAACTAGATGACATTCTCTTCCTGGAAATAAAACCATATTTTATGATAGGACCCTCATTATCTTCACCCATAATCACCAATACCCATGGAGGTGCTTCCTACAAAGATTCATAACTGAGTATCAGGATAGAGGGGCAAAGATTAAATTGATTAAATATTTCAAAGATCCTGAATTTCTTAAGCAACAAGTAGCCTGAATCTGTAATGCCTGTTCCACAGTTATCCTTATAACCTCTCCATAGCTAAAGAAAAGTGGCACTTAATTTTTCACAGTTGTCTGTAACTCCACTATCTTGCAAGCCCTCCTATCAGATTTCCCTCCACCTGATTCAGAAACCAGAGAGAAAAATGAAAAATGGAATATTTGTAGTTTAAAAATCAATCCATATTCAAGTGGTGTAGTTAGAGGCAGTCAGAAATGATCACATTTTTCATGTTTTACAATTCTGTTCTAGAAAGAAAAAAAAAAATTACCTTTTCATTCTTCATCTTGCAAGCTCCATGACTAAAAAAACTGCATGATTCATTCCCTCTGTTTAGCCCAGTTTGCCAACTAAACTGTGCCAGCCGAGCTGTGCAGCTAATGTACTGAAATGTGCCAGAACAATGCAACAGAATTTCTAATGCCCAAAGTCTGACAAACAGAAAAACGAGGCGGGGGATGGGGGGGAGGGGGGGGTGTGATAAGTAAAGACTAAAAAATAAGGACAAAAAAAGTTCATTAAAACTATCAAGATGTTTGATAGTTCCCTTAAGCATCCTTAGTAACCTAATAAACAACCCCAAACAACATCCCCTCAAAACAACAACAAAAAATCCCAGACAAACCACAGTCTACAAATAATTCTTCTCTGTAAGAGAAGTCTTCAATTCAAAACAGTACTGAAGAGGAGGGTTCCACACTGGAAGCTATACCAGTTTCATAGATGTCATATTGACTAATTGTGTGGGAAATATACTTCTATCAGCTAATCTTTAATAATACTCCATTTGGTCCCTTGACCATCTCCAAATCTCATAACAGCAGCTCCTCTCAACTCCCAGAGTCAGTTCATGAGCATCCATTGCGATCCATCAATTACAATGATACTTTCAATTCACACATCCCTAAATTTCAAAAGATCATAATGGACTTTGTGCACATTTCAGCTACAAAGGCTTCCTCTTTGCAACTATTAATATTCTGCAACTTAATGGGCTTAAACACAATGCACTTTTTTCTATTCTGTTTGCTCCTACGGTTAAATAATGCCTGAACATACAGCATGTAAAAATCCAGTGTTTGGCATAAATGACTGAATCTAAAAATCTAACATGCAAATAACAGCTAAGAGAGCTAGCTATCATCTCTAGGTAGGATATTAAAAGAACACTACTGAAATAACAGAAGTTACACAACCAACACCTAGTGAATTCTAACACTGACTGACTACATTTTCTTATTTCAATTCCCTTACACATCCAATGAAAGAAATAGTGCTTGGCTAGGAAGTATGAACTCAAGATCTTCTGTTACCACTGAAGTAAAAGGTTCAGGCCCAGCCGAATATGCCAAAAAAAAAATTGCCAGGTACGATGAGAACTGCCTTTCATAGTCCAGAGGGTTAAATTAGAGAAACACAACCCATTCCAGACCAGCTTCCTTTTGCTGCTCAGAAATTGAAACTAGTGTAATCAAAAGCCAATGAGAAATTTCTCCTGGAAGTCAGCACCAAACCTCAGCAGCCCAATTCTGATCTCTTTCCTATCCTGCAAGGCAGAAGGGAGTGACAAATGTCTTCTGCAACATGGTTTCCCTCACCTGATTAGGAGTGGGAGAAATAGGTGCTTTGGACTACCTTCCAGACCATTAAGTATCCAACTCCACATAAATTCCTTTACTACAGCTTTCAGCAACACCTGTCAAGTCTTTAAGAAGCCTATTTATTGATTTATTCTACTGTACGTCCTTATCAAGGAACACAAATTACACCTGGGGGGGGGGGGGGAAGAAAGCCAAATTTCCCAGAAAAACAGAATTTCCCAGGACAAAGTAAAGGTTTAGCTCCTGTTTGCCTGAATTAAAAAAAAAAACAAAAAACAAAAAACAAAAAAAAAACCAACAAACCCCAAACGTTGACTGCAAAAAAAAAAACAAAACAAAACAAAAAAGTCACAAGAATGTTACAAAACATTAATTATTAAGCAAAATATAAAAGCAGCTTCCATCTCCCATACAATAAATATTACTATGTTGAGCATTTCAAAATAATTATTTACCCACAGCCAAACAAAACAGTTGGATTAAAAAAAAATACAGTTTATGAAAAAAACTACAATGAGTTTCAGATTTTTACATGGCTCTTACCTCTTACGGTTATAAAATTTTCAATATGAAAATACATTTTATTTTAAAAGAATAGTAAATCCAAATCAAGAGATACATTAACTTTTACTTTAGCAAAAGCTGGACCAATGGAACAAAACAATGTATGCCAGTAGATTAGTTTTAAGAGAGGACAAGAGGTTGTTTACAGAGTCTTCCATTTTTCATCTTTTTCAAGACTAAAGGACTACTGTTTAGGGATCACCCCTCCAACTCTTCATTAAGAGAAAGAGATGTTTTTTGGAAGAATTTAAAGTTTGAATGTTTGTTTCAAATCCAGACAGGGGTTAGTTTAAACACACACACAAAAAAATAAAAACAAAAATAAACATATAAATCCCTATAAAGTCAAGAACAACCATGAATCAGAAACAAGAAAAACAGAGAACAAAAACAAATAATGTGTATTTTCAAGCAAGTTTCAAGATCTGTGATTTTCTTTCTTTACTTTGATCCTAATTAACTCCTATAAGAAAGGAATAAAAAGAAAAAAAAACAAAAAGGCAAGTAAACGTAGTCAGAACATCATGCCATCATTTGTAATAATTTGTTTCCAAAAATAGAGAAGCCTCTGGACAAGACAACTGGAAAGCAACAACTACTGTAGAATAAAACATCTGAAAGAGTGCACAGAATGTTTGGTTCCATGTATGAAAAATCCAGTAAGTATGAAGAGACACAGACTATTTCAGCAAGAAATAAGCTGGAAAAGGACCATTACCAAGTACCACAATGAAAATCCTATGCAACCAAAACCTGATTGGAGATCTTTCCATTTAAGCCTTTCAGTTTTATTGTAAACCAGAAAGTGATAAAACTCAGAAAACTAGCAGACCTATTTTATTATTTACCTTCTGTCTACAATGTACCTGACGGTGTACATAATCCTTGCTATTTGACCACTGCCATAGTTGAGCAATACTACACATTGAGAGCTCAGTTCCATGAAGTGCTGATATTCCTGAAACAGGCTTAGATAGGCTTGCAGATACCAAGTAAAAAAAACAGAAGGAGCTTGAGATGCTTCAGAAACTTTGTGACAAGATAGTGTCTTACCTTGAAGTAACTGAATCATTCTTCAATAACTAAACACATTGTACTCACCTAAAAGTAAAAGCTCCAAGACAGATTTCCCAGTGTTGTAATACAGACCAAGAAGATTTTTATAAAAACATAAAAAGACATTAAAAGAGTAGAAGAAATAAATACAAAAGTGGTTTGCATGTATCAAGCACCTGAAAAGCAGTACCTCCCTACAGCATATATGACTAAGTAAATTAAACAGTATGCATAATCTCAAATCTAAATTAAAGCTGATGTAGGGAGCCAGGGCTGGCATACTAAAATTTATGCTGGACACAGCAAGAGCACACTGATAACACAAACTACAAATACTACTCTGAAAGAACAACATTTAGCTTCTTAACAAAGGCTTCAGGGAGACTTGCAGGGGAAAAAAAACCAAACAAAATCTGTCTTCTCAGAAAAGAGAAACACGTGACATGTTATTACCTCTGAACTGGACAAGATGGTACAGCTGTGTGGCAAAGGTGGAATAATCTACCAACAATACGATGTAAATGTGTGTGTGTCACCTACTATCCTTCAAAATACTTTTAAACTAGTTGTGTAAAAGCCAGGTCACACACTTCTAGTGCATAACCAAGACAAATATTAATTGTGCTTAAAATGGCAGACAAAGATTTGCATTTGACATATATAGGTCACTATATACAACGTTGAACAGTGCTATTAGTGTACAACTCAGCTCTGGTTAAAATCCAGAGGAGGCTTGACATTAACATCAGTGAGAACAGATCCAGGCTTACAAAGCACATACGTAGCCATATAAAGACCCTCGCAGTCATGGACCAGTAAAACAAATCATAAAATGTTTACGAGATGAAGGTAGATTATCCTACCATATATTATACTAAAAATAATTTATTTTCATTCAGATTGCAAAATAATTTAGGCAGTAGTAGGTAAGAGAGATAGGTTTTCACTTGAAGCAGCCTTTGTAGTACAGAATTTGTTTTTAGGCCTCTGGCAAGGAAAAAAAAATAGAGGGATATATTTATCGTAAGTTTCTTCTTCCCCTCATTACTAATAAAATAACTCTTAACAACCTGTTATACCAACCTGCCTGTTTTATGTATTTCTTTCATTTAAACTATTGACTCCTCAGGCAAGGAAAATTAAGCCCAGCTAGGAATTTTGAAAGGAATGTAAGAATTTTCTTCAGCTGATTACTATTCAAAGGTATACAGTAATGCTGCAAACCCATTTCACTCTGCCAACTCCTGGTTTCACTGCCCCTTCCAATAAGATATATCACTAGGGTACAACCACTAATAGCAAACTGTAACTTTCAATTAAGAGCTTACTACAATAAAATGCACTTCCCAAGCTCTAGATGTGGTTCCATCTGTCAAACTATAATTCTGTAACAGACACAAATAATCATAAAAAACCTCACTCGTCAACAGGAAGTCACACAGGTACATAAAGAAGTAATTTTGTCAGCATTCACACCCCCACACAGTTCACAACTCAAACTCGCTCCTTCAATGGATGCCTTTTCTGACCCACATTAGTGTATTCTAAATGCTAGTAAATCAAAAAACTAAGCAAGGCCTTCCTATGTGAAAAGAAATGCAAATGCCATGCATAGAAACAAATCTCTTGCATCAAGTTCTGAAGGTTGAGCATTTCTCACACACTACATTAACTGGATTACTTTACAGGATTACAGCTTCAGGAAACCAATACAGTAACTCACCTAGAGGTTTTCTCAGAGTCAGCTGAAGGTACCTCTGTGCAGAGGGCCATGGTATACATTCCTTAAGCAAAGCACAAGACTCTGCAGAAAGGTGATTTACCAAACCTGAGGGGCAAACCCCAAAACCAATTGGTTTGAAAGGGAAGAATATTGTCACTGGTGCTCTTTTATCTTTGCAGCTGTCAAGTAAAAAATAAATTGTAGAACAGAAAACAGAATTTAAAAAAAAAAAAAAAACAACAAACTGGGGATAGAACAGAAAGTGTCCAATTCTGCTTCACTAAGAGATTTATAGCATAAGGAAAAAAGAAATTAAGAGACTTCAGCTGCAATTGCAGCTGACATACAAATTATAAACTACAGTTCAACTAGAAATCTCAAAATAAAAAACAGCAATAAATTGCTTTTGACTTAATCAGAATAAAGGGATGCCTGTAACATTATCAATAAAATATGTCAGTGCTGCAGCTGGATACACTTTTAAATCACATTAATTTTCAGTACATTAAAACAGGTATGAAAATCCCTAATTTAGAAGAGAGGAAAAAAACCAACACCTACATTCTCAGTTGGCTGTAGTCAATAAATAGGTGTAAACACTTCATTATTTAAAAATACATGCACAGAGTTTTTACTGAATTGAGTCACACATTTCACCTAGAAAACAATACCTCAGCTCGCCTTTAGGAACATGAAAACTTAATTATCACTACTTAATTACTCATTTTTCTCCTCCCATGGAAAAGGAAAGTTTCTTTCTTTATTTAAATTCAGTTTTATTACACTTTCTATGCAAAAGCATCTGTTTTACTTCAAGAAAAGCCATGCAACAAACTACACCTCTCAAGAGGATGATTAAGCTCACCTATGAGGTTTGACATCCCTCCCTTCCGCATTCCATCCTTCTCTCTTTCTAGACAAATTCTGTTCATTTGAAATTAAAGATTCTGTAGTCCATGGAACTGAAGCTCAATGACCTTAGGCTTTTCAGAGGTCAAGCATGCCAAGGAAAAGGAAAAAGAAAACGAAGACATCAATACAAATGATGTGAAGAAACACGTATTAGTTAAGTTCTCATTATAACCTCTGTCCTACTTAGTAAACTTGATGTGGCAGTTTTAGTACACGTTCTTGTTCCAAAAGAGGAAAAAACTAAAAAACCCTTAATCTTGCCCTTTGTCAGATCAAGAGAGATATTTTTAAAAAATAAATTAAAAAAAAAATTTCCAAATTTGAGAGGCCCCTTCAGGAAAATATGCTTCCACAAATTAGAATGAATGCTTGAATTTGCAACTAAAGACAACAGCGGGATCTGCCACAGGCTTAGGTTGAAGCTCTGTCAAACTTTAAACCAGTAAGAACAATCAAACCCAGTACCAGAAGGCAGGGATCCTGGTGGCTGTGACAACACAAAGGAAGAGTAAGAGCAATTAAATAAGAAGTTTTGGACTCTGAGGCAAAAAGTCCAACCAACAGCTTCAAATGAACCAGCAGATAGCATACAGAACAATAGTCTTCTTATACGAGCTATTGCTAACAGACTTCAGAAATGGACTTTGAGACATAACATTGCAAGTTATCATATTCTAAAATGATCCAAAAAATCCAACAGCATTTCTTCTAGAGGATTTCAGGAACCTTCTCACAGCAAAACTGAATTTACAGGATCTTACTATGAGAACCCTGGTCAGCTCAAAACAGAGATCAAGCCTTCACTGATGGTTTGTTTTGCAATCATTCTTTTTTGGAAGCTTTAAGATTTAAAGTATCAAGAGTAGTAACTTAAAACTAATATTCACTACATTAGACATACTAAAAGTCATTAAAGCATAAATACTGACTGACATACCTGACCAGGCAGTCAAATTATTATGTCAAGACCTACTCAAAGAAATCTTAGTATGTGAATCGTCACATACTAAGCTTAACCTAAAGAAATCCAGTCAACAGTGGTGGAACACCTGTCATCTGAGAATTTTTTCTGATTTACCTATTTCATTCTGAGTATCTCCCTGTTGTACGGAAAAGGGGATATGCATTCCATCTCCCTTGTACTCAGAACAAGACTGCATAAATGCATATTATGCTCTATGCATTAGCTTTGCGAAATCTGCTTCATAAACACACAGGAAATAGTCAAAAATATTAAGTCACCTGATTGACGCTTATTTTCAGTCTAACACTCAGTGTTAGAACCACACAGGGTTCTCATTACTGTTGTAGGGTAAAGGATTTTTTTTTGCATCTGTACAGGTATTTAAGTGGCTGCTGTCAACACTGGCATCCAATACTTTATCAAACACTGCTTCAGGATGAAGGTCATGTGTCTGTACAGGGAGGTTTAATCATCTAGCTTGAACTTAGCATGCATCTGCTAGGTCTAAGAGAATAATTCCACTTTGCTACTAGAAAAATAAACACACCATAGGTGATTTTTCAAAGGTTTATCAGCATGGCTACATTCCTTATGTATTATGGGGATCAGTTACTAGTGAATTAATCCACCTATCCAGTAATTTACTGGGTCTTAGGCTGATCTACCCAATTACTTCAGCTTACTTTGAACATTCTTCAAATTCTATTCATTCTGTCACCTAAATTCCCATATATGGAATTCTACTTAGCTATCACAAGAATGGAAAATGCCCATAAGACCAAGGAAAATTACCTGGCATATTCAGCAAAGGAAGATACCTTCCTCTTTTCCCTTTCTCTTTTTATGAAACCCCAGGATGCATCCCACACAAAGCCCAGACAGTCATTTTTCCAGTGTTGCCTGGTTTGGAAGGAAGAAACATAGCTGCAAGAAGCATATTTCTGGCTTGATGCTACTGTACAACTCCACTTTCTGGCAATTCCCTGGAAAATTCATAGGCAGCCAATGAAATTATGTGTTCCCTCCTTCTATCATTCCTTTGAAGGAAGGAATTAAGCAAAGACATTCTTCAAATTCAGTGCACTGAGTTTTCACAGAGGTAGACAGGATCTGTCAGTGTTCAGTGTTTCGTTCTTTCAGCTAATATCCATCAGATATTATTTCCCACAGTCAAGCAAAAAAACAATCAGCTAACACAGGTGTGTTGTTATACAGCATAAGTTACTCTAAAATTCTCTCGAAAGCTGCCTCACAAAATACATCTTGTCACTTCCCTTCTGTGTTCCTACAGTGGCCAGAATATGAATAAAACCAAATAAAAATCAAAAAGCCCACACTGAAATTTCTTGAATGTTAAAAATTAACTGATCTATGCATCTTAGGAATGGTACCTTGCCAGCTTTTACTGGGGTCCCTCTTGGAAGTCTACTGATTGCTAGGTAACCTATTACGTTTCCGATTTTCTTCAGGAACATCATAATTAACATGGAATTAACATTCCTGATTATGTTAAACATTAAAACATGCCACAACACTGAAAGAGCCTACCCATCTTCTATTTAAAATTTAATGTAGCTGCTAGTGTGAATGGTCATATGAACCCATTAATATCACTGTAAAGCTGACCATTATAGCATTACATTTAAACTGAAAATGCAGGTGTAGAATAAGATAATACAGCTCATGTTATGACACCTTACCTGTCACTTTCCAAGCAATAGGAATATACATACTAGTTTTATTTTACTAAGGAATACTGAGAAGCCAGGCAAAACTTCTACTAAATTATAGCACATGCCTCAAACATACATCTATTCGAATCTGTAGCTCAGTAACATATCAAGCTCTAGAAGCAGCAACCTATTTGAAGACCTTAAACCCTTCACCTGACAAGTTAGTCCATCATTATTATGTAAAAGGATGAAGAAAAGCACATTTTTTTCATAAGGGGATACATAATTAGCTAATGAGTCTCACTCTTATTAACAAGGGAGCACAGTATAAAACTATGCTGCAGTAAAAGCAGATGGGTTTTCCTGCTACTCTTTGTTAGGAAACTGGGGTGACCTTTTCTGTGATGAAGTTGAAGGCAGTGGCTGCCCTTAAATTGCTCTATTTGCTACAACTAGAACAATGAAATCCTACTGTTGTGCCCCTGGTGGGCACAGAATACTGCAGTAAGCTCTGTGTTGCTGTGGTTGCCTTTAAAAGGCTTAAACTGTTCTCTGAACCAGTTCCTTTATGCCTTTTCTCAATTCCTGAGACACATCAGGCAGCTCTTTCAAGAGGCCTCCCATTCCCAGAGTGATACAGGCAACACAGCCACATGGCTTAAGTACCATACACTTGCAAAACATAGTATAGGTGTTCAGCAGAACACAGATTAGAGACAAAAAATTACACCAGGCTATTTTCACTTTGCTATTGGGAAAAATTCTAGGGTGTAACCGTGTCAATAATTCAAGTGCTCTGTTCACACTTCTACCTGATCACAGTTAAGGCTTAAAATGGGTATTTTCAGGGTGTCTGAAAGAAAAGCATCAGGATTCACATTTCAGCTTTCATTAAAAGAAGATTCATTACTCTGAAGTTTTTATTTGTCACATTTTATAAAAGTCTCTATTAAAGTTTTTTAATGTAAATAAGAAAAAGCACTGACAAGTCACTAGGACTAACCTGGCTTTTACTTTTCCAGCCATCTTACTGATTTGGGGTTGGGTGTTTTTTTGGGTTTTGGGGGTTTTTCACTTGCTCTTCAGGAAAATCATACCCTCTTCCTCCTAGTTCAGAATAATATTAATATTACTTCATGAATTAATTTTATGAGTTCAAGTACATACTGACAAAGGAAAAGTTAGACCAAATTAAATAGCTATCTGTATAATGCATAAGCAAAAACTTGGAGAAAACATAGGAAAATTAGGGTGCTCAGATTATGTACTTTACTATCTACTGCCTCTACTCTACACTCAATGTTTAGCATGAAATTCAAATCAAGTAGCTCAATCAAGGCAGAACTCAGCTTCTAGTAGTTTTATATGTCAATAAGAAGTTTCTACTTTACAGAACTTTCTTCTCAAAAGAGGAGATCACTTTTTTCCACAGAGGAACTCAAGAATGGCGGTAGCAGGAAAATGTTACCCATGCAACCTTAGAAATCACCTGAGGATTTATTTTTTTGAGGAACCATGCACTTGCAATCAATAGCAAAATTGTTGATGATGCGTAGAAAAGCAAGAGTCTCCTTAATATAAAATGCAAACAGAAAACTGCTGTAAATTTATTTTTACATTAGGACCATGAAAGTTACTAAGTCATCTCAAAAAAATCGGACAGCTTAATTTCCCAGTAGTGATGCACTAATGGTTTCATCACATAAGCCATACAGAAAATCTCCTAGTGGCATCCTAGCTAGAAGCAATTCCAACCAGAAGACTGAATCTTTCCATAGAGTTTTGTAGTAGTTTTCAGAAACAAACCTGCATTTACACAGTAAAAACTATTATGTGCACATTTTTAGCCATTCTGCCCACAAAAAAGTCTGGGTATGAAATCCTGGTTACACCAAAATCAGTAGTTCCACTTTCATAGAACTCATTTTCACTCATAAGACCTTGAACAGCACTTGAGAGCAGTGACCACGAGATCCATTACAACTGACATACACAAAACCCAAATATTTTTTAAAACTGGTGCTATAAAAAAAATACTTTGCTCATTTGACTAATGCATTGATTTTGGTTATTATTACCAACACAGTATATAGCAGAGCTCCATTCTTTGCCACTTCTGTATAGCATTTGCAAGTAGGTATCTGCTAATGAGTAAAGAGCTATTTCTCGTTTGTGCACAAATTAAAAAAAAAATAAATAAATAAAGATAGCCAAAAATATAGAAAATATATTGCTGACTTCTTCCATCAGTCACAATTAAAATGCCCACAACCACATGAAGAGAAAGTTAAAATTCTTTCATTCACCCTGATAAAATGTGTTAATTTCACAGTTCAAAGGTTATTTGTGTACTAGTGCCATGACACACAACAAAACAAATTTATGTGCCTCAAGTTTTATTAGGAAGTATAGGGACACATATGCAGTTTCTGAATATTCTTTTGTCACCCACATAAAGCCAAGTCTACTTTTTCAGTCAATGCAGGAAATTTAAACAACAGCCTACATGTAATTCAGAGAATAAAGCCAAATCTGAAGTTTTAACATGAGGCACACATAAGTATAAAAATCAGCAGAAAAAGATCTCTGTGTTTTCAAGCTAATTTGTGCATTTCCTAGATGCAGCTCACTGTCAGCATTTCCATACAGTTTCCAATTTCTTCCCTTGTTTCAGGGAAATACTTCAACACATCAGTATCCCCGTAAAAAAAAAAAAAACAAAAAAAAAAAAACCAAAGCAAACAAACAAAAAAAACCCCACAGCTTTACTTTCCTGATTTAAAATCATCCCATGCACTTTCTACACAGCTACAGAAGAGGAAAACCACCTTTACAATAAGCTTGTAATAATACAGCTTCCAGAGAAGTGAAAAGCAGTCACAGCTCTTCATATCATTCTAAATCTTGGGTCAGAAATTAACTGGAATACTCTCTTTACAGCCTGTGCACAGCTTAAGTTCCTGCAATAGATTTTCCACAGGCCTTCACAATACTAAAGAGCACCATGCACCAAAACATCTTCAGACACTGAAAGGAAAAACAGCTCTCTGTCTCTCAGAACATTAGTCAGCCAACTCAGGGCTAGCAAGAAACTTCCCTGGTGGACCAACTATTTGCTACAGATCTTCCTCAGTCTCCTTCTCACACATCAGATAAAGACAACTTCCAGAGGCAGAACACTGGACAAGATAGTGCATACACTAGGCAACTGATTTTATCCAGTAATATAATTTAAATGGTGGTATAAAATGTTTGTCAAACAATTTCATAATAATATAATATATATATAATATATATGTACGGTTCTCATGTAATTCCCGTGAAAGAAATGAACTACATGTCCTAGCTGAAACCCACTCACTACAAACAGCCTGTCCAGCTGAATTCCAAAATAGAATTTGAGATCATATTCAGTATCTGTACTGCAGTGCAGTGCCTTAGAGAGGAAGGTAAAAATGCTGCAATCTCAGCCACACCATCCCTCACATGAGCTCTTAAACAGTGATCTCTTTTGCCAGTCCCTGGTGAATCTTCAGAAGTCACATACTGACAGGTACAAATATTACTTTTTAAAACAAACAAAGGCCAGCCAGAGTGGTTTTGCAGCATTCTTCCCTTCTAAAATTACTCCTAGTATCCAAGATTGCTTTTGAGCATTTTCTTGAGTGCACTCTAGCAGCTGTATTGCTTGATGATTGCAGCTACTGGACTAACCTATTTTGATAAAGCCCTTTAAAGATAAGCAGCATATGGGAAGCATCAAGGGATTTAAAAAAAAAAAAAAAAACCAAACAAAAAAAAAACAAACCCCAAACCACAAAACCAAAAACACCACCCCAAAAAAAAGCCCACCCTATCTATCTCATGGAGAGATTCACATAATTATTATGTGTAGTTACTTTTTTAATAATAATCTTCAGATCTTGTTTTTTCCAGGTTCTCCTTGTGTCTAATTCTACAGAATCTTCATTCAGGGTGCCATCTAAGCTTATGATTTTTAGTCAGATTTAAAGTGACATTCACTGCTTAAACGCTGCCATAACAAGGAATATCTGAAACAGAAGTTACTCTGGAGTTACAGAATATCTGCCCTTGAAATGTGACCACAGTACATCCTTCAGATGTAATTTCAGAATGAAGAACAAATTCTCTGCTATAAACTCCATTCTTTTATTACCTAAAGTATTAAATCCCAGCACTGAGTAAATAAAAATCTTTTGCATGTCAAACCTGAAACCTAAATAATCCTTAACTTCATTTGAAAGTACTCTTCCAATGTTGGAAAGTATCCTTACACTTTTCTGACAGTCACACTCAAAACAATTAAGTCCATGTAAAAAATAAGGCATCACAGAATATGCTCAAACAAGCAAAGATCTTATTTTACTGTGAGTTGATAATTAAACAGATTGGGGTGGTGGGGGGATGGAAGTAAAAAAAGCATTGGAAGAGAGCACACAGTGGAACATCAGCATTTCAATAGGAAAAGATGAAAAGAAGATGACTCCAACGACCTGAGGAAAATGCGCTGCTCACACTGAGTGTTTCCGATTTCCGACAGGCACGGTAGTCTTCACTGTCTCAGAGGACAGTGAAAAAGACCATAACCCTGTCGGCCTTATTTTAGTGTTCCCTGGTGGTGTCTCTTACCATAAACACCTAAAACACAATCTGACTCTAATTTAAGAAACTCCACAACTCAAGAAAACTGTGCATCCTGGCATCAGGAACATCCCAAGATCAAAGAGCCAAATTATACATGTCTCAATACTTTTATGTACATATCGCTCCCAAAATTCAGGACACCTTTAGCCAATGTAATGAATATTTGTAAGTAGTACTTTGTTGAAATACTGCAATTGTTTTAACCCTATCATTAGCTTACCACCCCACTCGGCATGAAGGATTTCCTTTATGGGGGTGCTACACCACAAAAAAAATAGTCCTCATGCGTGCATTATGGAAGGCGCCTATGCACTGAGGCAAAAACATTTTCTGTTCTCTCCTGGAACTCTGAATTATTTTTACTTTGGTCAAATTACACATTCTAAAGGGAAAAAAAACCCAACACAACAAACCAAACCAAAACTAGGGGAAAAACAAACAAACAAAAAAACCAAACCCACATTAAAAAAACCCCAAAACATCCAAACAGAAAAAAGCAGGTAATTTCCCTCTTAACTATAAATGGCTTAGATTCTTGAATGTAAAGACTAAACAATGAAAGCTTATTTTGTACACATCTTTCTCCTAAAACAAAAGAAGTCTTCTACAGGGAAGAAGTACTTCCCAGACACATAACTAAAACAAACGAGCAGAATACTCACTCCTCTTCACTCCTCTTGCACAGCATGTACGCATTCAATGGGAGAAGTCAGGAGAATGTCTATTCAAGACTAAAAAAGGCTACACATAACACAAGGTCATCTCTACCTGGAGTAATCAACAAACTAATGCAAGAGACCCCTGCCTGTGGAGAAACATATAATTCACAGGGCAGTTTCCCTGAGGAGAGACGAAAAGCACAGAGCTGAATTCCAGTCTGTCCAAATTTATCTCAAACTGTGAAAGGACTGATGCTTCCAGAAATCCAGGGCATTAACAGGTTACATCCACTTCTCCAAAGTGACGTATCAAACTCGAATTGTTCCCAAAAGAAACAGAAATCCAGCCTAGCAGCAACATTTGTAGGAGGAAATGCAGGATGCCACCTTAGCAAAAAATAATAGGAGAAAAGCAGCAAACGAGGAAGGGGAATCATCAAGCAAATAGGAAAGCGTGAAAAGGAAAGTGAAAAGAAATTACCAATCAACACAGAGATGGCAAATACAAGCTCCATTTAGTAGCTTAATAAAAAAATTTTAAAAAAGGATTTTTTTCATCAACATTTCATGTTTCTGTAAACATTTGATATAATTTACTGTGTTTACATTCCAGCGTAAACCGTAAAGATGCTACAGTAATTTTGAAACATCAGAAAGAGAACCTGCCAATTTATCAAGTTTATCAGGTCCTATGAAAAGGAGAAAATATGAAGAGCACTGTTTACAAGTAGTAGGCCTACAGACGTCATCATTCAGGTACTGAAAGCACAGAAGCCTTTTTGCTTGCATAAGCTGTTCTTTGAAAAGTTCTATTTTATCTATTGAGCCATTTATGAATCTGCCTGTCCCCAATTACTGTTTTAAAAATAAATTACTAAAAAAAAAGAAACTGCAGCAATTCCCAGGTAATACCCAATTTCTAGTGCTTTCTATCAATGCCATTCGGAGAGTTATGCACATCTAATAGCTTTAGAGAATACTAATTCAAGCTTTCTAAGAATAAACAGAAGGAAGAATACATCAAGAATGTGTCTTAAAGCAACTGACTTCTGCAAGTAGTGTTCATAACTTTGTCATAGTGGAAGGAAAAGAGGAGTCAAAACCACTACTTACATCTACTACAGATCAGAGATTCAAAACTTCACATGAAAAGGGCATTTGTCAGGCTTCTTTTTTATTTTTTTTATTTTTACACAGAATGCCTCTGCCGTGCCTCAGTTTACCACGTTCAAGGTCATTTTACCATCACTACAACAGTCTAAAAATTATTTTAATCATTGTCCAAGGCTGGGTTTGCCAAATCTCTATTAAGCCTGACGCACATTATCAGGAGTGCTGCTTTACGTAACATGCTGCTGCTGTCAGGTGCTGTAGTTTAACATCACTGTATATGTGCTGAGCAGTATTAGCATGCTCACTGCTTCCTTTCCCTATTAAGTATTCAGATAACAGTCCTTCCATGAGCTAAGCTTAACATCCAAACCTGCAGTAAGACTGCCATTCCAAAAAAGGTTTACTAGAGAGAAGTACTAATAATAAAACTCTCATAAGTTGAGATGACCAATTATCTTTCGGGTAAGTATTTTTCTGTTATGTGTCTCTAGGTGTTAGGACAACGTTACAATAGAAGTGACAAAACACTAAGAGGAAAAAAAAAGTTGACACTCTTCATAACAGTGTTGCATAACAGCTGTATTCCCTGCAAAACCAGATTTCCTAAGAATTCTCAAGTGAACAAAAAAATAATAGGCTGTATATCTATTCTTTTAAGAGTCCTAGTTGAAATAAACGTAAGATGACCAAGATCCAGGATTCACAATGCTGCAAACAGCATATGAATATGCTGCGCACACACTATGTGGCTTGCTTCCCCCTCCTTTTTAAACGTATTTTCTTACAAGACATTAATGATGAACATTTTCTGAATCAGAGTAAATATAAAAGGAAACTAAGCTTTACCCTACAGTCCCAGCAGGATTCGGTCTACTTATTAAACGTCTCAGCAATTTTCCTTAAACTGACAGGGCTGTGTACACCATTTAGATACGTCCATCTGCAAAACTTGCTGGGATTGTGCATATAAACAGCACTGGGGAGATGGCCCAAAGGTAAATAAAAGCATTACTTGAAGAAAAATAATCCAGATAAGCATAAAATGCAGCAGTCTTGGTGTACTAATTAAACTGATGGAAGAAATGCTCTAGCGCCTTAACACGTTTTGGACTGGAGGAAACAGAAGTAAAGAAAGAATGCGCACACCAAAAAGCCCGTATTAGTGTGTGCTAAGGGAGGAGAACGCCTGCAAGTTAGTGGGAACCTTGGCGGGCAGGGGATGGGGTGGGAGAAGCGATTCCCCCCACCCCCCCTTTTTTTTTTCCCTGGCAATTCTATTTCTGCACAAGGAGTGCGACTGCAGCTTTTAAGCTGGGGAGGGCTGCTTGGTTGGTATCCGCAGAACGAGAGCACATCGGCGGGCGCGAAGGGAAGCGAAGGCAGCTCGGAGAGGCACTTGCGGGGAGACGGCGGGGTTCCTGTTGCCCGCACCTCGCCCTGCCCTGGCCGCCCCGACGCCCGCACCAGCACACCCCGCTTACCCAGGAATCGCCAGCACAGCCAGCGGGTCGTATCGCCCTCCCGCTCGCGAGTACAGGGGCAGACACTACCAGGTGGAGAGGAAAGGGGATGGAGCTCCGGAGGCTCTCCTGAGGAGCCCCCTGGGGCGGAGGGGCACAGCTCTGCTGCCTCTCGCTGCCCCGCACACCCACCCCCGCGCGGGCCAGAGCCCCCTCCCCTAAACGCGGACCCCCGGTGCCCGCCGCCCCGCAGCCCCCTCTTAAGGCACGGTCCTGGCGTCCTCCCCCGCAGCCCCCCGCCCGCACGGCCCCAGCTCCCTGCCCCATGCCAGCTTGGAGGTGGAGGAAGCAAACCCGGCGCTTACAGTCCTCAGGAACTGGATCTCGTCCTCGCCCTCACCCCCCTCAGCCATGGCTCTCCTTCTCTCTCCTTCTCCCGAGCGCTGCTGTCGGTGCTCGGGCGGGCGGCGGCGGTCGCTCCTCGCGGGGAGGCGGCGGCAGGAGGCTCACGGCCGCACCGGGCCAGGGCAAGTGAGAGAGCGACGAAGCCGGCAGCCCCAGCCCGGCTCTTGGTGCGAAGCGAGGCACGACGGCACGAGTGCTCGTGTGCCTGCAGCAGGCTGACAGCTCTGCCCAGCCGCCTCACTGCCACTGCCGGCCACGGCAGGAGGGGGATGCGATTAACCGGGGGAGGAGGGGGAGGCGGAGCTCCCCGGCCCTCCCGCTGCTGCAGGTGATCCGCAGCCCGCGCCCGCCGCACGCCAAACCCGCCGCTCAGCGCCCCTTGCTGGCTGCGCGGCGGAGAGGCTGCTGACGGCTGCTGCGGCGGAGGGCTCCCTTCAGGGGCTCGCTCAGACGCTTGCCTCGCCTCAGGGGTTGGCCCGGCCCGGGGCGGGGACATTGGTACCTCACACGGCTCGGGGCCTGCGTCTGCCTGAGCTCCGGCGGGAGCTGCGGGACAGACCGGCGCTGTGTCTGCCTGGGCAGGTGCGTCCCTCCGGAGTTAAGCGTGATGTGCCGCACTGAGAGGTACTTCAGGAGAGGGAGCGTTTAAACGGCTTTGTGCGAGGTTTTTCTGCAGTCGACTGTACTGATGAGGAGGTGGAAGGTACAACACCGGATGCTGGCCTCTAACCATCATCTGAGTGAGCTTAATGCAGGACGAATGAAAGCCTTTAAAATGTAATAGACTTGAAGGGTAGCTACATGCACTTACCGTGGGGTAAAGCAGAAGGTTGCCATGGAACATGTCATCTCCCATGAGCATTCCTGCAGAGCATACCTTGTGAAGGACACATTAGTTCTGGCAGTGAGGAAGCTAGGCCTCAGGCAGAAGGAAGTTCAGCAACCCATAAAGGCTGCAGGACATGTAACATCAACAGCACTCTCCTCTGCTAATATAGTACAATGGTCATGAGGTGAGGACAACAGAGTATCTCACAAGATAGTAAAATTAACGTTGAATCATTGACAGAGTAAAATGTGTGAGGGATGTGTGATGGCAAAAGGGTTTTGAACCAGTAAACATAGTGAAAACCAATAAACATAATGAAATCACAATAATTTTGGTCGCATGTGGCTAGCATAACAGAAGATATGGTGTTTCTTGAGAAGCCATACACATAACCTGTAACTTCACACTGATCAAGGACATAATGAAAAAGTAATATCAAACACTTCTGAGATTTTATCATTACTTCCAGCAGTAGAAAACCTGTTCTGACAGATTGCAAGAGCAGCCAAGTAATGTGTAAGTATGTAATACAGAGGTTCTACAGATGAACTCCAGAGTTATGACAACTTGAGCAATTCCTTTATAATTTCCTGGGTTTGGTTACTGCTGACTTCAAAAGATTTTTACTTCTCAAACTTCCTCCTGACTGAAAATACTTTTTTCCTAAATATGATGAAATAGTGAAAGACAATTTTTTTCATACTGTTTCAATATTCAAACTTCTTAAGATCTCTTCCTCCAAATTATTTCTCAATAGACCCCATGATAAACCCCTATCATGTGGAAAGTTCTGAGTTTGGATAACTTTAAAAAATCAGGTTTTAAGAAGGTGCACTGAACAAATGTAATTGCACTTTATCCCACTTACAGAACTAAGTTCCAACACAATGATTCACATGAAATTACAGGACAAAGGCCTGGCTAGTTCATAGAACATCCAGGATACTTTTCATCTTGTTTTGAAGGTGGATAGTAGATCAGATGCTTTACTTGCTGAAAGAGCCCTATAAATAGTCAACTCTAACATCAGTGGCTGACACATTTTGTACAGTTTCCAGTACAACATTATGACATAATTAAAGTCATTCCAAAAGCCATGGAACTGATGATACCTGGTTTCTTACAGATTTGGGGCCCACAATTACACTCAGTGGTGTTTAGCAAGATGCAAACTCTATCTGAAGCTTCTCCACGCTAGGACACTCATATTTCTCTAACATGCAGATTTGTTGATGGCTAATATGAGTGAACTGTATGCATTTTTTTTGACAGCAGATAATACTCAGGTGTCTTTTTTCTCCCACGTTATGTGATCCGCTGCTTACCATGTGCTGTTCCTTTTGTTGCCTTTTCTTGGTATGTTCTTAAAATCCCGTTTGAAGTCGGCCCATCTCCATGCACATTTTTAGCTGTCACTGTGACAGCTACTGAGTGCATTTTGCATTTGGACAGCAAGGGCTTCTTTCTTCCACAACTCTAGTTTATCAAGGCAGCAGCACTGAGGATCCATAATATACACTTACCAATTTTTACCACAGAAAAGGTATGTTTCTTGGTGATTTAGAGGCAGTACAGCAGCACCAGTGTGACAATAGCGCTGAAGGACACCAGCAGGATTCTGAACTAACTATGAATTGAAACTATTATAAGAATTTTAGAATTTCGTAAATTTTATTCACCTGAATTAGGAAAAAATATGATGCTAGGAGAAGATGCATAGATATGTTTGTATAAAAACACTCAAAGGAACAATCTATGTAAGCCAAATAATGTTTGCTGTCTTTTATAATAATAATATTGTGAACAGACAGTATTCAAGTAACATAAAGGGAACTCCCAGGTGTTTCTTTGTTTTCATCTACCAGAATATACTACCATACTATTTTTTCCTTAGAAGCAGACAATAAGATACTGGCAATTGGAATTAAATGAGGCAGATACTATCCTTTCTTTCTCACACTGTTCTTTCTTACAGCATGTCAGACTTTTTTTAGCCAGATACCAGTCTTGGAAATATGTTATTCCAAATGGTATAAAACTGGAGAGATTGCTTCTCTTACCATATGTCACATATCAACACCACTGTGGTCAATTAAATGAAAACAGTGTAAAATCTATGCTAGCTTAGGCCCCAACTGTGACTTATAAAAGACAATAAAATTAGTAGACCTAATTCCACACTGAATTTAAAATGAGATTTTATTGCAGATTAGCAGAGTTTAAGAAAGCATAATTACACCTAAGACTACGTAGTTATGTGCTTATCATGATCACCCAGAGTTCAGTAATATACTGCATTTTTGTTAGTTAGTGCTTATCCTGAGCACATAAAATACAGTATAAATGTTAATTGCATTCCTGTTATTAAGTATATGCTCTATACTCTCTCTATGTAGCATGTAAACAAGAATTTACATAGAAACACAGTGCTAGAATAAAATTCAGACAGTGAAGATTTTCTTCTTTTATAAGAACTTCGGTTTGAAGCAAAGCAAAAGCAAGCCCATTATGTCTTGCTTAATTACAGGAAAAGTCTTCCAAAAAAATTACAGTTTGCATTTGGACATATACAGTCACTTTCTAAGACCCCTTGTGTCACTTCGCCTTCTGTTGTCAGCTGCAGCTACTGAGCTCGTGCCTAAGTGTAGTCTGGAACATGAATGTGGCAAAGTCTGGAAATGTACACTTCTCACCCTTTCTCACCCTAGACAAGAAGCTGCCACTACGTGAAGTATCCTTCCTGGCAAAGCTCAAAGCTTTTAATTTCTGTTTTCATTATTGTGTGTGGGATTATTAACATTAACAAGGAGCTATGGATCTTGTGGTTTAGATTTGGGGGATTAATAGCATGCTTAGTTTTTCATGTTCCTGTCTCCTTGGAGTCTCTATTGCTCTATTAATCTTTTTCTAATGTAGTTTCTGATAACTTCACTGAAAGCTATTGGGTGGCAAAAACCCAGAAGAAAACACATTTTGAAGGCATTTACTTTTTTTTTTTTCCCTTTGATCTGTTTAGGGGCGTTAATATATTATGTTTCTAAATATTGTTGGTATACATTAAAAAAAAAAAGCACATGAATTCCATCCTTAAAACAGAATTCCCTGGTTTCCTAGGTGTTGTAAAGGTTATGTCATAATGTAACTGTATACTAGTACTATATAGTTATGATATATATATAGGGATATATCCAGCTCTCTCCCTTTTGTTGACAAATGGAGATGTGTTAGTGCTTTCATCAGCTTGTCCTTGCAAGTGTAATTCCATCTGTGCTTAGCCAATTATAAGGAAGCAATAAGAAGGTATTTCTAATGTTATTAATAAATTATGTTAACAGAGTAGCAAGTAGTTGGAGATAAGGGTTTTTTCAAGGTGTTTTGAAATCTTTTCAAGTAAGCATCTAGATATTTGTTGTTGCTGATTTATTCTGTATGAGTTAATATCTGAGGACTTAAACAACTCACTGGAACAAAGAGGAAATCCCTCCTTCTTATTAATATCCAGCAACCTGCTGTATAGTTTTCCAGTAAAGACCTACATAACATTACAAAACCAGGAAAATTTCATCCCCATCCCTACAACGTCAGTTTTTGCTATGAAGTCCAGTGGCATGATACTTAACAACTCTAATCATGTTTCTGAAGAAACAAGCAGTTCTCTAGCAGAAATTTTAGTGGTCATAGTGCTATGCTGTAACTCAGGGAATGCAAATAATTGTTTGAGAAGGCAAGTTTGTCAAGCTTTCATTTACAAAAAAATGAAACTTCAGTGGTACAGCAGACTTTCATTTTGTTCTGAGGAGATAAAGAACAGGTTCCTTCATGGCTGCTGAGACAGCCAATTGTATGCAAGCGAAAGAAGGATGAGGGCAGGCAGCACAAACACTGGGAACAGCATGAAATTTCTTCTAGGAGAAATTGAACTCTACGTTTACAGATATTAATCAGATACTAGATACCAAAGGTGAAAGTTGTTGGCAGTTTCTGGAGAAGTAACCAATAATTCTAGTGTCTTCAGAGAAAACAAAAACAATATTGCTTCCACAGGAAAATATTTACATTGTTTAAAATAATTATAAAACAGTGAGAAAAGAAACTGGTAATCATCACAAAACTCATTTGGATTGATAATTCTCCAATTGAAAACTTCTTATAACATCACTTATAAAGTATTTTTCTCATAAATCTGTGAGGTCGTCATGTACCTGCCTGAAAAAGCTGCCAGAATAAAAGCAAAGAAAAAGGAGGAAGTGGGGGAGGGGAAGGAGGACACTTTTAAGGTGTTTAAATTGTAAATACTAAACCTGTGAACCACAATATCATTACATTAATATCCTAATTTTTACCTTTCATCTGCCCTTTCTAGTAGAGTCTTTCAAGTGTACCATAACATGAAGTCCAAAGACTTGAATATTCACACAAGACACAAAGCACCACAACTTGGACCCATAGATAGTCATAATGCAAATATCTCATTTAAGTGACTATGACAACACAAATACACGGTTATAAACATTACTAGGCAAACTGTTCACTGTGAATTGTTTAATTTAGCTTTTTGGGGGTAAAAAAACTGTGTGCATGGTGGTTTACTAATATATTTGTTATTCATAATTGTTAAGCAAATAAGCCATAATTTTGAGAGCTATGAACTTTTTTAGCTTAAAATACTTATTACTTTTTTTTTTTTTGTGATGTCTGTTGTCTCATGTAAGTGGCAGAGTATTTTTCTGCTCTCTCACTGGGTGACAGATTCAGAAGGACAAGCATTAAATGCTGTACATAAGCACAAATAACCTTGTGCACATGCCAGTGCAGATAACCAGAGGAAAAAAATAGATGTTCCCTACATACTCATAGGAGAAATCTGTAATGAGGCTACTTTTTCCTACCATTATTACATAGGCCAGCAAAAATAGAGGCCCCCCCAGATTTTACAGTTTAATAATTCATTTCTTAAATATAGGATAATGACACACGGTAAAAGATTTGTTTTTCTTTGTAATTATGAGGAGTTAATTCCTGACTTCCTCTAAGTCATTCAGATGTCCTCTAGATGAGCTGCTCTGCTTGGAAAGGCAGACATGAGCTATAATTTCTTCTTGACATTAAAAGCCACTAATCTAAACAACACTGCAGTAATGCAGAGTCAAAACTGTTTGGCTCTTAACTCAAGATTAGTCTTTGTAGCCATTAAGAAGTGAAAGCTCCATGGCAGTAACAGAACCAAAACCACTGAGATTAAATTCCAGTCACAACAGGCACTTAACTGTTGTAGATACAGTATCTGAACAGTGATACACAGTACATAACCAACATTCAGTTGTTCATTTTACAAAATACGATCTTTCTTAAGAAAATCTTCATTAACACAATTGTTACTGAAAAAACAATACTTATTAATAAGGAGCAGCAGAATTCCTTAATTGGAGTGTTACAGCACACTAAGAATAAAGCAAGACATTAGCAGTACTTAAGACATTCTTCCTTGAGCACAAGATTTATATTTACTATGGTTCAGCTACTTCCATAAATTAATTAAGAAAACTGTTTTCTGAAGCTCTCTGAGGAAACTATATTACATAGGTATTTTGTTTTGGCACGCACTTAGTATCTAATCCCATAGCTCTAGCAAAACACCTATAGAAACCAGAAAATGCATCTTTTTGTGACTGCTTACTGAACAAAATCAGGAGGAATACTGAAATACATCTGAATCAAAATCTATAGACCATAATAATCTGAAATCTGAAGAAGAAGAAACCAGGGGTTTCTGTTATTACTTTAAATACACATACAGTGCTGTGCTAAAAACTGGACCTAAAATCTGTGAAGTCTAGTATCTGGTTACCTTCTGTGGCAAGCAAAGAACTGATGCAAACAGGAACCACTTATCATCTAGTTCTTCCCTCCTTTCCAGTCCTAAATATTTGATCTTGGTTGAATATCTCTTTCAAAATCTCTGTTATACTTGATTTCTAATAACAATGGGTACTCCTATTACGTACAAAATCCTATTCTGATCTTGCTTAAAACCCAATGACTATTGTTAGGTCCAACAATACACTAATCATTCATTGTTTAAAAAAATATTTTCCACCTCTTAATTGGATTGTTTTGTACCGTCACTGAGAACTTAGATGTGTCTATTCCCAGAATATGAGATCTTAAAAACAGTTCTTAAATTCTGATCCAGTCTTCTCACATACAGGGGCATTTCACAGACTGAACAGCGCAGACAAGATTATTAACTGTTTTCTCTTTGCATCATCCAACATTCTTAACTAAGGTGTTCTTTCTTGCCAGGCTTATCTGGCAGCAGAGACTAATTCTGTGATCACTGAAACAGCAAATGAATATCAGCTAATATATCAGGTACTTCCCATCTTTATTTTTGCTTTTATTTGATATTTTAAAACAATCACAATATTGCACTTTCTTTTCACTCCTTTTAGTGCACAGCTCTTTTTCTAATGAATAGAAAACATGCATCCTGTTAACTCTCTTTATATGGCACTGCATTGTATGCCTTATGATACAGGAAAATAATCACATACAAAATGTATCATAAACCTGTTGAAAAGACCATCTTCTCTTTGAGGTTACCAAGGTCATTTTGATATCTTTGGAGGTTTTATTACGCTAATTCAGTAGGGCTAAAGTCCTAGTAATCACAGTGTGAAGAGGCCAACTCAGGGCAGGATGTTTCCATCCGAGCAGAGCAATTGTTCTCAAACCACAGGAAGACTGAGGCACCATCCAGCTTCAACATTTCTAACAGGCCAAGTCATTCCTAAGCAAGGAAGGGAAACTGCATTGCAGTATCACCCAGTTACTTAGAAATCAGAGGTTGGTAAATATCTGTATATTTACAAACTGTATATATGTAAATTTTCACTTTGCACTGCAAGGTAGGCATGTTTTCCCTTGAAACACACAGCTCTACATTAAAGCAGACCCCCCAGGCTTTTCTGCATATCGTAAATTGGGATTTTAATTGTCCAATTAACATTTGCTTTTTTAACAATACATCAGGATTTCTGGCATTAACAACAGCACTACAGCTCACATTTCTCTGACAACTCTGCTCAATTTGCTTATTGAACTTTATTTTAAAGGCTTGGTTCCATGCATGCATAGTTTCTTAGCATGTGTAGTTATTGACACTAGCAAAAAGTGGGTGTAGAGCTCTACCACAACAGAATGATAACATTTTACACTGACATTACTCAGATGTATATCACTACAAAGCAGCAGAGAACAAGGTTTTTATTTTTTGGAATAATATTAGTAGATTTTAATCTGACTGCTACAGGAAACTATTAAAACAAGCTCATAAATAATTAACAATGGGGACATTCAGGTTTGTGCTGATTTAGCAGAAAGCAACAATTTGTTTGTGATTCATTGCTTATCCTGCTACCAAGAACACATAATTTGCTAATCCATTTCAGTCCTTGCGTAGTGATCCTAAAGCGTAATGTTAACATGCTTCACCTGTTTTACCACACTGGGTGAGTATAATGAGACTACATATCTATACATAGATAGATCATACACATACATGCATATATTAATTGAGGATGGAACTGTCATTGCAAATATGGCAGCACCAACTGCAATCACTGCTCTGAATTAGATTTTAAGAATGGCAGAACTGAGACTGGTTTTCCCCTGTTGCAGAAATATGCTCTTATTACTGGTCAAGAAGACAAGCTCCCATTTAGGCCACATAGCAGATCTTTTCTACTGGCAGATGACGATAAGTTTATTTTTAGTTAAAGCCAAGCAAGACCTTAAGGGAGTGAACTATTTAACAATTTTTGCCCACATCAGGTAATTCTAGCTCTGGGATAACTATTCTCTGCAGTGATACTTCTGTTGCTTACCCTCCCCCCGAGCCCCAGCTTGTATATGCAATGGTTGATTGTTGGGATCTTCAGCTGTATTTCAATGTCATTTGGCTACAGGGGAACTGTGACTTTTACATGCAGTAGCCGCTGCACTTTGATTCTGCTAGCATCATTCATAATATAAAATTGTTCACAGGCAATATAAAACATTCAAATGGCATATTAGTCCTAGTCAAGGAGAACAAGCAAAAAGGATGGCATTTAATGAGTCTCAACATAAAGCTTTCTTATTCAAGTAGTCACATGGTAGTTCTGCACTTCCTCTCCCCCTCAAGTGTGATCCCCCATTGTCCTTTTAATGTTTTTGCAGGATACCTCAGTTCTGCTTCAACTGCAGGTTCCCACAGTCCTTGAAGCTCATTATCCTTCACTACTGGTGAAGCAACCAATCAGCCTACGAATTAAATATATACTGAATTTCAAGGAGGTAGCTATTTGTAGTGATATTTCCATGCATTTATTTTCCCTTGCAGTACTTGCATAACCACCCCCTCTGAGCTCTGCCCATTTCAAGTTGAATTGCAGCTGAAAAGTACTATTTAGTCCACCTGAAGTTTCACAGAAAACTAGCTTTACCCACAGAGGTGAGCTTATTTGTTTTATCACATACGGCACAATGCACAGCTTTAATTTTTGGCAAACTAAAAGCAGAATTCCTCAGTTTTATCTAGCATGGTTATGCCCATACTCCAGATAGTGGAGAACAAAGTTTCCAATCATGCTTGATGTATGCTCCATTTAAAAAATGTGTATTAGAGGAGCTTCCTGCAGATGGAGAACATTGTGGTCTCTGACTAGAGCTGGGAGAGTTATCATAAGTACATTTGACTTCTGTCTGTGACGATGTAACAGTTACTGGTATTCAGTAAAACTGTTCTTGCTAGTCAGGTGTACAAAATTAAAACTTACTATGAAGAGCAGCCCTTATGAAGAGTCCAGGATAGGACACCAACCAGGCAGAGGTCCAAGTGGTTGGGTCATTCTCCAAATGCTCAAGAGAATTTTGCTGTCAAATGACCAGGGAAGTGTGTTAATTTTGGTAGAGAAAGTGAGCCAGAAATGTTTGAGTATGACAGTGTATAACATCAGGATTAAGAGTTTCAAAATGTCCATGTGGTTTCACAGTGCAAATGAAAACATTTTGACTCTTTTCTTAAATAACTAATAACAAAAAGATTTAAAAAAGGAGAAGAAAACACACTAAGCAGAACAGTAAAACATTTCAATTTCCCATTGCCTTTACCTACCATCCTTAGTATGGTATAATGGAAAGCCCCTTCTACTTTGTGTTAAGGAGGGCAATAAGTATCCCTTTGCAGCAGAAAGCTATAGTTAGTTGAAATCAGTATTACTTCTTTAAGGCAAACTAAGCCCAGAGAACAAAGGGGAGAAAAGAACAAAAATTAGAAAGAAAAGGGCTTCTATTCCGGTGCCTCTCTTATTTTCACTTGCACCTTGAAAAAGACAGACCCAGCAGCACATGGTTTTATCAACCACTCCAAAACCTGGCAAACTCCTAGCAGTATCTGGTGATTACAGTGCTGCTTTTAGCTGCCCTTTTAGTCATGGGTTCATAGCAGTGAAACAAGACATGCCACAGCCTTTATCAGCTAAGTCACACCTCCTAGGAAAACATACACACACAAAGGTCAGAAGAAGACCTCCAAGAGGAGGGTAGGAAAGAAAATGGACACATGAGATAGGAGGTGATGGTGAAACCCAACTGATGTATATTCCATTTGGTATCGTGGATTTAGCTTAATTTAGGGGAATGATAACACCCTTCAGTCTCTCCTCAGTGGAGTTCGGAGAGGATATCTGTCAGGATCAGATTATAACTGTCCAGCCGCCTCATCTGTGTCTTCCCTTTCACATTTGTAGGCCCAAAGAATCAACGACGGGAAAAGCAAATAGATTTACTCACCACATTTAATTTAGAAAGATCAAACAGTCAATCAGTCTTGGTTTGTTTTTACACCATGGAATATTTTACATATTCTGCTTCTTCATTATTAAAAATTAAAAAAAAAAAAAACAACAAACAAACCCTGTCTTACTCAGACATGGCAAAAGCAAGCAGATCACTGGAATTGTACTAGAGGAAAGATTTTGTCACAAGCAGAGATAACCATGTCATTTCCTTAAACCTTGCAACAGTCTGTAATTGCATTTTCCAAAGTACAAAAAGCCTATTTTTCTCAGTTTTCTTAGATTAACACATTTGCCCTGTAGCATAGAAAATCCACTAGTTTAAAATCCAGTTGGATTTACCCTCAATTTGTTCTCAATTCCACAGGATCTTGACATAATAAAGATTAGATCTAGAGATAACGAAGATTTTCAGTTACCACCAGTTGTAGCTTCCTTACTATTTTGCTGAGATATATTTGTATCCATTAACTTCCTTTGGGATATTACTTCATGACACAGAAACTGTATGTCTTGCAGATTTTTAGAACTGGTTATCAAGCTGAAATGATTTTGCTTTATTAGTTTCTTGCTATTAATTCTTCTTAGAATGCTAAAAAAAAAATCCTTTCAACATGCATACTTCAGGATATTATTACTAAAGATTTTACAGAATACATACCAGAATTTTGTTTTCATACAATGGGCCTGCTCCTACAATTCCTATTCTTCTGGGTGGCTTTAAGATAAAGGCTGCAAAAATGGGACTTTTGTAACTTGACAAATCAAAAGATTTGTGGACAAGGTTTTGACTCATATGCAACTGAGAAAATAGATCGTACACACAGACCACAGCCCAGCAACTGGGCAGCCTCACTGAGAATGTGTCTAGAATTAACAAGTTGCTTTCCTCTAGAAAAGCCTATATAAAAACATGAGACCCGTCTTTTTGACCAAAGTATTAATCACACAAACTACATACTTCTGAAAACACCCTCTCTCACTACATTTAATGGAATACATCCAAAGGAGATTTCTCAGAGAGACTGTGTTCCCATCTCTGGTAATGTTAGAAGTGAAAAATACTTCTTCATATGCTTGTTGCCCATTTCTAAAATGAAACAAAACTCATTGCATGACTGTGAAAAAAAAAGCAAGGCATCCAGCAAAAAGGCAATGAAACAGCTGTATGCAGGTATGGAGCAGCAGGTTACATCTGTGGGGTGAAGCTATGTGCTCTATGGGGAAATGAAGCAATGGGCCTACAATGAGCCACTCAAGAACTGCACCAATCAGCAGCACTGCATCTGCTAGGTCTGCATCTCCTGTGGCGTGCAGTGTGACAGCAGGAAGTTCCTGCAACGGTGCTTTCTCAGAGAAATGTACAGTGATGAGGAAAGTGATACTGGCCCTGGGTAGCCACTATGCCTGGGATTTGGTTTTCATACTGTCCCAAACACATAGTGCTCAGACTGCAAAATTATGTTACAGGTAATTTAATTACACATTGAGTGCAAGTTGGAAGTGTATAGATACAGAGGACAGTAATGGTGCCATTGTCACTGAAGATAGCCAGTGCCACGAGGGGATCAGTTGGTACAGGAACACCCATGAGAACACTGTTACATAAATACGCTTCTGCCAAGTATAACAAACAAGGCTCAGGACAAGATAATTTCAGACTCTGCATTGTGACAGGGGGGAAGAACAAGAAACCCAGGAGGATCACAGTGATGCCTTACTCCCTTATAAAAGCAGGCAGTTTATTAATGCAGTGCTCACAGGACTGAATAAAGTGAGTTAAAGCTCAGACTTTCAAGAACAGTAAAAAAAGATCCCCATCTCCTTGCCAGTAAGGCCCTGGGAAGCTGAGGGGAGTTGAAGATTTCCTTTCTGATCCAGACTCTGGGGCTTTTTACAGTTTGATCCTGAACAGTCATAGGAAACTCACTGCCCAAACTCTGATATTTCTTCATATTTCTTCATAGGTATAAATTCAACCTTGGCCAGCTACATATCCCTCATTCATTCAACAGTGCTTTAGAGGAAAGGAACTATAAAAGTAGGGGAGCAAGAGGGAAATCTTTTCCTCACCATGGGAAAAAGACATCAGTGCAACATCCAGCAACATGTATAAGGAAAGTACACATCCCTAGGTTTATACAGCACCACATACATTTCCAGTGGGGAGCAATAGCTCAGAGCAAGATCAGGCATAGCCCTGTTATACCATTATGGCATAATTCTGATACAACGGATGTCTGCTGATATGCCCCAGTGAGATATGTGCTCCCTATGATAAGATAGCAACAGCCCTTGCAATTATTTCATCTGCTTGCCTTGTCCAATGAACTGTCATCTTACCGCCATTTGCAGTTTGATTTTTTCTCTTTTATTTCCCTTAGAGCACAGACAGAATATCACACTTTCTGTTATACTGCTTTGCAGAAAGACGATTTAAGAAAACCACACAAAAAAAAGAGGTTTGTGTTCCATGGCTTTGCAGCACAGTTTTTGCTATGAGTTATGATTTGCTGTTGAACTTACAGTTTTAGAGTGATTCAATGGCTTGGAATATAAATAATAAATCTGCTTAGTGTCAGCCATCATGGTCTCTCAATTCCTTAGCTTGCCAGAGAGGAGAAAAAGTCTTGTAACAAGAAAATCATTGTAAGAAACCAGATGTAAGAAAACTAGATGTAAGAAAACTAAGAAATCATATTTCTGCCTTATGCTTAAATTCCTACACATCAGTGCCAATTGAAAGCAACTTATCAATACTCTCATGTGGTCATTTTAATAACAGTAGGCACAGGTGTAAATGCCTTAGCTTTTGTGTGATAAATCTAATGCACCAAGGTCCGCTCCTAGGAAAACATTGTTCTCTGGAAGAGTTAATTCAGATACTTCAGTGCTGTCTTGAAAGTTCTGAGTAACCTCTCCTGTTTTATGTAGTGTTTCCCCTCAACACTGTAGTATTCAACTATATGAGGGATAAGCAGAGATTAGCTCCTGGCTAATATATTTCCTATTTATTTTGTTTGAGAGAATTAACTCCCTTCCTATTTGTAGGATGAATAGCACATGCAATAACTCTGAATGGGCTTAACATTTTTAAATATAAGAGCTGATTTAAGTGAGTGAGTGTTCCATGCACTTGGAGTAAGAAACTGTTCATTTTACATCAGCCCATGCCTCCTAGAAAATTCATTTCACAGGATCATATGTCAGCCCAGGACATCAAAAGCATCTGAAAGCAACACACACCTCTTAAGGTGATATCCTAGGGAAAACCACTGCAAAGAACAAAACATGTATGTGTTAGGTAAGTAATAGCTCTTATTTGATCAAAGATCAAATTTTGGAAGAATAGTTTATATAGGCAATGAAATTATGTTTAACAGCCAGGCCAGGAGGAAGTTCCTTGCCTCCACAAACTGATACTTTCATGGTTTGTATCACAAGAAGCAGCAGTAGAGCTTGATGCTTAGTAATCCTTGAAGCAAAAGGTATTTGACAACAGGAATGCACACTTCATCTTGATTGACCATTGAGTCCTACACCGCCTACCAAACCACTGAGGAACAGCAGGGCTAGAGGGACACCGAAACAGCAAGAGAAATAGAAGCACATAAAAGAAGGTTAGGTAATATCGAAGAACAAGGAAATCACAACAGCTTAGATCTGAACACACATTTTGCTTGCAGAATAACTTTCAACACACAGATGGTTACTACTGTTTTGTCTTAAGGACCACTACACTGTACATTTTGGCTTCTGCTCAACAAATACACCATGTTTCTTTCCTACCCCAATGGATTTCCTGTTTTAATTTAATTTCAATTTTAAGACATTTGAGTTTACACAGCCCAGTCACAGATCCAAAAACTACAGCTGAAAAGTAGTTCTGAGCTGTGCTCTGGCACTCCTGCAGAGAGAGCTCTGGCTAGGTAAAGAGCTGTAAAATTTCCTTTAGGTGACCAGAAGGCTTGTATATTGGTGTGCCTCCTGACTGGTAATGTTCTGCAGACACTCATGCATGTATTTAGGGGTGGGGGTAAGCATAAAACTCAAGAGCTGAAATCTAGAAGTCTACTATGCTAACTGATGGAAGTTTTCTTTCTTGTTCTAGGTCTGTTGGCTTTTCTTTCCCTTTCAGTGTTACATAAACGAACCTGTAGGTTTGATTCCATTTACTTGTCAGCTATAGTGGATATTTTTAGTCCAAAAATTTCAACACTATCTTGAAACAGTGTTAAGCTAAGGACAGCCAATGATACAAACAAGTGGGACTTGACCCTGTTTTCCTAAACAATATAGATACTGGAACAATTAATCTCTCATGCTGTATCTGTTTTCAAACTAAAACTTTGAAGAGAAAAGAAATTCAGTAAGCATCTTTGAATACACAAACACTGTGCCTGGGTAATTAGTAGAGAACAGAATCCACTGTAGAGAAAATGACAGATGATGGGTTTCTTAAATGTATTTAAGAAATCCAGACTTGGAAGCACACTAAATTATATCCTTGTTCATGGCTGCTTTTGTTTGCCCTAAGTAGGAATCTTCTTTTTCTCATGTTTACATGCAATTTGCTAACTTTTGTTAAAAGATTATACATGATTTCCCATCAACCCTATAACAGAAAGATGCATTTAAACCAATCACAGAAATACACTAATGATAGATTTCTGGTAATCTTTATGAAGATTCTGGAATCAGATAGGTACATCCTGTGTAACAGCAATGCCTACACAAACACTTGACTTTGTGATGAAGTTTAAGCCATGTGAAAAAGCCACGTTAATTCTATGCCACCCCTCAGGGCACCAGCTGTGCCTGCTACCCCATCAGGGCAGGGCTCAGATGGAGCTCTGCAGCCATCTGCAGCAGAGCAGCACACCAAGAACCATATCCCTTCTTTATAAGAGCTCCCCAAAATCAGGTGAATGACAACAGGTTTTGGTCTTTTGTCTCCAGTCTGAGAAAGGAAGAATACTGACAAAGGGAAAATTTTCATCTCTAGATGTACTCTTTATTTTCACATTAATGGAAGAAAACTGAATCCAGTTAGAAGAAACCAGTAAATGCAAAGCAACCCTAGTTCCTTCACTAATATTACTCAGTATTTAAATAACCAGTTTATAAGGAACACAAAGGCCTAATTTCAGAACTGGATAACAGGTGGATATGCAATTAACAGCATAAAGGGAATTAAAGTCTATTTGAATGACTGTTGTGATTATGATGTTTGACTGTCCTGTTTCTTTCCTTGTTGGACTTTTTAATAGCCCCATAATTTCTCAGTGATTCTATCTAGCTAATAGGACTATCAAAGCGTACTTTTTCACTTTCAAAATATACCTCCTAAAAATGTCACTCTGGAAATTTGTATACCTGTATAGAACTTTTGCTTATATCTCTTTAGTATTTTTATACCAATTACTGTTTCAGATTGCCTGGTTTGCTCTCCCACTCAATATAAACCCTTATTCATTATTCCAGTTTGAATTCTAGCTGCAAAGCCTGCTGATCTTTAGTTTTCACCATCTTTAATTTTCTTTCTCAATTGTCAGCTGTACATACATATACATGCTGAAATATCCATTATTATACTTTGCTTATAGCAAGAATTGCTTCTAGTTGAACAAGCATTTTTGGTGATTGGTTTCAAAATCATACTGGTTATCATTTTGATTAGAAATAATAACTTGCCCTATACAGAATCAATAACTATGGTTCTCTAAAATTCAGAAGGTGGCTTTATACCCAGATTTGATATTCAATCTTGCCCTAGTTAGCCTTCAGACTCATGTTCCTCAAGTGCTTGAATACCACATAAAGTGAAGTCTGATCAGTTGTAAAATCATACCCCTTTGGAAAGCTTGGGAAATACATGAGAAGAGGGATGCCAGGGTTTCCAGGCAGAATGTTCAGCACTTCTAGCTTCTCATTTTCTGCATGAAAAAAACAACCAAACAAACAAAACCCCCACTCAGAAACATCATAGCAAGCCAGAACACCTACTGTACCATAGAGAAGTAAACAGAAAAGGTGAATAATATATTTTTAAGATAATAAAGCTGAATATTGCAACTTTATTCTGTTCTGACAGTACAGGTAGAACCAAAGTAGTGATTTTTTACAAGGTTATTTTTCCACAGATAACTGGCCAAAGTGAAGGCTCTGTGTCTGATTTACTGTTAGCCAGTTCAAATATATAGCACTACAGAAAACAGGCTTCAACACTGAAGGCACCTAACCTCCAAAATTTACTAAGCACAACACAATTACAGCAGTGCCCAACACCAAGACTGCACTTCAGATTTGCTCAGATTTTATGGCACATCTTTGCTTTTCCAACTACTGATAAATAATTGCATAGTGGAAAGCCCCTGCAAATCTAAATTCTCAGAAGTTAATTTAAGCATACTCAGTTTTCACTCCCAGTAAGCTTAAGTGATGTCTCCTTATAACTGCTTTTTCTTCTGCTTATATCTTTATTATTCAGAGGTCTCAGAGTGACCCTGAACAGATTCTGAGAAAGCTAGAAAGAAATGCCCCTAGTGTTTTCCCTAGGTCCTGCCTTACTATCAGAGCACAACCCCCAAAGCATAAAGTACAGAACTGAAATACAGGATTCAGGGAAGGAAAAAGTTCAGCCAGAGCTTTTCAGCTGTGTTTTCGTCAGCAAGCACATAGGGGGAATCCGACTGTCTGTAGCACTCTGTATTTCCCAAACAAGATCCAGCACCAGCTAAGGACAGAGCTTTTAATCCTACAGCCTACATGGCTTTCTAAGAAATATGTTGTAATTTAAATAGGAGGTAAGGAATTACGCAGAATTAAATGATAATGATGTTCTGCAGCCTGCAGAACAGATTAGAGCAAATGATTTAAATAGTCTCTTCTGAGCGTAAAATCCATGAAAGCCTTGCTCTGTTGTTTTTCCAAAGTTGATCATCAAGACTGCAGTGCCTTGTGACATTTCTGGACAGCTCCCAAGCTAATGGAGATACCGCAGAGATTTTAAACACTTGCAACATTTGGTAAAACTTTTGGGGGAAAAAAAAGAAAAAAAAAAGAAAATGTTGAAAAACTGCCCCACATCTCCCCCCGCTGCCCCAAGATCCGAGTTTAGGGAAAGGGATGTGTGTTACTACCAAGACTTTGCATGCACACAGTTTTGTCTGTTCTTACTGCACTTGCTATTTTGCTAACTCCTATGGTGTCCATCTCACTGGCAGTGTTCATGTAAACTTGTTTTGCAGCAGCTCAGTTTTTATCTGGTCTTTGCAGCCTTGGGGGAGTGGGAAGGCTTCTCTATTTACTTCTCTACTACAAAACCACAGAGTCTTTTCCAGCAATAGGAACTATTAGAATGATGAATTATCCATTCCCTCTGCTCCCAGACATAACCATCACAGTTACTTGCATGACTAAGGATTTGTTGTCATCGCACATTCGTAAGTATTCTACTGTGGCCAAAAGTGGCAAAGCAGCAACACATAAATCAGAAGTTTTAATTTTCCATTCCGTATGCCGCTAGAAGATTCCAGACAGGGTGAAGAAGCTGTAAAGGAGCATAGACAGTACGGCTGTGTGTAAAAGAGCAAATATCAGCATTTACCAGACCAATTAATGCTGTGTACACCTTTTATAGCAATTACTTGCTTAGAGCTTTTAGTGTGTCACTTTTATTATGCTGAATGGAAAAGCAGTTGAACTGCTGCCCTGAGTCTCTCTCCTAGGAAGTATTCCCCATACAGGGAACCCAGCAGAGCCCTGTTCCTAAATTAGGTGCCTGAACTTACACAATGTGACTACTCTTGTGCACAGAATAGCAAGCGCTTACGCGACCAGCAAGGCAACCTTTTTGCCATTTGAAGCAAAGAACAGAGCGCAGTCTCCCCGGCAGGCTCGGCTCACACAGTGGCAGAGTTCTACGTTCAGCTGAAACATGTGAAGAACATGGATGGATCTTCAGGAAGTGCTCTCTGGCTGTTGCCTTACATGGCCAGCTGGGAGGCCAAAAAGTCATGCTCTCTCTCATGCTATTACAGGGTCCAGGTGCTGCAGTAGGGTCAGGGAGCATCAAAGGAAGGTGCCCACACTTACCTTTTTTGCTAATGCCCACAGCTCCCAAAGAGCAGTGTATGTCTGGGGTAGTCTTGCTGTGCTGTAAAACCACTCTTCTCCAAATTCTGGCTTGGGGAAGGAGGTCTGTTGCAGCAGCCACATTTCCTCCACTTTCCAGGTGCAAAAATCACATCAGAGCTGGCCCTGTCATTTTAGTTCCTACCCCTGTAAGATTTTTCTTCCATCCTATACAGTATGTAATGTTGATGGACCCTTTCTGACATATAGGACCCTAATAGAGTAACATTTAGGTATGAACAAGTTCAAATGTCAGTGACCTGCACATGGCCCAAGGTTAGTCATTTCAACCTTTTTGTGCCTGTGTCCCTTTCCTGCTGCTGGGGGAGAAGGTGGCGGGGGAAGGTGTGTGAAATTACTGTCTTTGTCATGTGCTCCAAAATACACTATTTTGGGCTCATTCTCATTGTTTTTAGCAAGTTATTATGCAGCTTAAACTAATGGTATTTGTCTCCATGGTAGGGAGCTTTTAGTTCACTTATGGTAAATAAGCAAGCAGAGGTATATTTTGGAGTGGCAGCCCTTTAGCCTGGCCAAAGATAAGTACTGTTAAGATAAAATAAGCAAAAAGGGAACAACTTCTTGCCTAATGTTAGGCAAGACAGAGCCACCACAATATAGCATCCCAGTTACAAGTTTCAGATTGTGACCATATTATCCAAGTTCTTTAGAGCACAACAGAGATTTCACAATGTTGTTCTTGCACAGTAATTGCAGATGGAAAGGTTGGTACCTTTCAGTGAGTTAGTTATATGTTAGAAAATCTTTACCATTTAAGCACTTGGTGATTTGTTCATCAGGTAGTTACCCTCACTGTTAAAAAGTAGATTTCCTATTTCATCTGGAGGCTCCTGCAGGCTTATTTCTTCAAGACAGGCAGGAGGATGTGGGATTCCTCCCAGACACAGCCTGGGAGACAAACCCCTGACTGCAGTCATAGTTGCACCAGGAAAGCACCACTGCTCTTGCCATAGCTTCTCTGTCCTGTACAGAGCGCTTCTGTTATATTGTGCAAAGCGGAGCCCCTCCACGGCCCTTGCTGAGCAGGGTGACGGGTGTTTGGCTGCTCACAAACCATGATGGAGCTATTTCAGACAAGAGCTATGGAGTAACATGCTGAATAGAGGAAGGATGTATCTGTCCTCACTGAAATAGGGCTGCTGTTGACATTTCTCCTCTTATGAAAATCACTGTGTTGATGCACTCTTCCATGACACCATTTGCGCAGCTTCATTTTAGACCTTACCAAGAAGGTTTTTTTTCCCCACAAGAAAAGGTTTTGCAAAACTGTCGAGACATCTCTTTCTGCATTTACTCCTTCAAATAGTCCGCAGTTCTGAAGCCTTTCATTTGTAGTGCTTAGAATAAGCAGAGTGCGACAAAGCTTTCAGGGCCTAAAATACTTGTTTACACAGTACTTCTTGCTGTCATACTTTATGTCTCCCACAGGTATTTTACTATGCCTTTTAATTCACTGCAATGCCATAACTTGAAACAGTCCTTAGATGTCAGTGGTTCAATACTGAACAAACAAACTTGAGCGATAAGAATCAGTTTCAGTCAATTACCCTTTTAGTCAAGGAAAAGTGCACATCTGAACTGTGGACTTCTCAGCCAGGGCTCATTACACACCTGTCAAACAAGCATTTCTGAATAGTTTAAACATCACCAGCCAACTGGGAATATGAACTTTCACAGGCAAGTTAGGTGTCCTGTCAGCAGCATTATATCTTCCGGATTAAAAAGATGACTGCCCCCCACATCCACAGTCTTGACTACCATAGAGTTAGGATTGACATTTAGCAAACTACTTGAGCTATGCTTTAACATGTATTTAAGCTGACAGTCACTTCCATGAAATAAAAGTAGCCCTGACAACTTGGCCCCCTTTCTCTGCATGTGTCTCAGACATTCTTAGCTCACAGGAAGCAGCAGGATAGTAAAACAAGATGGGGTTACTTTTCAGCTGCTTTGGCTTCCCAGGCAGGGAGGGGAGAGGGCTAGTTCTGCAGCCCCATTCACTTGCAGAGGCACCTCCCCATAGGCACGAGCACTGTGCCAGCAGGGATGAGCACTGCGGCTGGGGACAAGGCCAGGAAACAATGGCAACAGCTTCCAGGCACGAACACCACCAGTAGGTCGCTGGCAGGGTTCCACTCCCAACAACCCGCTGTGCATTAGCACTATCTAAACAGGCATTTGGCAAGCCATGCATCACCTCAAACAAGAGCATCTCCCTGCTCGATGTCATGATTAATTCTTTACTAAATGCATCTCATTTCA
This sequence comes from Neopsephotus bourkii, assembly GCF_033783945.1. Classification (NCBI taxonomy): domain Eukaryota; kingdom Metazoa; phylum Chordata; class Aves; order Psittaciformes; family Psittacidae; genus Neopsephotus; species Neopsephotus bourkii. The sequence goes on along the minus strand of NW_026901776.1, from coordinate 1,470,380 downwards.
AGTAGAAAACAGTAAAGAGAGGCAAAATTCTGGAGGCAACAGTGCAGAGGGGCCCCAAGAGCTGTGCTTTCCATGGACAGACCTTACCAATAGCATTCCAGTGCTTTCAATGTAGTATAGATCAGAAAATTAGGAAAATAGGATTAGTAGTAGTAAAGAATTTATAAATTTGAATATGATCTGATCCAACTCAGTACCATGTTAGGTACTAGAAGTAAATCAAGTCATCTCGAAACTCCTAGGAGTTTCCTAGCAGAACAATAAAGCTGTAGGGCAGTATTTCACATAACACCATTGCAGGCCATGATAGAGCAATAGACGTGTATATGCACAATCTTAAGAAACACTGAAAGTGTAAGCAATTTCAAACTATGCAAAGAACCTACTGAACTGTGGTGATAATGACACACATGGAAATCAAAATGTGCAGTCTCAAGAAAGTTTGGAAACAAAGGAACTCAAATTGCATTTCTCTGAAATAACTGGTAAAACAATCTAAAGGTAAAGGGGTGCAGGTAGCACAACTTAGAGAATATCCATGGAAACATGTTAAAAAGATGCCTATTTTCACGATTTGTCTATGGATGTCTCAAAACCTTTATTTCTGGTCAACCAGAAAAAGATTTAAACTGTTTATCCACCTTCCACATGCAGGATATGTGCCTTTATTTGTCTGCTTACCTGCTGATGCTGATACTAAGCAGCTTCTCAAACGTCAACCTGACAGCATAGCTCAACCTATGAATTTGCAGTCCTCATTGCAACATCAAGGATAGTGAAGGAAACTAAGTAGAGTGCTATCAGTGGAAAATAATCTTTTTGGTTGCTAGATGATAAGAATGCCTCCTTAAGGACCTTGATAATTAAAGTGTCAACAAAGCCATGCTACTCTTTCCATATGAATGACTCCTCTTGTTAGTTAGCCATTCCTTGTATGGCACTGTGATCCTTTACATAATTAAATGTGGTAAGATGAAGTTCACACTCCAGTAGGAAAAGAAATCATCCTAATTAACATTTCTGTTGCTCTTTCAAAAGCAACAAAAACCCAACAATACCCCCCAAAGCTTGTGAAGACTTACAAAGTGTGCTTAGCTAAAGGCACAGCATCAAAGAGCTGTAAACTCTCAAGCTGGATGTAGAATCCTCACTCTAAAGAATATTAGACATATTCTGACATACGCTGCTTCACACAAGCACTGGTGATTAACTACACTGTGCTCCTTGAGCCCTCCTTTATGGAGCACGGGGCTGTGCTCGTAGAGGGGCACAACTGCTAAATACATATTTATGGAACAAAATCCAATCTATCCATACACAGTACTTAACTCATCTGCTCACATAAATACTGTCCAGTCACCTTTATGAAAGCAGGAAATATTTTACACTTATATATAATTTCTTCTATCAAGAAGTTACTTCTTAAAATGATTATGCCTTTGGAAATGTAATATGCTCAGCTATGCTTTGTGTCTAGTAACCTGACATCCACCATTTGTGCATGCTAGTATTACAGTATGTAGCAGATTTCAAATTTGGGGATCAGTAGGAAGGAATTTCTCTGGCTAACAGAACATATCCTACATACAGTATTATCTGGCTTCTGCATGGTAACTGCATACTTGCATCGAGCAAGGTTTCATTTCACACTGTGAAAAGACAGTGTGGTTACTCTCTACTGACAGAATCTATTTTAAAGCCAGGCCAACTGCATTCTAAGATGGATCATGTTTATATTACAAATCGGAGTTCAGCCAACGTTCGAGTTACAATTAATCAATCAAAAGATTACAGAAAATACATTATCTATGAGCATTTAATTAATGACTCATATTAATTCATTTTAAAAGGCCCTTTTTGGGGCTCAAATTGGAACACAAATTGCAGGCTGGTAGGATGTATCTCAAGTGCTCTGTCACATGGCTATCCAGCTGCCAGTTCCCCAGCCCTTTAAGTACTGGTATATCTTCACACTGTGCTACACTAGTTGCTTCTCCAGGCAAAACTTCCATGATTGCTGCAGTTACTCTGTGGCAGCAGCTCGTCAGGAATCCCAAGACTCAAGAACAGAATTCACACAAGCTGTTAGAAGAAGGCAAACTGCTTTTTGTGCTGACAGTTTTGCATGGTAGCTTCACAATAAATCAAAGGAGAGGGCATACGGAACCTGGCTTTCACTGATCTCTAGCCATCCGATGGGGTAAGTCTGCATTGCACTCCAAGCACAGACTTGGCTCCCCTCCCCATGCTTGGGCATACAGCCACGCTGAAGCTGAGTGGACCAGAAGGTCTGGATGCATCCTGGAGTCAGCACTCGGCGCCTTTCCCATTGCAGCAGTATTGCATGGCAAACACTCACCAACTCAGTCACAACAACCTGGCCTTCCACTGGCTCTGCAGCACTGCTCTGTGGGCATCACACCTGCTGCAGCTGGCAACAGGGCCTCAGCTCAGCACCTCTTGACCTGCACCTGACAGTACACTATTGAAACACTATTCTGCAGCTGGGGTGGGCTCTAAACACCGCTACTGTGACTGGTAACAGCTCTGAGCCTTTATGCCCCACTGCCCCTCTGCCACACCGGTGCTCTTCTGCACCACAACCGGGAGAAGTCGCAGCGCAAAGCGTTGCTATTCACAAGAGATCTCCCTCCAACCCTGATGGAGTGACAGTATTAAGCACCAGCCAGGCTGGCTGGCAGCAAAGTCCTGTGGGGCTTTGGTTTTAGAGCTTTTTGTTTGGTTTGGCTGAAAGCAGAAGTGCCAAGCTGCTAACAGGCTGACTCCTGTTCTTACCTGTGCCATCACAGGGGCTCCAATGAATGTTTATCAATATGGTGATAGGTGCTTTATATATATATAAAAAATATATATATGTATAAATATATATATATATAAAAGTACTGGCTCATCATTACCAGTAGCAGAGTAGGAACAATTGCATGGGAATATTTAAAAGACAACTGTTACCGTTTCATGTGCATTAAATAGCTGCAGGCAGAGAGTGCAACAGCAGCCAGAAACACCAACTGGATTCAACTATCCTGGAAATGAGCAAGTTTAAAGTTATGGCTGTTTGCTGTTGTTTTGGGTTTTTTTTGTGGTGATCTGTCTGTTTGGATTTCTTCTTTAAATCCAAGACCCACAACCATTTAAATATGTAGAAGTAGAGGCTCTAATGACTGCAGTCTTAAAAGAGTAAATGTCGCAACCATCCATTATATTGTGCCAGAACCAGACCCAGAAAGTGGCCACTGTGTCTGTGAGAATTCAGTCTTTGAGAGATGGTGGAATTGTATCTGCCAGTCATGAACCTAGTGGCAGGTGCCTGTTCTTAATGTGACACACTTCTCTACTTAGGTGGCTGTTCCAGGGGACTGACAGCAGACTGTGACAGGAGGACCAGGCAGCCATATAGGGGAGAACAAGCAGATGACCAGAATGACCAGGCTCGACTCTAGTGCCTTAAAGTTCAACACCAGTTTTGGACACATCTCACTTTTGATAGCGTGGGATTTTCAGCCCCTGAACAGCACCCTGTGGGTAAGCACCTACTGTCCTTCAGTCACAGCTGAGAGAGAGCCCTGGAAAGCCGCACACCTCTTCCCAAACAGTAGGAGTTAAAGCAGCAGCCCCAGGCAGCCATGACAAGGCACATGCCCTGTGACTTTGCTTATTCAGAGGTGGGGAGGGGGGCAGTGAAAATTCCCTCTCCTCAGCTCACACTGACTGCCAAGCTCACCTCCAGCAAAGGCATGCTGCTTGCCACCACGGGGAGGGAATGAGGCCCAACACAGTGAGTAGGCAGTATTCCCCCAACAGCTCTAATTGTAATGTTTACAAACACAGCAAACATAATAATAATTAAAATAATGGCTTTTGCCCGGTTGCCATGAGTGCAATAGTCATATACTTTACAGCAAGGGAAAACTCCATCACGAATATTAAAACGCTGGTGATGGATGTGACAGACATATGAAGTGCTTCAGTTTCTGCTTCAGAGAAAACAGCCACACTCTACAACCACTACCATCCCATGGACAACTTTTTTTCCAGATACAAAGCCAAAACCACATGTTTTTCTTAAGCTAACTGCTCTGGCTTTTCAGACGTGTTAATGCAAAGAGCTACATTTAAACTTAGCAGCAGCCTCATATCCCATTCCCTCCAATCCTGTAATTAGCGTTGTAGTAAATAAAGTAATTCTTACCTGGGAAAGGGATAAAAAAAAAGGCCCTGCGTTTTTAGCAATTAGTGAATTCACTGCAGACGAGCTTTGGAATACTAGAACTCCTTTTGGAAAAAGAGAGCCCTGTAATGCAACCAAATGGAGATAAACATTCATATCCTTTTACATCCTTCACACACTTACTTGGTCTCCTTTGTCTTCCAGCACTCCAGCCAGTGGAGGGCAGGATATCACCTCTGTGGCAAGATGGCTTTGAAAGAGTCCCACCAACAACAAAACTGAGTACAAAGCATGGCCTCTTCACAGCTTGTGGCACTTCTAACAGTCAAAACAGTAAGCCTGACTTCCAAGCTACTGGGCAAACAGCGCAAGTGGAGGAGAACTGTAACAGTCTGGAAGCTCAGTGAAAACTCCAGTGGCAAGAATGGAAGAAGCATCAGCAAAAATGATGAATGAACCTGCCATTCCAAGGAAGTGTACAGCCCATGGAAGTACCATGAGAAAATGAAAAAACCTATCATCGGTTTACTTACAATAAAGGAAGGATCAGGAGATCATGATAAGATGTTTTATATAACATCAAGAATTTGATGTTGTTGCAGCCCTCGCTGGAGCTACAGAAGCAAAGGGGTTTTGTACACTTTATGCTGACACTTCTGGAGAGAAACTGTAATACAGTTCTCAAGCTTATTTGGATTGATTAGCAACAGCACTGCAGCAGCTGCCTTGCCACTGCTCAGCACTTTGTGCACAAACAGCATGAAAAATGTGGCAGTGCTGCAACTTCACTGATATTTGTAGAACTGCATAAAATGAAACATATGTTTGAGGATGAAATCGAACTAAAAGCCAGCTCTTCTTTAAAATTGGCCAAATGAAGCTCCAATGGTCAGTAGGAAGTTTGTACAATGTATATTCATGTGACTGTCAAGGAGTATAAAGCTCAAAATCTCATTAAATCAATACTCATAGAGTATTTACTTTAAACTCACAAGAGGGTTAAAATCATGAATATGTTTTGAGAGCATTTGCCAATCCTCATCTGCTGAATTGAGGCACCTTTACCCCTTCCTGCATTCACACTGTGAACCAGATTCTATGGCCATGCTGCTGGGTCTCCCTCAAACATCCCTGAGATCCACAGCTGGAAAGTTCATCTCTTTCCAGCTCGACAGGCTATCACGGTCTGTCAGGGAAGTGCTTCAGAATGAGGGCAAAATTACTGTCTTAGTCCCAGCTCCCTCCTTCAGAGAAGCCGAGGCACCGAGGGAGATTTAACAGCACATCCTCTTAGACCTCAAGGGGTTTTGACAGGGCATGAACACCGAAATTTCTTTCTGGATTACTGCATTAGGACTGATCAAAGATGTGTGTTGGGTAAGTAGTAATTTTCCTGCAGACTTTAATAGCAGCGAATCAGACACTAGCACACCTGCTAAGAGGTGTCCTAGCTCACTTCAGCTCCCAAGCAACGAATCTGACAGCAGACAGATACACTAATCAAGAACTGAGAATAAAGGAGTAACATAATTCACTCCCTCCTCCGACATGCTAGGAGCTGTGAGGAAATGAATGCTATTTGATTCAGTTCGCTGGAGTGGTAAAAAAACGCATCAGTACCTGGAGACTTTTTGAGGAAAGCCAAGTATTCTGCAGTTCAAGAATCCGAAGTGTCCATCTACAGTGTGGTGCTTTAAGTTCTTCTGTAAAAATAATCCTGGAAATCCACATCAAAATCTTCAACAAAACCCATGTCAACACTTCTCATGGAATTAGCAGGAATTTGGATGCAGCAGCAGCATTCACTTGTGGGAGAAACTGACACAAAATAAGGAGGCAGAGCAGGCAGTCTGATGCCTAAAATGCCATGAAAAGCTCCTGATCTGACAGCTGAATGCCTAAAATCTTCTCTTAGCCTTAGCTGACTGCTGACTCCTGTCTTAAAGCATCTTCCCATAATGTTTAACCGAAGAGACAAGATGACATTCAGTTAAGTATCTTGTACACTTTTAAATCATATTAAGTTTTGAATCTCCTGCTTTAATGCTTCACATCATACATGTATAGATGGTATTAGAACTATGAATCAAAATTTTCAGTCCTTTAAGTGTCCTGAGATTCAATGAACAATACTTGGAAGAAAGCAAAAGTTAAAAGTAATAATAGAAGTGCTTACATAAATTTCCTAAATAGAGTGCGCAAACATGGCCATGTTTTTGTAAGTAGCAAACTTCTTGACTAACGAGATTGCTCTGCCACCCCTTGAGTAAACTTGTCAGATCAGGTGTTGACAATAAAATCTGATCTTATCAGCCTTGGAGAAATACTGAATATATTTGCTCTGTAATTGTATTCTAAAGAAAGCCATCTACTAGGTTACAGAAGGTTTATGGAAGCCAAAAATATAATAGCAGATAGTTACTGCAAATTCATTCATTATAAACACCTGATTAAGTAATGGGGGCCTTCTACAGCATTTAGCAAAGCATGAACAAGATCTCACAAGTAGTAATTTCCTGAACTAAAGCAGCTGACAAGATTGAGACAGCAGCTGAAAATGCAGGAGCTGGAGCACCCGTTGTACCAATTCACCTCTACAGAACAGTTTGCCAAATAAGCCTTTTAGGCCACACAGTGCAGCTTGTTATCCTCTGTACCACTCCTGCCCTCATCTACAGAAAGGGTTTTAATGGGAACAAAATGAGCCCACCAACCCCAAAGAATTGACACCTTTTTAGATCTCACCTTTGCACTCCACTGCTGAAAGTCAACCTACATTTCCAACTGATGGGCAGACTGAAAGGGGTCAAGTTGTTCACTCCGTGGGAAGGGGCCATTTGACAAGAACCTTGCTTAAATGCAACAAAAATAAAAATAATATGTAGTTTTTCAATTAAACAAACAACGCAGCATGCAGCACTCACAGCCCATCGGAGAACTCTGAGTTACGTACTGTACTGTGGAGCTGGGAGAGGGGAAAAGAGCACAGACCAAGTATACAAAAGAATAAAGTAAGAACAAAATATCCAATGGAAGGTGCACTCCCACATCCAAAAAAATAATTGATCTTTTATAAATACCTTGAGTAAGGAAGAAAAACATCCCAACCGTTACAGGCACACACCCAGTGCTGTTTTATCTACTACACTGAAGTCATTCTCAAGTCAAAATTGCACTAACATCTATGCGCACACACAGAGCTGACACAGAGTTTTAACGTCTCTGACAGTCCTGTAAAAAGGAGGATGTTTTTCATGTATCACAATATTCTGCCAGACTCTGGGAACACCAGTGCCAACATAAAAGTCTGTAGAAACCCTGCACTTAAGTAACGATCCCATCAACTCCCAAGAGGTGTTTCCCCCCACCACAACCCTTTTAAAGCACCTTGTTAACTAACTCTACAACAGGTTCACAATCTAATGAATTCTTTTTCCTTCTCACACTCATAAACACACACGTTTAAGTCTTTAATCCCAAGCATGCGCTAGATTACTGAAAGCTCCTTGAAAACTGTTCACAATTACACTTCTTATACTCTGATAAGGTAGCCTAAGGCAGAGGCTACAGCCTATGCTTCCATTTAATGCAATGCAAATATTAAGGATACCTGGCTTTTTAAGAGACCTGTGTTTGCCATAACTCTACTTCATAAATCTTCCAGCCCCTCTCAAAAGAATCAGCCTACCTCCTTTGAATCCCACACCACTCGGGCTTCTTTTGTTATATGGAAGTAATCCTGCATGCACAGAAATATCTCCAAGTAGTGCAGCAAACTTTCCAGTCTCTTTAACTGAATTGTTTTATTGGCTATTTGTAGACAGCAGTGCTAAAGCCCCATAAAACAAATGATTAATGGCTTGGAACCCGAGTTTGTACTCTAGAGAAATTTTTCATTGTAAAATAATTAAGTCATCAACTACCTGAACTATTTTAAAAGCATTTGTTATATTAGGAAGGCAGAGATAAATTCCCTATTTCACCTTAGCAATTCATACCATACTTCAGTCAAAAATGACATTAGGTTTATTATTATTAGCTTATTATTAATTGTGGGCTTAAAACAGTACACTGATGAAGTGTGCAATTAATAGATATTTTGGTTTTGCCATCTAGATGAAAACCACCACATAACTAAAGATGCAGTTAATGCATAAGGAATTGTTTAACACATCTCGTGGCCTTCTCCTGAGTGGTTACGAATAACTAACATAGATGATATAGGGCTTCTAAAGGCAGAGCTACTAGCAGCATTCGTTATTAATGTTGTCTAATACTTCCCAGGCAAAAATTCCTCTTCCTGGAACAACTCAACAGTTCAGGCTTTAAAAGAGACTTATTTACAACCTCCTACAATTCCATTTTGGCAGAACCTAGAGAAGACCCCCACAGGGGTACTGCTGGAGGGAAATGGAAGGGGAGAAGGCTGATTTGACAGGGAGATGGGGGTAGAAAAGACTATGACATAAGAACAAAGACAAGGTCACCCTGACTTTCCCCACTCCTTTCACTTATTTCACGCTCCATCTGCAAGGAAGAACTGACCACCCTGGCATGAGAACATTCCCTGCTAGCCTGCTCAGGAGCTCCAGGCACAGGCAACACCAATATGATGGCAGCAGAGCAGAAACCAAGTCCTGCAGTCCTGCTTTGCAGTCATCATGGCAGCTGCAGGCCAGGAAGGATAACTACCAGCTCACTTGTGCTATCCTGGCTCAAGGGTATCTTCAGCCATAGTGGTATTAATAGAACAAACAAACATGAAGGCTTACTGCACTGGCTTATCGGTTCTGCCTTTAGCAGGACACTACACAAATGATGTGTGAAAGCAGGATAAACCTACTTCTATTCCATTTGCAGTGTATCTTAATTTGAAAACTGGCACCTGCAGAAGCCCGACAATCAAATGATGGGACTTTGTAGAGGGACTGCACAGGCTTTGCCATGACAGGGCTGTGATAACTGAGGGCACAAGAATTATTTCTCCAGTGACTGAGAACATGTACTGCTGATCCTGTATGGAATACCCTCCTGAATTAATGAAGTTATTTCTTTTTTTTCTCTTCAAACTCCTTTAAAAAGGCTAAATCCACTTTTTCATGGCGTGCTCAGGTAAATCAGCCAAAGATTGAAAGGCATTCTATGAAACCCAATCACAGTTACTAGGTAAACTTGCCCCTTTTGAAAAAGCAAGACCCTCAAAGGCCTCTCACTATTCCCCTCAGATTCCAGACATCATTTGTATTTTAAGAAGCAGAAATTACCTGAAAGGTTGTACTGAAGTTCATCTTCTTGAATAAGCAAAAGAGTCTAAGAAAAATGCTCACACAAGAAGTAAATGTGAGTATGGGTTGGATTATGTTTTTTTCTTACCTGACCTATGGCAGCACCCTCACCTCAAAATAAACTGCAGTAGAACCTTCACAGGAGTAACAGCAACACTGAAGCAGACTTCATAATGAAGGGAAAGGTTTAGGGAGAGTATTCCCCCTGATCTCTAGGCTGATGGCCTAGCTTGGGAAAGGGCTGGGGGGAATAAAAAAAACCATCAGTATCCATCAGTAAATTATTCACAAGAAGTGAACCAGAACTGCTTACAAAGCATTCTTAATTTTTAATCATCTCTGACATCTTGTACCTTTGTTAGTAGCACTTGGCAATAAATGCACTGCAAAGTCTTTCATGCCTTATAAAATTGCAGGTCTTTCCTGGGAGGTATCCATTTCATTATTCACAGAGGTAAATTCTTGCCATGGCTTTTCAATATCGTTTCATGAAAGTAACAGTATTACCTGATAGTTCTATGAACTTGTCCTTCACAACTGACCTTTGTTCTGGGGATGAACTAAGATTTGTTTTACCCAGAGTGTCAACTGACAATTGAAAGTAACAAAGTTCTAAAGAAACTGTCCTTGGTAAAAAACACTGGCATAAACCCAATGAGTAATTATTCCAAACAGATTCTCACCATGACGAGCAAAGATGAAGATCCCTCTCAGTGTATGATGCCACATGTGAAGGGATGCACTAATTACTTTAGTAATTGCACACTACTTGAAACCCTTTGCCTGTACTGTTAGGCAGCAGTGCACCTACTGCTTTGTCAGTCTGGTTATGCTAAAGCCATACTCACTGAACTACATGCTACTGATTTCAGGGAAATAAACCAACAAACCAGCTAAGATGTACAAGCCAAGCTTTGACCTTATTCATACAAATAAAATTTTCAAGACTAATAAGGCACCCTGCTTCCAAACGCAAGAATGTGGAAGAGCCCCGGAGAGGAGATATTCCAAGCACTGAACTGATTTGCCAAAGTGCAAGTACCAAAAAGAAAGCAAAGAGGATTTCAATTATTATAGGCTACATGTTTCAGGAACAGATTTTCCTTTATAATGACTTTTTACTGTATTTTTGGCATTGAAAAGAGTGTTATTCTGAGGAACTGTTCCAACAATGTGAATCAGCTGAGGAACAAGGACGTGTCCCAGGTCCCCTGACATGGATGGGAGGTGGGAGGGTGGGAGACATCCATTTAGAAATTATTTTTGTAAGTCATTAAAGGATGAGACATTCTAAAACATTCACTTAAGAGCACACTTACTCAACTGCTTTAAAAGCCCCAAAGCAGCCTTTATCATTTCAGATTCGTGGTACGATGTGCAGATTAATTTTGACATTATCCGTTCAGACTGCGGCACACATTTTATTGTTGCCATTTAAAGGATTCTAATAGGATAACACCGTTGACAGCTTAACCTTTATTAATCTATTGATACAAGATGATTCTTTTAGCATCAGATGAAGACATTACAAAAATTATATAGCTATTAATAGATTACAGATAATCTATTTAAAGGAACATTCTTTTTATAATATTGGTCTTTTCTTTACAATTAGAGACCAGGAAAATGAGGAGGTTTTGTCATAATATTTTACTAAATTCACATTTAAATAGTATCTGAGGCACTTTTCAGAGATTATTAAAAGCTATGAACAATTAGCTCGCTCAGAGGTAAAGCTGAAGAATAAGCCTACAGCATTAATTGTTACTTACTGTAGTATTACTGCTATTTGCTTCTAAAATCCAGATACCCAGAAGCTTGGAGTTTGTGATACTGAAGTTGGCTCTGAGCTTTCTGTCTGTCTGTAGTAACAACTATGCCTCTCTGATATTTATGACATACAAAAGACTGTTTAAATATGAATTAAGCTTCACAACATAACTGTAAGGCAGGAAGTGACATTACCCTTTACACAGACTAGAAACAGGTTGTGGCTTGTGGAAAGGAAGAGGACTTGCGGAAAGAAAAAGGAAGCATGAGGTGGACAACTTCATGGGCTCAGTTTCATTCCACATTTGATCACGATACAGCATCTCTGGAGTTGTTCCAGCACACTGTATTATTTTGACAGTTTTAACTACAATCACAATCACAAAGTAATTTAAGGTCTGATGTTATTCAGAAAGACCAACCACCTCTGTTCCCAACCACAAGACCTAAACAGAGAGTAGACAGATTTTCAAAACGGAGATCTGTTACTCAGTTGTTCTCATCACTCAGTATAAAACCTTCACAGACTTTACACAAAAATCACGTCATATTTCTGCACCTGGACTTGCCAAAAGACATTGAAATATCAGAAGTCAAATTTTGTTCTACATATATCCATGTATCTTATGAGATAGAAATTCTTGCTCCTGCTTTCAAAGCCTGCCTGAGGACAAGAGAGTTTTGCAGCTTCCACACTTTGCCCTACATACAGCTGCTCAGGTGAAGTATTTGTGCAAAAAATACAAATAAATAAAAGTACATTGCTATGACTAAGAGCTCTGCAATGCATTCATGGTCCCAGGGCACATTTGAAGTTCTAAGTTCCTTGATCAAAAATTAAAACAGATAAGCTATTGGGATGGATGGAAGAAAGCTGTTTTCAGAGGGAATGTATTTCTTGTTCCTTCTGGCAAACAGACCATCAAAGGAAAATTTCGCCCACAAGTGTCACAATTATTCAGTATCATATCCCAAAATGGGTCCCAGCCATTTCTCCACCTCTGCCACAGACAAATTTTTTCTCAGTGCATAATCTTCAACCTGCAAAGGAACCACAAAGCATGATGAAGATCCAGAAACTTCAACTTCTACCATTTACAAAACTTCTTTGAGACATCTGCTCACAAGCGTGGTTTTGAATGCTATAATTCTACACAATGGACAGTGCAAGTTACCTGATCTTTACATATCTTGCCAACAGCGAAGTATTTGGATTTGGGATTGGAAAAGTAGAGTCCAGAAACTGCAGAAGCAGGAATCATTGCTAGTGATTCAGTCAAACCGATTCCTGGAGAAGAGAATGACGATTTTCTTATTCTCTGAACTGGTAAGAAGCATAAATTCAGTCTTTCGTGTTAGGCAGCTTCAAGCTGCTCAGAACCCAAGCAGCTTTCAATGAACCTAAACCCAAAACTATTTTTCAACACATAGCCTTAAATATATTGCAGATTTTTGTTACAGTATTGCTACAGAGTAACTGTACAGCATCTTAGATAGTTTGGCAAATGAAATGGGTCACTACAGGTTTTGAAACACAGGTAGATATTTTTTGAATTGTGGAAGTAGTAGTCAAATGTTTGACATGTAAAATATCAAAGGAAAACAAATGGAATATATTCCTTTTTTAAGAGTTACCATCTCAAGGTTTCTGTGGACCAGGAAATACGCTGCTGAATTGGCTTGTTTTCCTGCTTGTATCTGGAAAGCCTTCTTGCAACCATAAGGATGCTACATTTTTTTCTCTGTGCAGCAGAACCCCATTTGCATGCAATCTGGTAATTAGGGACATAACTCCTTCACCAAAAGCACTAGCACTATGTTGCAAATTCCCCTTGAGTGAGGCAAAATAAAAACAGTAATGAAAGGGGAAGACAGCAACTCCTGGGATTGCTTCAAGTTCAGGTTGTTTATGTACTTTGCACCACCCAATTCCCTGTTTGTTGGCATTTCAATATTTCATTTGCATAAAAACAGTTTAAGAATCTTAGTAAAGCAGGCAGAGATACCTGTTATTTCCTCAATGTTTGCAAGTTTCCACATGGTGAGTTTTTCTGTATGGTCAGGCTGGCTTGGATATCCAGGGGCAGGGCGAATTCCCTCGTATTTAATTCTGCGTAGGTCAGAGAGATCCAGCTGCTCAGCACTGCAGTAAGCCCAGAATTCCCTTCTTACCCTTTCATGGAGCTCCTCGGCAAATGCCTTGGAATAGAATGCAAAGATTTTTTTTATTTTGATTTCTGCAGATGGATGCAATAGCTGTTTGATGAAGACAAACAATGACAGAGACTTTCTCACCATTCCCGTTTTAATTTTAAGGGAACTCTTATCATAGGTGAGAAATTTGACAGCATTAAAATTCACATACAATACATATTTTGCTTATTCAAGCATTTAAATGTTTTCTCTTGTCAAGAGACAGTGGTTTTTTTATTGTTCTGCTTTAAAATCATACATACTCAAAGAAGTAAATACATGGACAAGTAACCACAAAAGATGGAATTCATTATCCTATGGTGGCAATGCATCTTTACAGCACTGAAGTCATTATGTCCTGACTGCCTGGGTATCTTGTCCAGATGTAGCTATGGAAGACCACATCATTCTTGTGTCCATGCTAGCATCAGATGTAAGTAAGTGCCCCTGCTCCTATTAGCAGAGGACTTTTCCTCTAGCTGAAAGTGGGTAGCAGCATCTCTTAACTGCTCTTACAGCTCACACTATTTTGCCAGTGATGGCTGCCCTCAGGAGAAATATCCACTTAAGTAAATAACTTCAGATGGCAGCTAATAATAATTTCTGTAACTCTTATAGGCTGAGCCACACAACTAGAGCTAACCCCATTTGCATTGCACTAAAGCTGCTGTAAATTTTAACACAGTTATTTAGGTATAAGCATGGGGCAAGCAGAAGAGGATAAAGGGGTAAGAGGAAAGGGACATCACTCTCTAAACCACTCCAGTTAGAGCTTTAAGAGCATGGCTGTCTAAGCTTAAGACATATTAAAACACTTGCACCCTGGATACATCTGCATGGTCACCATTTAAAAGCAGAAGGCATATCTAATTCAAGAACATAATCACATGGGTCCAAACATTCTCATGTGGATAAAACAAGATATAAAGATTTAAAGGTAGGTTTCAAACAGTCTTGTTTTAAAATCTACTAAATTCTATGCATCATCAAAACCCTCCTAAACAGCTCAAAGATGCTTCTACAGCTGAAAGATATGAACAGCAGAGTTCCTCTGGCTCAGAAGAGGACTGTCCTCCTGAGACAGTTTCAGCAGAGCCAGTTCACTTTCAGATTTAATGCAGAGCATACATCACAGGCAACAATCTAAAACTTGGAACAGCAAACTGTCAAGCAAATCTAGCGCACAGTTAGAAAATTTGCCAGGAAACACAAGATAAAACCTCATACCTCTGCCAACCGATCACCAAGCGCCTTTACCATTATGATGTTGTATTCATCATCCTGTTTCCTGAATTCACTGCATAACTCATCTACACCAAAGCAGGCCACAGCAAACAGGCCTAAGTAGTCACAAATGCCAGAATCCAGCGGCGCTATGAAGTCAGAAAGGCAGTAATATGGGTCTGTACAGGCAGAGTCCTTTTCAGCCTAAAGCAACAAAAACGATGCAATACATCAGAATATTTAAAACATACTTTAAAAGTGCATTATTAAAGACCAGTATTTTGAAGACTAAGGGCTTAAGACATTTCTGACAAACACCTAACAAGGCTTTGAGCCATGATGGCTTTCTTGCACATGAATTAGAAGAAAAACACCTCACTTAGTCTAAGGGCATTTGGTTCACTGAAGAATAAAGCATCAGATGAGGGATGCTGTGCTGAAAACATTTACAGAGATATTTTGCTTATATTCACAGCTGGTAAGATTTAACAGCTTATTCTGCAGACAAATTATTACAAAATATGGGAGACTTATGTTAACTGCTGGGTAAGAGGAGGAATTTTCCATCTCTAGCACTCACAGATTCCCCATATGTTAGCAAAAATGATGGTTGATAATTCACATCCCAAACTGCAAACTGCAGAATTCTTCTACAATTCTCATTTTAGAATGCCTGTGAGAGTTTATAAACACTCCCAGTTTCTTATGCTCAAGCCATGTGCTCAGTAATCCAGATGAAAGGACACCCCAGGATGTAGCTTTACACTGGCCACATGCAAATGCAAACAAAATTGAACACCAAGCAAAGTTCAAGTGGTTTTACACAAATCGGAAACATCCTGCTCACTGTATCCTTTTCCAAAATGGAAGAAAGGGAGTAGAAAGAGGGCACTGAATGCTGGCCATAGCACCTAACAGGAAGTTTTACAATTGAGGATCATATCAATGTACTCACTGTCGAACATGACTGATATCTAGGAAGTGGCATAGCTCTTGTAAACCTACCCAACTTACAGATAAAGTTATTTCATGTCTATCACTTAGCTGAGGATTCCACTCCAGCTTGTCTTGTGACAGTATTTTAACCAACTATATGAAAACTGAGCAAAACACCTCCGCCCCTTGAAAAAAACTGAAGAAAAATGGTCAAGTGACTCCTTAGTTTCTACAGCCTACTAGGTTAGAGAATGCACCATAAAACTGAAGAAATAGCCTTTTTCCACAGGTGAAATCTATTATACTTTTAAGATCCTTTTGTAAGGAATACAGTTAAGGAAAACATTTCCAACGTTTACATTTACATCACATCCTTAATATTGTCAGTGTCAAGGAGAGAACTGTGCATTGAAAGGAACATTTTATATGTGAAACAGGAGGCAATTATTCTCTTCAGCTTTGCTCTGCTGAAGCCTCTGCTGAATTACTACATACACCACAATGAAACACGTAGAGTCCAGAAGAATAGTACCCATAATAGCACAGATTTTCATGAACTTAACCTTTCAAAAAAGCCGAATCTGAAAGTCTAATGAAAGTAATGGTATTACAATAATAAAAATTGTTACAAGAACATTAAATGAGATCTCTCCTTGAGAGAACCCTGGGAAAAGTCTAGGAAAAGAACCTGTAATATACTTGATTTATGGGGGATACCAAAATGCTTAACTAGGTGGTAAGGCTCTGGAACAGCCCTGCCTGAATGCTTGTGAGAAGAGTTTATATAAACATCTGCCATGGACTGTCAAGATACATGAGGTCCATCTCCATGCAACAGATAATCTGTTCCAGTTCCCTTGAACAGACAAACTTGAAGTCATGTGTTTCCTAGCACAGTTCTCCAGTATTCTCACAGCACCATTCCCACAGAATACTGTACTCCAGAAATGTAGGTAGTTGTTAAATTTGTTTCTGCCATGCTTGATGGCTCTGAATATGTGAATTACCAAGAAGCCAAGTCAGAAGACTAGGGAAGAAGAGGCAGAGTATCTTGAAAAGGTTCAATCTATCAAAATAAATAGAAATCTAGGTAAGACTCAAGCATGAATACTTACAGTAATAACTTTCTCAATCAGAATTAGCAGCCAGCTAATCAATTCAGAATTGTCTCTTCATATGGGGGATTTAATGTAAAAATTAAGACTATCAAAGCCACTTCTCTCCATTGAGCTTTATTTTCCAGGTATTGGAATTTTAAGTGATTTTAACCTTTACGCATTCAAGGAGAATTTCTCATCTAAGGCAGAATCCAGTGATATTAGAAAATTGATGTTCATTAGATTTTAATTTAGCACACAGAGTCCATGTGATGAATTTATACAGCACAGTGCTTTAGGACACTTTAAATATTAAAATGAAGCCAGAAAATGCACGTTGTTATCTGAAGATGTCAAATCTATAAGGCACTTTGTACAACTACTATAATTCCAAATATTACAGTTACTACAATAAAAATACATGGGTCATCACTAACAAGATCTTGTTATTACTGAAAGAAAAGGCAAGACAGCATCTGCAGACAGATTACAACAACCAATTCTGCACAGATTTTTAATAGAGCATTTCAGTTGCATTCTTGCAATTCAGGAGGATTGGGGGAGGAAGTCACTTTATTTATTTAATATTCTTTCATGGTACCTGTTGCCTCAAGCCATAAAATTTTGCTATTGGTTCCAAAGATCCCACTGCCTCTTCTGCAGCATACAAATGGATATCATCTTGGACACTTCGAGCTGGCCAGAACCCAAACACACCTCTGGCTTGTAATCTCTTTTGATTAATCAACTTTTCCAGTAGATTTTGTGCATCATTATAAACTCTCTTTGCTTCTTCACCTATCAAATAAGAGAGATACCTTTAGAAGAGCTATGTTTTCACAACCAGCAAAATAGCTTTAAGAATTGCTGAAGATTGGTTCATTTTCCACATAATTCACTGATGACTGCAACAATCTGTCAGCTCCAGCAGACAGAGACAGCACAGTGCGATTATGTCTATGCAGCTGTAACAACATATATCTTGGGAAAAAATTGTTTCAGCCAGCACCATTCTAGTATAGGCAGGGGATGCAGAATAAAATGTGCAACAGACAACATGTGCATGCACCTATATTACTACAGTCCAGCAGACCCACAACACCAATTTCAGCATCACCCTTGCATTTGTATGATTTATTTCAATGCCTGCTGAATAGTTTCAAAAGGAGACAGAGCCCTCTTGCCATCCTCACCCACAACAGGGGCACAGATATATCAAAAGCTTTGTTGCCATTTCATTAAAATACCTCTCTGTGGTTTTGTGGGTGAATTCTAAATAACATGACTGAGCATTTTTCTCTACTTATTTTTCTGCCTCACATGCCAATACTTGGGGTTTCAACAAATTATTTCAGCGACACTAGGTTTCCATGTATTTTCCCTATGTCTATGTATTTCAAAACATTCAGAATCTTAATGTAATATGGTAGGTCTGTTAGGATTATTTACATGAAGCAAACACAATTTCAATACTCACCTACAGTTTTATCATTAAAGACTTTAGGGAAACCTCGGTTGGGATACTTTCCCCTAAGTTGCCAGACATCAAAGAAAGGCTTCCAGTCAATGTATTCTACCAGCCTCTTCAGGTCATAATCTTCAAAGACTTTTGTGCCGATGAATTTTGGTTTAACTGTAGGAATCAAAAGTACAATCTGATATGATGGAAATACTTTAACATTACTCTTGTATGTGCAGCATAACTGATGCTCACCAGCCTCTACCACAGCAAATGACCTCTTTCAAAATAATTGGCTTAGAATTCTCACTGTCATATAGTTCCCAAGTCCTACCTTACTCTACAGTTACAACAGGATTCAAAGCATAAAAGGCATATAAAGTTGAAATAGAAAATTTAAGGCCTTTTGTTCTTTCATGTAAATTAACACTTATTAGGTGTTGGACTCCTGAGCTTATTTCATTGGCCAAAACATAAGAGCAAAAAAACCTACACAACTTATCAATATTGAACATATTCCACAGGCATATACCTGTCATATACAAATCCTGCTTTTTGTACACAGCCATATTACGTGCCATGGTAGTGTAGAATAGCTCTGTAAATTAATATGCAATTTATAAGAACTTTTGCAACCACCACGCACTTGTTCAGGTATATGCACACAAAGGAAAAAGTGAGACAGACCACTGTTATGATGTAGCCACAAGCTCTGCACTTGTTTCGTCTGAGCTGTTTGCTACTTCATAACACAGCCTTTAAGATGAAAATGAGCATCTTGTTGAGTCTTGTAAATGAAATGACAGAATGCAATGAAGCGTTAATGTCACCACAGGGTGCAACTTCTTCTGGAATGCTCTTTCTTTATACTTCTGGTCTCTAATTTAAAAAAAATCAAAGCAAACTGGTATAGAAACTGATGGGGGAAGTGTAGGCAAAAGTGTAAGGAGGAATTTGGTAGAAATGCCTATGTGAGTTCCCTGAATATGGTATAGTAAGCTTTGCAATAGAAAAAGACAGTCCGACGTTATTTTGCAAAGTAGGCATCAGGTTTACTTTTGATTCTACGGTGTTATGGGTAACGCACTGTTTAAGGATTTTTTTTCCCAATCTTTTTTATTAACTATTATTTTTTAAATATATTGTGAAAAATAAAAAGCAGAAACAGGATGCTCAAATTAATGCAAAAGCCAAAACCAAAACAAAAAATCCCCTTCTGCTCAGACACTGAATTTACTTAAGTTTTTGCTCTACTATACCCCAAAGTTTAATGAAGTATAATCTAATTAAAAACATATACTAAATAAATGCATAAAATAAAAGAAAGGCACAGCAATAACAAACAACATTTAAACTGACCTGGTTTATGGTCTGATAACCAGTCAACATGGAAACCTTTTCTTCTAGCTTGTTGTAAAGACAAATATCTTCTTTCCTATATGGACATAAAGGTTAGTTTCACAAAGCCAGCCATCTTTCAGACAGATAAACTGTAACTGTTGATTTGGTGGTAGAGTTTTACTCAAAACAGTCCCTGGGACAAAGCTGACAACTGACAATTTCAGTTCCAACAATGCCCAGTTCACAAGCACAAGTAAGATTACATCACAACCACAGCGTTATTTTTTCCTGCAGACTTCTAATGAAACTGGCCTACAGGATTTATAGTTCCCCTGAATTACACAAAAAGTTCCTTTATTACTTCAAATACATGAAAATACAGGTACAGCAAGATATTCTCCTACTGCCTGCAAAAAGCTTAGGCTTGCAGTGACAACACCACCACTGACTGCAGCATGACTCTGGGCAAAACACTGGCTCTTTGGAAAGGCACAGGAGATTGACAGTGACTTCAGTAAGGTCCATGAATTCACAGCTGACTTCTGCTTAAAGGAGAGTGCTGCACTCATTGATCTCAGCTTAATGGACTGGCTCCCTGGGCAAAGACAGTCTTAAACTTGCTCAAGCCAATCTTTCTCAGTAAGAGGCCTCACACTTTATATTTTAGAAGGGACCAGGTAAGAGCTGGATGACTTTCATCTTGCTTCTGTGTCTATTCACAAAGTTGGCCTCAGAGAAGTCATATGGGGTCTTTTTTGCTATTGTCAATTTGCACAGTCCATCTCCATATTTCATTACTTTCTTCTCCTCACTTCCCTAAAATGGCAGCCTCAGCTCTCTACTTTTGAGACTTCTCAGATCCTTCATCTAAAAACAGTATGAACACATCAGGAAAACACAGTGTTGTAAAATACTCAATCAAGTGTGGCTCAGTATCAGCAAAAGCAACCAGTGCCATTTTAATTATCCCAGTGTAGCTCCCTGTTTCCAGCTACTGTTCCAAGAATACATTAGTCTCCTGTATGTTAGTTAAGTTGAAATGACTGCCAGCTCCAAGGACATGTCCTAGATACCACTGACTGCCCATTGAGGATCATCAAGTATATGTTAGGCTCAGGCAGAATTTTCCCTTATAGGTTAGAAAAGTTGATTTCATAAGCAGTTCTGGAAATTTTCCATCAATTCTACTGCATGTTTCAAGTTGCAACAAAATATACTTGAGAGGTTTCAAAAGGAGCTGAAACTGAGAGTTGGTAAAGAGACAAGTAACAAGAGGCTGACAAAAGAAAAGCTAAATCAATTACATTTGTACCTTGAGAGACTCATAGTGTTCTTGTCTAATTTCTTCATATTCCTCTAGTATTTCTTCGAAGAAATCATCCTTTACACTTTCATCTAAGAGCTGGGAGCACTGAAATAAGGGAAAGAGAAAGTTCTAAGTACATACTGCAATGTATTATAGTGAGAACAAAGTAGGAACTTCAGGCTAAGCCATCTGTCTTTCAGACTCACTTCCAATTACACTTCACAACACTAAACTAAGCCTTACCACTAATCTGCAAACCAGACTGGAAACATATTTAGAACTTGGTTATTACTGAGAGCACTGCCCTACACTCAGGTGATATTAGCAGAGCCAAGTCTGGCTCTGGAAACACCCAAGAGGAGAATACTCCAAGAATTTAGAGACTGGATAATTGCAGAAGCAACACACAGTTTGGCCTATGTCTTTCCAGCAAGTACTTGCCACCTAAGACTACCTGTTTCTCTGATGAAGAGTTTGTCTATCCCAGAAAACTCCAGCCACACATTTCCTAGTACTAATGTTGCTGTACTACTAACTTCAGAAAAATACTCAGAAAGAACAGCAGTTCACATCTAACCCCACTGCTCTTCACTGTAACACACCTCAAAACTACACTCAAGGACTCAAAGTGAATCATGCCACCCTTGCTAGAAAAATGGTAGCAAGGTAGCAAATTTAAACAAAAGTATCCAGTGACAATAATTGACAAAAGGCACAGGAGATAACCATGTGGCAACAAAAAGTAACTGAATCAAGTAGTTTAGAAACTGGTCTCCTATCATGCCCCTTCAATTTTCTGCCGTAACATTAGAGTTAAGGATGAGAGGTACAACAGAAAAACAGGGCATACGATTTTGCATGGAAGAAAAACTATAATTTAGAACTTACAACCACAACACTCTTGGATGCATCCAGGACATGAATTACAGGTGCGCTATATCGTGGGGCAATTTTAACAGCTGTGTGTGTTCTTCAAAGGAAAAGAGAAAGAGTGAGCATTTCACAACAAACAAAAAACCAAAAAAACCCAAATAAAACAAAAAACAGACAATCCCCAGCAAAATAAATCCTGACTTAATGCACAGACCAGAACTTTAATAAAAGAAAGCAATTCATCCATCTGCTACTGTCCTGGGTTCAGCTGTAACAGTTATTTTACTCCTTCCTAGTAGCTGGTGCAGTGCTGTGTTTTGGCTTTAGTCTGAGAACAATGCTGAAAACACACCAGTGTTTTAACTGTTACTAAATAGTGCTTACTCTGATTGCACAATGAGCTCCAACAGGAAATCCCAGTTACCCAGGCATCCTAGAAGTCATCATGGACTGGCCAGAGGGCAAAGATTTTGAAATGTCACCAGAGAAGGAGGTGATGCGTGCTGAAAGCAGGACAGTTACGCATGAATGATTAAACACAGATTTTAATAACAGGTACATAAATACTTCTCTTCAAAGAGTATGAGAATGCTTTATAAATAATGTGCCAACTCACATCCCGTCACTGCCTTATCAGCTGACTGAAAATCAGCAGCTCATTAGTTTGAGTCTCAGAATTTCAGTGATGATTGTTCCAAACTAAGCTTACCCAAGTAATTTTTTATTTATTTATTATTTTTGTCATCTTACTTTTCTCCCTCCCACATGCTAGTTTCTGGGACTCTGGATTAGCATTAACATATTTCAGTGATGATTACTCCATTTTTACAATGCTCTACTTCAAAACTTGAGGCACAAGCCCTTTACTCACCTAAAGAAGGAATTTGGCCAGCGGTCATACAAATATTGCAAACTTGTACCAGCTTAGTCAGTCAGGCCATTCACAAACTCCCAATTCAGCCAATTATTTAGCATTTACTCATATTCCAGTCCTCATTCAAATACTTCAGCATATAATAAAGAATCACTTCTGTATTATAGTGCTTTGCTTATCAAATTGAAGTTTGGAGACCTAAATCAAGGCCTAAGCTATCATGTGAACTGCAGCTGACTGACTACCCACATTCCTCAAAGTCCTGGCAAACTGCAAGCAAGCGCAGGAACAAAGACCACGCAGGCCAAAGTACAGTTTGCTTTCTTGCATGTTAAGGTTAAACACTGGGTTTTAAACAAATTTAAATCAGAGCCCAGGAAGCAATCTTCCACAGCAAAGATTTCCTTTTTCTTCAGGTTCTGTCAAGTATTTCAAGCACCTGGACATGGAGGTTACTGATGACTGCGCAACACAACTCTGTAACCAACTGTCCAAGATCTTACTTCGCTTCTAGGCAATGCACTTTAAATATCAGCAGCTCTATTTCTTAGAAGAAGATATTGTATCTTCTATTTGATAGGAACATATGAAGGGAATAAACAGGTTCTACAATGGCACTGTATCAACTTGTACATACTAATATCTTGCTATTTTTAAAAAATAAACATTACAATAAAACTGTCACATTTCTCACCATCTGAATTTAGCAAAGCAGTACAGTAAGAATGCAATCATCATCATTATTGTAAGTTATGAAGAAACTCTATTGTAGATTCTGTAGACAAAATCATAGAATCATAGAATAGTTAGGGTTGGAAAGGACCTTAAGATCATCTAGTTCCAACCTCCTGCCATGGGCAGGGACACCTCACACTAAACCATGGCACCCAAGGCCTCATCCAACCCCGCCTTGAACACTGCCAGGGATGGAGCATTCACAACTTCCCTGGGCAAGCCATTCCAGTGCCTCACCACCCTCACAGTAAAAAATTTATTCCTTATATCCAATCTAAGCTTCCCCTGTTTAAGTTTTAACCCATTACCCCTTGTCCTACCACTACAGTCCCTAATGAAGAGTCCCTCCCCAGCATCCTTATAGGCTCCCTTCAGGGACTGGAAGGCTGCTATGAGGTCTCCACACAGCCTTCTCTTCTCCAGGCTCAACAGCCCCAACTTTCTTATACTGTCTTCATACGGGAGGTGCCCCAGTCCCCTGATCAACCTCGTGGCCCTCCTCTGGACTTGTTCCAACAGTTCCATGTCCTTTTTATGTTGAGGACACCAGAACTGCACACAATACTCCAAGTGAGGTCTCACGAGAGCAGAGTAGAGGGGCAGGATCACCTCCTTCGACCTGCTGGTCACGCTTCTTTTGATGCAGCCCAGGATACGGTTGGCTTTCTGGGCTGCAAGCACACACTGAAGCTGGCTCATGTTCATTTTCTCACCAATCAACACCCCCGAGTTCTCTGCAGGGCTACTCTGAATCTCTTCTCTGCCCAGCCTGCAGCTGTGTCTGGGATTGCTCTGACCCAGGTGCAGGACCTTGCACTTGGCATGGTTAAACTTCATAAGGTTGGCATTAGCCCACCTCACAAGCATGTTGAGGTCCCTCTGGATGGCATTCCTTCCCTCCAGCGTATCAACCGAACCACACAGCTTGGTTTCATCAGCAAACTGGCTGAGGGTGCACTCAATCCCACTGTCCATGTCACCCACAAAGATGTTGAACAAGACTGGTCTCAACACTGATCCCTGAGGGACACCACTTGTTACTGGTCTCCAAATGGACATTCAGCCATTGACCACAACTCTGCATGCGGCCATCCAGCCAGTTCTTTATCCACCGAGTGGTCTATCAAATTGATGCCTCTCCAATTTAGACAAGGATGGCATGTGGGACAGTGTCAAATGCTTTGCACAAGTCCAGCCTCCCTCTTTTTTACAATCAGCCTCCTCTCTTTCAAACTAATCTCACTTTTGACCCTTCCAAGTACTTATGGTCTCCTTATTCTAAGTAACAATGTCTACTTATTACAGAGAAAAAGTGCAGATGGTTCACTATCAACCTCTGACACGTACACAACCTTTGAAAATACACACAAAACATTAAACTTGAGACTCTGGAAGTAAAACTAGACATATTACCAATCCAGTCTTCAATAAGAATATCTTTACTTAATGTGTACTTTATAGAAATTGTATGTGTCTAGGCATATACATAGGTATACATTTATATACAGTTCACATTACTAAAAATATTATTTATGTATGCAAAATTATATATTCTTCAATAGTTTCCATACTCAAGAATAAAACTGAGGCTGCCTTGCTGAGGGCTACATTCATCTCATTCACCCATATGAATGAATTCTACAGATTTGTTTGATGCTGGTTATTTAACATGAATTACTAGGCCATTAATGTCCTGTGAATAAAACACTAAAAAGGTCTGAAAATAAAGACCAACACCCCCGCCCCCCAAACCCCCCTTCTCTCTCTCTTTTCTTTTTTAAAGTATTAAAGCCACAGGAAAAGCAACTCATACAAAAAAGAAACAAAAAAAGGATCCAGTTAACCTTACATTATAACTACAGGACCACTAAAGACAGGTAGCGATCATGCTCTTCACTGTCTATCAAGTTATGGGACGATTTGCTAAGGCAAAAAATACAGAATGCAATCATTCTGCTACAGTGTGTGTGGCTCTGATAAAGCAAGCAACAATGCTAACAGCTTTTAGGTACGCAAGAAAGGACCTCTGCAGCCTTCTGAGCCCATACTGTACATAAACCAGCTAGCAAAGAGTGACCCAAGGGCATTACATGTGCCCAAAACACATTTGTGCTAATGCTAATAACTAGGTGTCAGTGAGCTGTCAACATTGGTCTTCAGGATATCATAGCACCTGTATTACTTCATTTGCACAGATCTAAGAGAACAAGATCTCAATAGAAAAGCTCAGACTATCGAAAAGAAACATGGTAACTACTTCAAGGCAAGCAGATAGAATTTATCCCCTATCCGCTTGCCCAAATGGGACTGGAGCCAGCCCAGTCAGCACAGCACCCAACAGAATTACAGGAAAAAAACATTAACTTAAAGGTAATAGCTCCCCGATGTCAACATGACCATTTCTAGTCTCAAACACTGCATTCTTGCAATTCTTTGGTGAATCAAAACAGATCATCCAACCCCTTAGAAGAACAGAACTGTACTTAAATGCATACATGCATGAACTTTTAGGAGGAAATACAGTACTTCCACATACAATATCCACACGCAAAATACACAATACTTGCAAAAACTAAATGTTTCATGTACCTATTAATTGTTGTGTCTCAATTACATTTTACCTCTATATTCTAGGACTTATGGTAGAAGAAATAACATTCACTTTTAAGTAAATACATTCACTCTTAAACAAATACATACTGGTATGTATGCTGGGGGAAAATGAAGGAAGGAGAGAGAGAAATAGCTATAAACTTGCTTTTTGCAAGGTTAATACTATTTTCATACACATTCCCCATCTTCCCAGCTCAGGTATCTTACTTAGAAGTAGTTGCTCCTCCAATCAGCAAAGGAATCTTTATTGCCAATCTCTCCATTTCCTTGGCGACAAAAATCATTTCATCCAAAGAAGGGGTGATGAGACCAGACAGGCCAATTATATCTATTGCAAATTTACAAACAAATATACACAAAAGGATCAGTAAATACACTCCAGACACAGGACTTATTACAGAAAGGTTTCCTTCATACATCAAATAGTTTCATGTGTCAGATAGAAAACTGTGAGATAAAAAGCAGGGTGGTTGATAGCCTGTAAGTGGGGTTTGACCTAATTAGAAAGTAAAAGCTTTCCAAGAATGAAAGTGATTCCAAATCCCTGGTTTATGACATTTCTTAGTCTTCACAGCTGCTGAACACCTCTAGTTTCAGCAATAAATACACAGTACTTCTAATCAGCAAGCATCAAATCTCAGAAGTTAGGCACTGAAGAGGGAAAAAAGACAAAATAATTATAAGCTCTGCTCTTGGAAACAGCAAATGCTTTTCAACTTCACTAGAATATTCGACACAATTAATCTCTCCCAAGATGCATTAGACTCTTTCAAACCAACGGAAACTTGTTTCAGGACGTTCATTATCCATTAGAACAATTTAGTTCTGATTTCACACTTGCTGATCTGGCAGGCTGAATGCCAAGTTCTTTTGCCAGTTTAAGGCCCAACACAAGGTTATTTAATCTTTCCAAGTCTCCGTTTAACCAAACAAATACTGAAACATCTCTCTTGGAGTTTTCCTTTTGATACAGGTATTTAGTTCCTGAAGCTGTTACACAGAAGTGCCAAATACTAAATAATTATTATATTTTTAATGCAACAGCTCTGATCATCTGAAGATAGTCTGATTAAATCATAGACAGCATAGGAATGTAATGAGTAACAATATAAAGTGGATTTAAAAAAAAATCAAACAGTTCAGGAGTACTACTGAAATCTCTCTATACCTGCTTTGTTCTCAACAGCAGCTCTCAGTATCTTATCACATGGAGTCATGACTCCTAAATCAATAACTCTGTGAAAAGAAGTGAGATGACAGGATTCTTTAAAAACAGGTCATATTTCTGCTAAAGGGCAAATACATTGCTCTTACTGTAAATGACTGGCCTAAAATGGAAGTTAATATTGAGATTTTGGGGGTTTTGTTTCTCTTAAGACTTCTGTAGGGAATTTTAATATAAGAAATACCTCTGAGTCTGGCACAGTTTTCAACACATCAGAGTTCCAGATGATGCAGTAGATAAGAAAATACAAGTGTAAGAGGGTTTGGTTTTGGTTTTGGTTTGGGGATTCTTTTTTAGAAAAGAAAACAACCAAAAAAAAACAAATCAAAACCATTTTCTTTGTGGTTGTACTGAGGGTGGCTGCGATGGGAGTTAATTTTCCTCATGCAGCTGGTATCCTGCTGTGTTTTAGATGTGACCAAAACAATGCTGACAATACACATTTTAACTATCAATTTGTCCCACCTCAAGGCCTCTGTTTCTCATTCTAACCCTTCAGAGGATAGACTGGAAGGCGCACAACCTTGAGAAAGGCTGGGAGCAGACACAACCAGACAGATGACTCAAACTAACCAAATTATTATTCCATGGCATAGGATGTCATGCTCAGCAATAAAAGGGGAGAAGAAGGAATTTAGCAGGGGTTAGCCATCTTTTGCTCAGGAGCTAGCTAGGCATTGGTCTACCCATGGGAGCTAACAGCTGACTGTTTCTGCATCACTTGTTTCGTTTTTTCCTTCTCTCTTCTTCCACTTCTCCTTCACTTCTTAAACATGTTTTATCTCCACCATCATTTTTTCTTGGTTTTATTCTTCATGTCCTCTTTCCCCATCCCACTGAGTCTGGCTGTGTGGGAGTGAATGGCTGTGTGAGGTTTAACTGCCTGTCAGGGTTAACCAACAGCATCAGCATTTCTGAGGTTATTTGGACAACATGATCAGGTTTTGTGGACATCACATCTTATGTCAGAAACATAAAATAATTCACATCGAGGGCTTTTTTTGTCTTCAAGCATATATTTTATGAATGAGGCTTTTTATTCCTATTAACCCTAGCAATTCCCAAGACTTTTACTTCTTCCAAGTAAGCCACCCCAGCCTCCTAGCTTCACTCAGCCTCGCTCATACTCAGACTGACAGAAAACACTATGGCTTCAGTTCAGTAAGTTCCAATAAAGCTCAAGAAAGCCTGAAACCACTCAACAGATTTTTCAAGAGATAATGAAACAAAACATGCTGCATATACACAGCACTGCTACTGGCTTCAACCTCTTATGTTTTAAAATAAGAGATCATTTTGGCTCCTTTTAGAGCAAATTACAGCCCTAAGTAAAATCAAGAAAAAAACAAATGGAAGGAAGGAAGAGTAAGCCAGAGCTCCAAAGCAGATTCAGCTTTGCACAGCATTTGACAGACACTTGGCAAAGGGCTCTGATGGAAACGTGACCATTTGTTCCAACACTGCTGCCAACCCCCCTGCACATACACAGGGCTTGAAAGAGCTGACATATACTGAAGTTCCATATTTTAAAGCTCAAATAAGAGGAGAATCTCATCTCTTATTTAACAAAACATACCCTAAAATGCTTTTAAAACCTCACAGTTAGCAAACAGCTTGAAAGAGACACTAAAAGGTTGAGTTGAATCTCACAAAACTTCATTTTTTCCACAACAGAATACACAGCCCACACATAGTCTTGCCTGCTGCAATTGTCGTACCTGATTTCTTTAGATGTTCTGTGTTCAAGACATTATACTCAACTAATATAAAACAAAACCAAAAACTGCCGCTCTCATCTAAGTTTCAGGTGATATTAAACTGTATTCACCTCAGATGCCAATTTATTAGGAAATAAAAAGTATTGAAGGAGGAAGTTGAACTCCCTCTTGCCTCCCCATTAGTATTACCTGATACAATCTATGTTCCCAACCACAACTTGAGGAACAGAGGTCAGTTCCCAAGAAATGCCCACTTCTGTTACCACCACAGCTGCGGCTAGCCATTAATTAGCATTAATTAATTACATTAATTAGCCAGTCGGCTTCCCAGCTACCTAATGTCAGTCTGCTTACCTGAAGTTGTTGCAGCCCAGAACAACTCCCACAATGTTCTTGCCAATATCATGTACATCTCCTTTCACAGTTGCTAGCACTATTGTACCATGGTAAGGATCCTGAAGATCAAATAACACAGGAGTTAAATTACTCAGAAGACTCAGTATGTTTGCACAGATCCTTCAACAGTGCAACTTTACTCCATGACTGAGATTACTATCATAGTACAAGAAATTGCAAAGCACAACAGACGTAATACATTCAATAAAAAGAAAAAACTGTTTAAAAGATTCAGGTACTAGAACTCTTCTTGAAAATTGCATGCATGTTATTCAAAAAGCTGTGTTAAAAATAAACAAACAAAAAACAAAACCCCAAACAAACAGCAGCTAAAAAAAAATAATCAGATCTGAACAGCATTTTGTTCAGTCCAGTAACTGAACTCCTAACGTACCTCTGCTCCAAATAGAAACCTCACCAATAAAGAGTTTAAATAGATTAGATATTCAGAACAAAAGGGTATGAACGCTCATAATTACACTCCTGTTTGTGCATCAAGAACAATCTTTCAACGCAATGCTCAGAAGAATGAGAGGAATTAGCAAAAGCAGAACAGACTAATTTTTTACGCAACACTAACAGGAAGGGAGACATTTCAGTGTAGTGATCAGGCTAATTCATATTACCCAAGCTGAACAAACAGGCTAGAAAAAGATCTCACTGAAGGGAAGGGAAGCTGTACTGTCACAAACTGGTCCCTACACTAGATGAGATTCAGCCCTGACCAAGGGGGCCTTCCGGCAGGGTAACTGCAGTTTCCTACAGCAATTCTCCATCAGGGCACAGCCCTTAGTGATACACTTTTTAGTTGTATAATCAGTGTTGTCATTTGGAGCGGCTCCAGGCTATCACAGTGCAGGAGCTGGATCGAGATGCCAGTAACAGACTACTTGAATTGCACAGAATTTAAATAAAGTAGAAATCTGAGCATATTCTATGTAAAACGACAAAACAGTTTTCCAGCCAGCATCTCATCTCCTTTGCAGATGGCAGAACTGGAAGAATAGATCCTTCAATGAAGCATGTTTTATTTCTGGACAGTACAAGTAGCTCTCTACTTCATGAGTTTGCATTGCCTTCTGTGGTTGCAATTTTGTGGGAGAAAGCAACTTTATATATTAACAAGAGTGATAATAACATTTCCTAATACATTTGTTGAATAAAATCCCTGGATCCCAATCAATTCTGCTGTTTGCAAAAATTTATTATCTCCCCAGTGCTCCTGTTGTACAGAAGACTGTGGAACAGAGAAGGCAAAATGGAGGTCTGCAAGTCAGTCATCTCAGTACATCAGTAAAAAAAAATTGCAGCTGAAAATATACTGCTGGAATGTTAGAGAAAACCGTGGAAAGAGCTTAATTGAGGACTGGGGGAACAACAAGAAGTGCTGCCCACATGTATCATACCCAGTAACTGCTGATGATTGACACTAATGATTGATATCGAAGAAAAAAAAATGATTTGCACATGGAAGAAGGAAAATCTATGCTGGGCAGCAAACAACTTGGGCCAGAGCACATGCCATTTTAAATAAACCTTATTTAGAGTACACTGTGATTTCAACTGTCTCAAGCAAGGAGGTCCTCAAGTTCTGGGCATACATCCAAAGGGCTTCTTTTTTTTAATCTTGATAGAGATCCACAGACACAGCTATTTATCTTTAAATGCAACTCTCAATGCTTTGCATTTCCTGGCAGTCTGTGAGTAAAACTCTCCTGAAGGTTATAACAGCCTGGGTAGCACCAGATAGATCAGCTACCAGAAACTACAAATCATTTTCCTTCAAGTCAGCATCTAACTTTGGAGATAGATGCAGCTGGTTTTAACTCTGTCACCAATTCTCTACACGGTGACTCTTCCTTTTTTCTTTTTTCTTTTTTTTTTAAGAGGAAGGAACTACATCCCTTGCCCAGCAGAAGGTAGAGAAAGCAGGAGGACAGAAGCCCTAGTTTTTCCTTCCTGCTCTCCCCAGCCACACAGAGTATCTCCTAATCTCTCCAGAGTGCTACCTGTATTTTTAAGAACCTCTCAAATTCTGCTTCACTTCTTTCTAGCCAAAGAATTAAGTGCCAAAATGTTCACAGTAGATCCTAATCCAAAGCTCATGGAAGCAATGGGGTAATGATTTTCCCTGACTTCAAACAGCATCAGAACAGACCAGAAGATGCCAGATACCTGCATTATCATCAGAATTTAAATAAAAAAGAACAGGATGAGCAGGAGAGAGATGACACATTGAAAGGTGACTCATGACAGCCAGAGAACGGACCCGCTTGAGATACTGGAAAGAAGACATCTTCTTTACATCCAGAAAGAGCATGGGAAAAGAGACTAGGCATTCTCCTTCTTCCATTAAGATCAGTCAAGTCTGATTATCAGGTCACTTTTATTTATAAATTATTCCACTTATGCTGGACAATCACATAGCAGATCCACAGTAAATTGAAAGATGCAGTGTAAGAAGATTTCAAGGGAAGGCTTAGGAACCATTCAAAAATCTACACAACAGAAACCAAAGGAAAAGCATAAATACCACAGTTTAGAGAAAATCTATTATTCTTCCTCTTTTTTGTGTGTGTGTCTTAAAACACACACACAGATTCTGGTAACAGTTGTCTTTGAGAGCCATGAAGGTAAGGTTCTACAGGACTAACGAAAAGTGAATATACATGAAACTTAAATTTGATAGTCAAATAATGACAAGAGAAGAAATATATTTAAACAACCAAAACATTTTTTTGGCTTATTTATATTTAGAACTTATATTTATTTAGAGTTAGAATATTATATTCTATTCTAAATATAGTAGAAAGCAGCAGACATGAGGATTTAAAAGGGGATTTTATTCAGTTCATCTGACCTCTCTTTTCTATGGAGTAGAATCTTGTCAGTACAGAGAAGCAAGGGACATCCTATACCTTCACCTTTTCCAGTGCTCCTATCATATATTCCATTAACTAAATTTGAAAGAAATTAGTTCAAGTATATGCACTGGTAGTTGATAAAACTATTCTCAGGAATCACCGGCTGTTGGCTGTGAAACAGGAAATGCTATGAAGGCTCATATTTTCAACTATATATATTTTATATATTGCATTAACACGTAATCTTCAGAAACTGGTGGAAAAACACACATATGAAAACACAACTACATTCAGGTCCTGTTTGCATAAGCACTTGTCCCCTGCAACTTGATCATGGCTACACATGCGATGAACATACTATTCCATTGTAACAAGAGGTCCTAAAGTCAAAGCCTGTGAAGAAAAAGGATGGAAGAGTTTGGTTTGTTTAGCTGAGAGAATGGTCAGGGGAAGAGGGAAGGGAAGAGCTCAACATGGCAACAGGCTTTGAACATGCAAAAGGGATTTCCAGAGTCCACCAAGGGCGGAAGTCGTAGAAGCAAATGGCAAAATTTGCCATAAAGTCAGAAGCACCATAACTAACTAACCTTATAAAAAAAAAAAAGAATTTAGTAACACTAGTATAAAGGGCCTACAAAAGCATCCTTCAGGAAATTTGGACAACAGCTTAAGCGCACACCAAGCAAAGTTCCACAAAATCTGCACTTTATGAATTTCAGACCTACTTTAAACTATGCCAAGATTGTCAGTTTCCATACAACTGCATCAATCCTCCAGCATTAAAGCAAAATAGATGTCATTAGCAAAAAATAATTTCAGTATTTGTTATGGCACACTATGAAAGTTAAAGAACAAAGGACCATGTCTTGCCTCTTCCTCTGTGTCACCTCTTTGGGCTCTCCTTTCCTCTCTTTCTTTTTCCATATAGGGAATAAGGTGACCAACTGCTTTCTTCATAACTCGAGCAGACTTTATAACCTGCATAGGTAAACAAGGTGTGGGGTAGGAGCAAATAATAATGAGCAGGTATAGGAAAAACCTCAGATTTCTATCAACTTTTTTTTTTGCACCCATTCAAGCAATAAACAAATCTTCATCTGCCAACCCAGACTACAGCTTTGCAGAGCATTCTGGGGTGGCAGGCTGCTGGCCCTACTGGATCAAGATTTTATATGTGACATTTGTGTTCACAGTACAGCCTCCTGGACCACTCACAACACAACTGGAAGCTACAAACAGGCCCAGACTTGGAAGGTGTTAAACACAGCAATTTTTATTTGGATCTTTTTTTCTCTCTTTTTCTTTTTCACAGACCCAGACTTAAAAGTGCTTTTCAAATAAAGCTAAAACACTAAGGAAGAAAGGAGACAAACATGTAAAATTACATAAAGAAAGTCGAGTTTCAAAGTAAAGAAAAAATAGGGCTGCTTCTTAGCAGCACCTGAATTTTCACAATTCACATGGTATATCTGGACAACAGCCAGCAGAGAAGGTGTTGGCTACATTTTACAATGCTAACTTTTGTAAAATAGGAAAATATATGAAATCGTTCTCTCATTACCTGAGGCAGAAACATCTTTCCAGCACCAAAAAGATCACCAACAATTTTCATGCCATTCATCAAAGGCCCTTCAATTACATTTAGAGGTCTAGGATATTTC
The DNA here is from genome assembly GCF_033783945.1 of Neopsephotus bourkii. Taxonomy (NCBI): domain Eukaryota; kingdom Metazoa; phylum Chordata; class Aves; order Psittaciformes; family Psittacidae; genus Neopsephotus; species Neopsephotus bourkii. Next base: position 1,436,621 of record NW_026901776.1, on the reverse strand, counting down.
CCCTGATTTAATCTTGCTTCTTCTGTATCTGCAGTGACATACTTCTCAATGCCCTGGAAAATAAATAAATAAATAGATAAATAAATGAATAAATAAGAGAATATTTTATCTTGCTAGAAATACAGCTTTTATCTAGTTGCCTTCTCCCCCACACCCCAAAAGCACAATGAAAGTACAAAAAGGTACATTAGATACTGTTAGTCTTCAAGAATACCTCAAATGTGTATTTAAAATAGGTTTTCATATGAAACAAAACACTAGTTCTTACACATATATAAATATTCAAGGTAAAAGCAGCCAGTATTTACAGGTTGGTTTGTTTTTCTTAACCATGCCATAATAAAACCCAGACATTCAAAGGCAGCTTCCTCAGTGCAAGTGCTCCTCAGGGAAGTGCTGTTAAAGGACCAGAAGAAACCCTAGAAAGTAAAAGCAGTATGTTTTCTACCACACTAGCAGAATAAAATATTGTCAAAGACTTCAGCTTGTGACGTTCAAAGACAAATCACCACAATTTTCTCTGTTATTGCAGTTAATTAAATATATTACTCATTATTAATTAATAGCTTTTAAAAGAATGGCAGTTGAATAATTTCTAAATCCAAAATGTCCCTTAAAGTCTGAGCTGAGATCATGTCTCAAAGTTGACTGGTAGGAGAATTTTCTGCACATGCACCTTTATGAGAGCATATTCCAGCCTTTCCTCCACAGAGCTTTTCCGCCACTCATCAGTCTGTACAACTTTTTTTCCTCCTTGGGCATGATTCTGAAAAGGAAAGACATCCATAAGAGCTTGAGAACATATAAAGTATGACTTTACATTTAGAAAAGTGAGGATAATTTCAAGTACTAACATAATTTTAGATTATTCAAGTGGTGTTTTATATACATGCAAATCATATTGTAAACATCTGTGATATACCACAGACACTTAAGGGGGCTATATGCCAGAGAGTATATACCTCATACAAAGAAAAAAATAACAAAAGTTAAAAAAGGAGCAGTTTAATTTTCACGCTCTTAAAAACGATGAAATGACTAATCCTAAGGGTTTTACTTTGGGAAACATAATTTAAATAGATTCCTGGCCCACACAGTACACTTCATTCTAATTAATTTGGCACTAATTCAGTTTCTGCTGGAATAGGTTATGTTATTCCATATCACAGATGTGTTTTCAATCAGGCAGCCAACAGAATTACTGTTTTTCCTCTACACAAACTGGCTAATCCCTCACAAACCCTCACACTCACCTTTGCTATGAATGCAGAGGCCAAAAGGGCTTTGCAATACAAGAAAGCTTGTGAGCATCCACCCAGGAAGGCTCACGGAAGAGCACCATATCGATTACTTCGACCACCACACTTCAGGCAAGTAATTTCTTTTCCTCGCTCCATTATTCAACACAATCTGACATCTTTCAGTCCTTATGAACCTCCTATACTTGAGTGTTCATCAGCAAATTTTTAAGACTTGGGAAAACTCACAGAAGCAAGATCTCACTCATGGGAACAGAAACCAGAACAAGTTTTTCATTCATGACATGCTAGCTAACTTCACAGCTTCTCGTTGCCAAACCTTATTCTCCTCATAGGTCTAGTTTGTAAAAAGAGAATGAAAGACAGAGGAAAATGTTGCCCAGAGAGGCTGTAGAGTCTCCATCCTTGGTTATAATAAAACTAAACTGGGTATGTCCCTGAGCAACTTGCTCTTGCTGTCCCTGCTCTGAGCAGGGGTCTTTTACTACATGGTCTCCAGAGGTCTCTTTGTAACCCCAACCCTTCTGTGATTCACTGAAAAAGTACCAACTGCTGCTCAGTCTCTGGCCAGACTCAGCAAGGAAACCGTTCCAACACAAAAATAACCCATGAAGCTGTAGGGTGGGCATGCAGTGACCACAGTGGCAAGCACTACATGCAGATATTTAAAACAGGGTGATTACACTGCATGCTGAGGATGAAAAAACCTTGCTTTTGGAAGCACAACTCCCACTGTCATAAAAGGGACAAAGTTTCAGTTTGAAAATGTCTAGAGCTATGCACTTTATGGAAGATGCTTTTTAATCTCAAATTTCACATTAAAATTGATGTTCTAAATCTGCAAAGATTAAGTTCCTAATTTTCCCCCAAAGGTCTAGCATTCAACCAACGGGCAAGGTACATTACTGTTACCTGATGGAACTGGGAAGAAACTTCACTGACACTCTATTAGAGGTGCAGTACTTGAAATGGATTGCACATTCTATGTTCTTTGTGCAGAATGAACTGCAGTGATTGAAAATAAAAAGAACATATGCACTTACCAACGAATGAGTACACCTTAGTGTTAGGGGAAAAAAAACAACAACAACAAACAAAAAAGCCTTTAGACAGAAGAATTTAGAACCATTCAAGTCCATTATTATCAGAGGAAAGTCTGAATAACTATTTTGACATATGCCTCAAACTCCAAAACCTTATGTCATAATGCTTCTCACTGGCTGTGACTTATCTATTTGGACACTCACACTTATCCAGAACCAAGATGAAACCCAAATCGTGATGGTTACCTCCAGTGAAAACCTGAAAGTTGTAATATTTTGGTTATGTTTTAATAGAGCTTTTAAAGATGTTTCAAATCAAGAACATCTGCCTTTTTTGCAGCTGGGGACTAGTTTAGTCCCACAGTAAAACTATCACGATGAACAAAAGCAGAGATTCCAACAGTGGTTTCCAAAACTTCTAGACCTAGGCAGAGCAGTTATCCACTTCCATTTTTACTTCTCAGGTTCCATTTAAATTCACATTCTGCCTTCTGCAGAAACACTATTTCAGCAATCCCCTTCTAGTTCCCCTTCTTTTTTTTCCCTCCTCTTTATGCAACCCTGAATACCCTAATGATAAAACTCTGCTTATACAGAGAAGGTCACTCTCAAATGAATTGCTTACACACTAAGAGCACCATTTAAAATAGCCCAACCACAGGAGACAGAGAGAGTCTTCTTGTACTGGTTTTCAATTGTTGTCATTGTTCCCACAAAGCATGAACCACCATAGGGCAAAGTACAAGCCAAATGAAGCAATGCACAGAAATAATAACTCCAGGAGCTACAAAACATGCATACAGCTACAAAACATGAAAACCTTCTTGTGCACTTAAATCTAAGGACCACCTAACTCAGAAAGATTTTTGCTATATGCTCTGTTCAGAACAGGATTTCACCAGTTGTCTTACAGCTGCATAATCAGGAAACCTTCAGCTGTGCAATCTTTGTCTTCTAATCACCACAATCATTAAAGCATCTCAGAAACACTAAATAGCTGATTTTCACTGGACACAAGTTACATGAACTGGAAGTCTATGGCACAGCCAGGAAATGCAAGTGACTACTTTTACCTTTTACATATACTCCAAGCAAACCCTTACAACTAAAGAGACAGGTTTTCTCTGTCTCCCACAATGCTCTTGTCACTCAATCTTGAGCACCAAGACTTGCTTCAATTGTGTGTTAGCCTTTCCTGGGTTCTTGTTAGTTTGTTTGGGTTTGTTTGTTTTGGGTTTTTGTTTGGGTTTTGCTTTTGTGTGTGTGGTTGTTATTTTTTGTTTGTTTTTAGGAAGTCTGATTGGAATTTTTTGCTTCTTATTGTTCTTGGGTTTAGTTTGTTTGTTTTAGAAAGAACACCTGTGCAGCTTGGTCTCCTGAAACATATGAAGAACTCTGATGCACGATCTTTAAAGGCACCTATGAAATTCGACAGGCTCCATCTATCACACAGTTCAGATTTTATTTTAATAACTGAACCACTTGTAAATTCTAACCCCACTACTAGATTGATACACGCAGTTTATAGGCTGTTGTATCTATCATTAGCAGGGAGGTGTTAAAGGCCAGGTGCTAAGCTATCTACTACTCAGAGTTTAACATCGGAGGCTACCTGAGCATATTGTAAGAGTTTCTCTGTTGCCTCAGGATCTTTGTTCCAGATTAGGTTCTCACAGAGCTGTAATAATTCCTTGTGAATATCATCATACACTGGCAGATTCCCAGCATTCACAATTCCCATGTCCATGCCACACTAGAAAAAAAACAACAAAAACAAACATGAAGAATCCCCCACGCAGGGCTGTCAGACACAGGACTGCACATCTGCAAGTGCAAACATACAGAAGCAAAAAGAACATCGTACCTTAATTGCATGGTAAAGGAACACCCCATGCATTGCTTCTCGAATGGCATCCATTCCTCGAAAGGAGAAAGAGAGATTGGAAAGACCTCCACTTATCCTGGCTCCGGGCAGTGTTTCCTATGGGAATTGCCCATACGTTTTTAGAAAAGCACTTTCCAAAAATGAAACCTAAGCAAAGCATTCAGTCTACAAACCAGCTGGCCCCTGAGCTGCAGTGCATTGCCTATGCACCATTTTTGTCTCACCTGTTCCAGATCCTTCTAGTTACTCAAATTCATAAAAAACTATTTGAATCTCTGTAGAAAAGATACAAGTAGAAGGAAAGATCCAGCCTAGTTATGTGCAAGCAACTACCATGCTTTTCATAGTCACAGGCACTATTCTGAATGTACCAGTCCTCCCACAGCAGCCTTCCATGCTTTGCACATGCAGACCTATTTATGCCTCTTCCATCCCCCAACTCCTCTGGAAACAGAAGTGGCCAACCTGCTTACATGTCTCAGGAGCAGCCTGCAGCTGAACAGCTAACATCAAGGGTGTAGCCTCCCTTCCAGAAGCCCCGGGGTGACAAAATGGCCTGTGGGGTGTTGAAGCCCAAGACTGCTAGACAGAGCACCACCAGAGCATCAATTTGCCTTGTGAAACACAACAGTGCAGCTTCCTTGGCTGTTTTCAGGTGATTCTCTTCACTGTGGTACCTCCTTACACACATTTTGGCTTAATAAAAGCTCAGGTTACTGCACAAATCCCTTCCACTATAACATAAATTTCATTAATTTAAAAAGGCAGCTTTCACATGCTTCAAAGAAGTCATAATTTAGCTAGAACATGAATGTGATTTTTACCTCATTCAGTTCATGTAGTATATTTATAGTAGAGATAACTGATTGAAATGTATTTATAGAAATATTTGAAGTTCTCCTACTGGAAATACAGCAACACTGGGAAACGTCTATTCAGAGAAATAGTCCCCCTCACTAATTTAAAATGCGTATCATTTTACAGCAGTGTTTTGTTGTGGTTGTTTGGGGATGGAGTGAGGGGTGCTGTGCTTTGGGTTTTTAAGTAATCTCAGCAAAACACTTCCAGTTAAAATAAGCTTACAACTTACTTTTATGGTTTTAGTAGCATTTATAAAATTAATGGCATAAAGGTTATGTTCTTCCATTCCAGTTCCTATGGTCAAAATATTAGGGTCAAATATTATATCATTTGGATTGAAGTGCACTTTTTCCACAAGGAGGTGATAAGCTCTGGAACAGATTGCAATCTTGTTTTCAGTTTCTGTTGCCTAGTGGAGAAAAAGAATTTTGACATGAAACTTACACACAACACAAAAATAAACTCCCCAGAAATCATTTATAGTTCTAGTGACTCAAGACTGAGAATATGCACATCACAAGTGTTAGAAAAGGATTGCCTATATAAGAATTTTGTATTAAAAATATCCCCACACGTGTACCTGGAGTTTTAACTCATTAAAAATTATTTTGTTCCCCGCCACTTTATCATCCAATGCAAAGTTTAATATCTGGTTTTTAATAACTAAATTAATTCACAAGGATTCCACTCTCATGCTAAACTCAGCTTCTGAACTCAAAAGAAAAATGTTCTGTGAAGGAAGGAAGAGTTCAGAATAGCTTAATAACAAGAGATACGCTCATGTGCAAGCAGAGTTATGCTTAGAACAGTACCTGGATTCTTCTATCAGGGTCAAAACTACTGCTAAGACTACATAGACTTCCTTGAATCACCTGAGTTAACAAAACAAAACAAATTCATCTTGTACAAGAATAAGACTTGCACTCCAGAAGAAAAATAACTCTTTTAAAGCAACACTCACCTGCCCTATTTCATCAAAAGCCATGACAACCACAGCTGCTCCATACAACTTAATTTTCCTTGCTTTCTTCAAAAAGTCTTCCTCACCTTCCTTCAGACTGATGCTGTTTACAATGCATTTCCCTTGGCAACATTTCAAACCTGCTTCAATCACTGAAAAATTTGAGGAGTCAATGCATAATGGCACCTGTAAATAACAAAGAAGTAAGCCAGGCATACAAGTTACAAATTTTCATTCCATATGCTGTTTGCCCATTTGGACATAAAAATGCACACAACATTAATCATCATTTATGAACAGAGAGTTTCCAGATGGTATTTGTAGATTCACTTTGCTTTAAATGCTAAACTTGGAACAAATTTAACTCAAGAGCTTCTATGGCAACTCCATCACTATCACAGAGAGACCCCTACTTCTCCATGTATTGTCTTGTGTTTCCGAATTAGATACTAACTTTTAGAAAATTCACATAAGTATCCTTTAAAACCATCTATATCCAGAGCAATTTTAAGTTTTATGGAAAGCAATACTGTTATGCACAGCCAATATATAGCTTATGGCTCATAACTGCTGCAAAAAGAACCAGCATCCAGCTTTTCTAACCAATGAAAAGGTCTGGCATATATTTAGCTCAAATCACACAGAGAATGTTAAAACCTCTGCTACCCCAAAGGCCTTCTCTATAACAGTACCTCTTCCACTTTGGGGACACTTACATCTGCTTATTAGGCATCTAATAAACTGATTACTAAATGAATCATTATCAAAATTGTCTGAAAGGCAAATTCCAACTCAATAAAATGATCTTTATTTTTATTGTGCTTTGGAGTGACTCAATTACAACCTTTGCAATATCAGGTTCTGAAGAAATTAAATTACAAAATCTGGTCATTGCAGCAGCGCCATCCAGCATCCCATCATCCATGTTGATATCAAGAACCTGGGCTCCCATCTCAACTTGCAGTTTGGCTACGCTCAGAGCTTCCTAAAGAACAAAGTCAAAAACAAAACCAACAGTCAGTAGAAAAAAGCCTAGGCATTCTCAGGATAACATTTCACTGCTCAAAGATACGCATGCAGCCAAAAACTTAAAAGAATTAAGACATACCATAAAAGAATAAGGAAGCAGTCTGTAATACACTACAACATACAAAAGTTGTTAGTATGGCACAACTGGTAACTAATCTGTTCACAAAAATATGACATCAGAGACCTAATGTGCTCGTAATTTCATTGATTTTAGACAGCTGGTCATACACGTAATTGAATGATTTAAGATCTGCATGGTTACAAGGACTTCTGACTGCACAAAATTACAGGAACAGTCTCTGTGATGGCATGAAATAAGGGTCTTGCATTCCAACCTCTGCTGTTTTACAACATAAAGTACTTGATTTTTGAAGGAGGTTCAACACTTTTTCCAGCTGCAGAATAATCACCAAGTGCTACAAAGAAAATATTAAAGCTTTTCCTTTGGCCCACATAATTATCTGAACACCTATACCCATTCATTTCCTTTTTTTATCACTCTGCAGACTGAGGAGACAAAAAAAGGAAAAGGTTTATAGCTGCTCCCTGTCCTTAATAACCTGTGTTTAAAGCATTCCTTATTTAAGAGGTCTAACCTGCTTCGTTACTTCTAACTTGACTTTCTTAAAAAACAAATTAAGGCTTTAATTTTGCTTGCATCTACTAGAACAGCACTGCATATTCTGAGGCAGTCTCCACTTTCAAGAAATGTCACTTTACTATTTGTTTGAATGTTACAGTAGCAATTTTCACCAGCAGACCTGCCCTGCAGCTATTTCATTAAGGAACTACTTTCTAAGCAACTCTTCTGTAACAACTCCTCATGTAGCATGCTGGAGCCAGTGATCAAAATATATAAAGATTAGATGCAACCATAATGCTGACCAGGATTGGGAAAGTGAGGGTAAGAGTGAGAGCTGCATGCTGCCACAATCTATTTCAAGTCATATGTGCCCCACATGTTTGAAGTGTTATTATAGCCATATTCCCTCCTCCCTCCTCTGTAAACCCATCCCTAGATACAGCACAGACCAGGACATTTTCTAAACCATTATCAGGTGTGTAACTCAATTCTAAACAGAAATCCACAATACCTGTAATATCCTTCTCACAAAAATATTACGAGATGGTAAGCACAGAAGCAAAGGACAGTGACAAAGTGGATTCCCCTTGCTTTCTTATTCTTGTAATGGTGTAGAATAATGCCTTGTGCCAGAAAAACAACCAACTAGCAACAGTGCAATGGAGCAATGAAACAACTGGAGTATCAGCTATAAGGATTATTGTTAAAATGCATACTTCGTAGTCGCCTGCCATTATGAGTTTAGCAAACTTCCGCGATCCTGCAACATTGCAGCGTTCACCAATATTAACAAAGTTGGTGTACGGTCCAATCCTGAATGGCTCCAGACCTTAAAAAGATATTTTGGAACACATTTGTAAAAACAGAAAAGAAAAACTGTTTAAGACAGACAAAATCCCTTTTCTAAACTGTGAAATAGAGATCTCTAGGAATAGTGATTTCTCAGCACATCAGGATGTAACACATCTCAGCACACCTAATGAGTAACTAGCAAAGAAATGCAATGAAACAACTCCCAACACATATGCCAAAGGTTATTCTTCCTCAGTGACAGTCAATAATTTACCTGACCAACAAAAGAAGTAACAGCCAATTTGTCCAATACAAAATGACATGAATCCACAATTCTTTGGGCACCTATGTGTATGCACATGCACGCCTTCTCTCAACTTCCAACTATGCTATCTTTTGACCTTACCACCGCTAGACAAGCAGCGCGCTGAATTGACTGACAACCAAGGACAGCTCTTAATCACATACCCAAGTTCAGAAAAACAAGGCAATTGGGACCCTTAGGTAACAGGCAGCTCGGAGGCAAACGTAACTTAGAGCAGAACAAAATAAGATGATGCATGAAACCACCCCAGGACAACTATGACTTATTTAATTTATACTAAACTTTAGGATTAAAACACCAGACCAAAATGAAGGTACTGTTTTACTTGGATACATGTCCCAAAGGCTTAAAAACAGGCTTGGCTGAAGTACATACAGATCTAGACTCTGCTAAAACAAATCACATTCTACACCTGGATATATTGCTGGAACACTGTTCCAGTACAACTGGATTGCCATCCAAGGCAATACAGGACAGCCCCCTCACAGGAGGTAAACAAGGATCTCATCCTAGCTCTGCCATCAACTATAGTTAAATTAACTGATCTCTCTGTGGTTGGCCCTGCCCTGTTGCAAAGTGAGGATAAACCTCACTCAACATTACAAAGTGGCTGAGACTTGCAGAATAAATTATGCTATCTTGGCTATACTTTACTAGATTGCGATAAAATGTTCCATTAATCCTCTGGCCAAATCACTAAGATCTGATTACACACCCATAATCTTGGTATTCAGGCAGAACCAGAAACTCAGAGTGCCATTCTGATTAGCATAAAACAGCAAATAAATTTGTAAAAGAAAGTTGCATGAGTTATAAAGCTCAACCTGTTACACTCCATTTTACCTGACAGCAGCATGTATCCTTGAGAGAGAGAAGGTGGAACTCGAGGCTCACAGAATTTCACAGCTTGAGCAATTTCCCTGAGTTACAGAAAGAGGAACAAGTAGTTTTCAGTTAAAATTAAACCACTCGAGAAAAGACTTAAACAGATTATATTAGACATATACCTACACCCCCGATTTAGCCCTGCAGGAGACAAGATTAATTAGCTAGTTTCACTTTGTGTGGTCAAAGGCAAAAAAATACTCCTAGAAGACCTTATCATATCTATTTGTCAGGAATTTAAAAAGCTGAAGACCTATCAAATATAGAGCATGAGATATTATGCCAATGGGATACTGGATGGATATCAGAACCAGTCCTCAACCACACTTACCATAGTCATGATTTGCTAAGCAATTGCTGATGACTGCAGAAGAAAAAGGGACAAACCTTTCTCTGTACTGAGACACATTTCTCAGATGCCAGAATGACTCATGGTGTTCACATTCACTTTCTCTTTGCTACAGTCAGGAGCGACACACAGTGTCCTCTACATGTTCATAAACCACTTCTTTCCATTTTTTATCAGGGTAAAAATTAATCACAAGGGCCTCTTCTCTTTCAAGCCCAGGTGTAAAAGGGAGGTTTTCCCACTGACCTACATCCAGTGAGAAAGATATAAAATTCTGGCCAGGACAAGCACCAGCTGTACGGCATTCCCACATTCTGTCTGACATTTCGCGCACAAACTTACATTCCAAAACAACTTTAGATGACAAAACAGCAGAGGTATAATAATCAATTGAACACCATGCCTCTTCTCATTCTTCACTAGACACATGGCTATAAGAAGCCAGGTTATTTCTACTCCCTGTGTCACTGCTATTAGTATTCAAGTGATCCATCTTTTCAGGAAACTTTAAGGCAAGCCATGGAATACTAATCCTCAGAAGCAGCATTTAATTTACTCCCCAGTGCACCTGAAGCTGTAGCGCACAATGTACCTGATGTGTGCTGGTGTAGTACCACAGCAACCTCCAACTATGTTGACCAAACCGTCCAAAGCAAAATTCTGTAAAAGCAAGGGAAAGAGGATTTTGTGTCTTTTATATATGTATTTCTTTTTAAGATACATATATTTGTTTTTAAGATACATATTTATTCTTCTTTTATCTGTATGTTAAGCAATCAGGGGGATCACAAGATCACAAGATCTTGTGATCAGGGGGATCACAAGAAAAAAAAATACGAAAAAACCCAATCAGTACTATTTCTTCTCTATATGATTTGAGATGTGAATTTCCAAGGCTAACCAGCAATTTCAACACTTAATTTTAGGAAATAAACTGGGCTATTTTATACTGAAGCCCCAGATGACAACTTGGATGATTATCAAAGACTAGTCATACTGTATTATAAAGGGCAACCAACAAGCAGCAGATCCTGCATTCTCACTGATACTCTGCAGCTCCAGCCACACAGTTCCATCTTGCACAGATCAAGTGGCATGTGGAAGGACACCCTGCACCGGAACACCACCAACATCAGTGGTTCCTAGATATACAACTCTGCCAAATTCTGGCAAGTCATAAAAAAGAATTGGCTTTTTGAACAATTTCCAAATGTAAAAGTAAGAACATAGGAGCGCAAATGAGTAACATTCACAGACCAAGCTGCAGGAAAGCTACTTAATGTAGGATATAAAAGTTAAAGTTTTCAGAGTATCCCAAGTAGTTTTTCCTAACCTGGTATCTCAAAACCCTACCATTCACCAAATTGCCTATAAACAATACAAATGATATATAGAGCCATATGAGAGGCGGGGCGGGGGGGAGAAACACACCACGCGGTGGCAGGGGAGGAGAATGGACACCAAATCAAACAGAAAACCCACCACCAGCCCCCTCCTCCAACACATAACAAACATGCAAAAAATACAAGCAAAAAATTTTTGTCTACTACTATGTTAGATATGACACACTCACAAGAAATACTTTGTACCTTTAGATGCTTGGCAGTCACTTCTGGAGTTTCATCATAACCACCAAAAGTATTGGGAAGACCTTGAAACACAATTTTTCTAGTATTACTATTTGTTTAAAGCCCACAAGAACAGAATTAAATTTCATAAAAGACCTATTTAAAGTAGTTACACTTGTATGAGAACTAAAATACCTCATTACCTTTGCAATCATTACTCAATAGATTATTAATTATGCAAGAGCATTCTGTGTTCACTGTCACAGATGTAAAAACAGTTACTCTCAGCAATTTATAATATTTTTTATCTCTTCTTAATAGTAAAACCAACCATCTTTTCAAGCTAATTCAACTCTACTATTGTTAATGAGATAGAATAGTTAGTTACATTTTCTCTGCCTGTAGGCACAGGAACCTGTGCACCAACACACCTGCATTGGGGTAACAGATGATGTAGGCTGTTGTACATTTTCCAATTGTTTCAATGAATGGTCGCATTTCAACTGCCCCTAAAGCACAATTTAAGCCGATACTGGAAAATAAATAGTCAAAAATTATTTTGAGGTAAAAACACCTTTTACATACAAAACAGATGAATGTTAGTGCTGGCAACTGCTAACTCCCACAATCATCTACAACAAAACCAACCTGATCTCCAATTTCTTTAATCATCATCATCAATACAGCAAGATTCTGCAAAAGGAGAGCTCCCAGGTGGAAGAAAAGCACAAGGGAGAAGGCAGCTTGACTGAACTGAACTGGAAACAGCAAATCAAGATTTCATTTCAAAATCCAGGAGGAAAGTGGCAGCATTTTGACAGCAACTGCAGCAACATGATGGCTCTGTATTTTCCAGGTGAGAAAGAAAACAAGTGGAATGAGAATGAAAGACTGGAAAGGAGACTTGTGCTACAGAAAGTAGTATGAGAAAGGTTGAAAAAGCAAGACCTGCTTCAAGCTACTAAGTCATAATGTTCTTAATTATGCCAATCTTAGAAGAAACCAAGTATATCCCCCAAAATGCCTCATGGCAGCACTAAGCTCGGCCAACTAAATCTGCAACATCTTAGTAACAAAGACAGCACTGCAGCAGAAGCATTTTTGCATGAATAAGCTTCTCAACCAATTTAAGGTATGATTGTGCTTTCTTTCATTGAATGACAGACAGACATAAACGTGACTGGTGCTTCAAGTGTCTACACTGATACTAAAATGGGAAATTTCTCTCTTTCAGAGAGCATGTAAAAGATCTTTTACATATGTTTCCTGATCTCTTTGCACCATTCTAGAAACCATCTTAGGAGGGCTGCAAAACTCAAAAGGTGCCCACAGTGCTGCTGGAAGAGGAAGTCATAAAAAAAGCTTTCTCCTTTCTTGGAAAAGCAGTCTCGGAGGGGATGGCAAGCTAACCCACTGAAACAGGAATGAATAACAGCCATATCTCCCAACTAGTTGAGATGCAGAGGCTGCCTCACAGGTAGCTAAATTAATGAATTACATGTATGCCCACGTAGTTTCCCAGAAGACAAAACCAACAAATCCCTGCACAGGACTGGAAGCACAAAATGGTTTTTGACCTCCTTCCCTATTCCAAGGAGTAGGCAGAGACTTGGTAATTTCACAAGTCGTAGCAGCAGATGCTTGCAGCCAGTGTCAATTTTGGACAGAATGACAAATCCTTGAGATCTGAGGACTCACAGCAACATCCAAAAGCAGGGCCCTGAATAGCACACAGTCACATACCAAGACCAAACAATACACAAACCCCTTCTTCCAATAGCTTAGTGGTGGGTTGATTTGGGTTTTTCTAGGGGCAGGTAGGCATATATGTTTGTTTTTTTGAAGCAGCCAGCTCTACCTTTGAAGTGCTTTCTGTAATGCATTCATACAGGCCATTCCATTTAAACAGAAAAGTTTTAAAAGAACCCTTTAATTCCCATTTCCCTATTTGGTATTTACATACATTTAAATCCTTCATACAGTTCTCCTGGATGCAAACAGCATACACAGGGAATACACAGTTAATTCCAGCAACGAGGTTCTGGAATTTACTTCAAAGTGGGGCTCATCTCTCAGGATTTTCAAAGTAAAGCAAGGTAAAAATGGTTAACAAGACCATCCTTATCAGATGCAAATGTCTTTCCCACTGTTGAGTCATTCTGTTCACAAACTTTCAGCTCACACTCCCCATGCCCTCTTTTTAAACTCCTTCCTGTATTAAGCAGCTTCATCTCTCTATTCCATATTTAATACTGATGCAGAGGGTTGTACAAGGGGGTTTTACAAGGGGGGTAGAGGAATTCGATTGTTTAATCAAAGGTATTGTCTGTACCTGTCATGCCTACTAAGCAGAACAAAGGCACTAACTATTGATAAGGAAAAGCAGACACCTGGTTCTATTGACAAGGAAAAGCAGACGCCTGATTTTACTGATAAGCAGCTACTGATAAGGAAAAGCAGATGCCTGAATCTACTGTTAAGGGGGAGAAGCAGATGGTCTATGGCTGGGACCAAACCCTAAGGCCATACGTGAGGACTAAAAGGTGAAAAGTTCAAGAAGAGGAAGACTCATTTACTTCATCTTGAAGACCCCTACCCACAGGAGGAAGACTCATTTACTTCATCTTGAGACCCCTGCCCATGACCAGAGGGGGCACTGCGCAGGCGAAAAGGACCTTCTAGCTCACTGTAATACGAAGAGGGGATAGGACATGAATATGTATAGGCGTATGGTGCAACCTTATAAATGTAGAGGGAAACAATACTGAGGTACGCATGACTTTGAGGAATTATCCCCGTGCGTTTCATCGCTGAATAAAAAGCATACCTACTTTACAACTTTAATGAGTTGTGGAGTCAATCTGCGCATCAATACCAAATCAGTCTCTGGTTCTGAATTCAAACTCATTTGTCACTCTCTTTACTTTACCTTACTAGAGAGATATTGTAAAAGCAGCCAACATACTCAGCAAACAAGCACTTCTTGATGTTCTTGCTTGACTTACAGCATACTGGCCCTCCAGACTGCCTGAATGATTACCCAACACAGGGATTGCTGACAAATATATCTATGAACAGAACACTCTCCAAGCATTACCTGTTTCAAAACTGCCAAGACAAACTACACACAGTCATGCACATTTCATTCCAGAAAAGTATCTTCTGTGGATGTTATTATCTCCCCACAGCACTGAATAGTACCATGAAAGAAAACATTTGAGTAAAGCAAACCGTTAACTGTTAAAAGCTAGCAGCCTTCAATCAGATTGCTGGTATGCTGTCACTGCTGCTCTAGTGTAATAACCATCACACTCTCATCTTAAAATATCACCTCCCTCCCTTGCTCATCTCTTCACACCAGCCACACATCGGTCCTGTGAAAGCTAAGGCTGCAAAGCACCCTTGGGACCAGAACACCACATTAGGGCCCTAAACACTGCTTATGTCTTCCTAATGCTACCACAAAAGAAACAATTACAGTATCACAAAGAACATGAAGGGAACTCATGACACATCTGAGCACCTTTTATAGCAAGCAGCTTGCCACACATCTTTCAGCACTTACTAAGCACAGTTCACAAGTTTCTCAGCTACCTGTGTCAACCAGATGCAAAGCATACACTTTGGGAGGGAGGGAGGAGGGGCTCCAAACCAAACTGTCTTAAAGACAACACATCACGCTAAACAGAACATACAAAACCCAAATGGAAATGTGTGAGCATGCATAACATGATTCCTAGGATAATACTATTAATCAGCTTTTTCACAACCCTAAAGCCACTCTGTACCAATTTGGCAAGAGAAAAAACATTAAATGCAATCTGCTCCCAGAACTAAAACGCTTCTGCCACAGTGCTGGATAGTAGCTTTTGCAGAAATGAGAAAGAGGCCAAAGGACTCAAACCCGTAAGGTAGCTTTTATAAAATATGGTTTAATAAATTCCTGATTTCTGCTCCAGTGCCCTTCTCTTCAAAGGCAAGAGACTTATGAACAAGATTATCTGAGACAGACTCATGCCAAGAACGGATGACTAGGCTGTGATGCTGAGAGAAGGAGTCAACTATCATCCTGTTCCAAGAGGCTCCATATGTTACTTCTGGAGCACCGTCTGGTCTGGGAAAGTGGAGCCTCAAGGGCAGTCAGGAAAGCCGTGAATGCAGTCTTCTGCTTTTGTATTACCAAGATGACAGATTGCACATTTTAGCTGGAATTTTGTTGTAAAAACAAACAATGGCTCATCACAATGCGCATGGTGTGCATTGCTAACAGTGAATTAAATGTCTTAAACTAGAATATTCTAGAAAAAAAACCCATCAATTTCCAGTGTAAGTTTTCATACGAAGAACCAAGCAGAGAGAAGAAATGGCAAAGAGGGAAGAGAAGGCAAGAAGGAGTTATAATAGGACATAGAAGTTGAGAAGAACAGAGAAACAGGGAATAGTAGTCAAATTAAAGTGCAAAACCTTGCACAGTGACCAAAATCTGCTATATTATGTGCTTTCACAGATCTTAATCTCATACTTTTTTCAACTTTTCTGCCTGGACAGAAAAGACTGCAAGTAAATGGAGGCATTAGGAGCTATCAACACAATGCACATCCTTGAGAAAAACACCCATGGAATACATATATGCTTGTGGGAGTTCAGTAAATAAGACACTGAAATGAAATCCTATGATTTATTCTTTGAAGAATATTCTGAGCTGGCAGTGCTTCCCTCTAAGAAAGAGAGGTAAACCTTGCACATACCAGGAATTAGTTCCTCACACAACCTGAGACAGTGGGAGACAGCAAACTACAGTTTCAGAATTATTTTTTTAACGCTTTGACTTAATTGTTATTTCAGCAGCTGATGCAAACACGAAAGCCCAGATTATTTAGAGCAATGTTTTAAAAATTCAGTGTTCTTTGGAAACATAATTTCTGCTAAGGGAATGATAGTAGAACATATTAGCAATACACGATTAAGTATGATCACTGTTAGTATAGATTCCATTTAGCTGCAAGCAAGGGGGTAAAATAGATAAGAATCACAATCTACAGTTAACTTACTACGAGAAAGATACATTTCCTTACCAAAGGGGCTTACTGTGGGAAACACTGATGACAAATGCCTCTCCTGTCTGGCCTGAGAGGGTACGTCCACTCTTATCCACAATGGTTCCAGAAACCTAAATATCAGTTGAACACAGAGAAAGGAAAATAATTCAATTTAAAAAAAAAATATTTCAACAGCTGAACTGCTAAAAGTCGAAGCAGAGGGATCTGTGCGCCACTCAAAGTGCTGAGGCACAACCTAAACAGAAAAACTTGCAGGGGGGGCTAAGAGTGAACAGGGCTGGCCTTAAAAACAAGTTATTCCTTTTGCTGCAGTGGAACATCAAGTGTTTTTAAGAATAATGTGAAAAAAGTAAGTTTCCAATACATATATTTCCTCCATTTCAAAACACTTTAATCAACTGCCACCTTACCTAGTTTGCAAATCAAGCCTAAGTATATGTCAAATATTAAATAAATAATATATACTTACAAATATGGGTCGGGTGGCATACTCTTTCTCAAACAACATCTGGAGTGCAAAAAGAGCTGCCTACAGAAGAATAAGTTGCAAAACATTAATGGACATTTGGGAAATTCTTCAGTTTGTTGGATTTTTTGTTTGTGTGGGTTTGCTTACTTACTACACTCAAGACTGTACCTTACCCTTACCCCTAAATGGATATTCCAAAACACATTCTGATAACAAGTAGAAAGGAAGTAACCGAGTTAAGACCAGTACTGGTCTGAAACCTAAATAACATCAGCATGCACTTCTCCCTCACATCTGCAGCACAACCACCACCTCAAACACAGTTGTATGGGCTATTCTCAGGACATTCACTGCCCTTGAACTCTGTTTAGACATGCAGTTTGCAGAAGATTCTAACCACCACAAATTTTAACAGTAAGGACTGCAGTGACCCCTAGGAAAGCCCTGTAAACTTCCTGCCTCCTTAGAGTAAGAAAATTGCATGTGAACACAAGCTCAGCACTATGTTAAGCTATAGAATGCTACCCAAACCTCCAAGAAATCTGGTCAAATCTGCAAAGCACAAGTCATGCCACTGCACATGTTAATTAGCTTGTGGCAAAAGTTTTAAGAAATGCTGTGTGCATATCCAGCTAGACTTTTCCATGTAAAATTGCAAGACAGTTTTAAGCCCCCAACACCTCCACCACTTGCCCTAAGCAGGTATCTAATAAAGGAGGTTTCAAAAATCACATGAACTGTGGCATATTTCCACATCTTCCTATTTTGTCCTTTTAACTCTCTACTTCCACTCGTTCTTTTTTAAAGCTGATGGCAGAGTGTGAGAGTTCGCAAAACCCCCTGTCTCACAAGAGGAAGTGCACTGGACATTTCCTCTCCAGTGTGAATCACAATAGACAGGCATGCTTACCCTCAAAAATACAAACATCAGATGCATTTGGAGCTTCTGGAAATAAGAGGAGAACTAGCACAGGCAGCCAGAAACATACTAACAGCACATACTACAAGACAAAGGAAAACTCTGGAATAAGTTGATTAAAAAAACGTCTTATATTCTACCTGTTTGCAATCAAGTGAAGAGTCTTTTCATGTATTTCGTAACCAGCACCTGATACCTCTTACAACCACTACACTGAATTTCCTTAGGTAGTACCCAAAATACTTATATTACTACATTGTTTTTTTTTCCAGGAGCCTCACCTTGGCATTGGCTGTATCAAATATGGTTTCCACTAACAAGATATCAACTCCTCCATCCAAAAGTCCTTTGGCTTGTTCCTTATAAGCATCAACCAGTTCATCAAATGCTGTAAAATGGGAATTATGTTAATTTCATCTGGAGCTACCTCTTTCAAGACCATCACTAAGTTAAATATTTTCATGATAAGAAACATTTACTTATGTTCCTGTAATCTGGTCTCTCCACAGATGGTGACACAGAGAGTGTCCTGTTTGTTGGACCCATGGCTCCAGCAACATATCTCCTAATTCCTAAATGAAGACAGGAGAAGAGGGGGAAGATTAAATAAAAAAGAAAAATACCAAGATAATCTACCTCTGGTTTTACAATGACAGACATGTCAATGTAAAAATCCCCCGAAGACAACAAGGCATGGATATAATTCAGAGATGACTACAAAACACAAAACTCCTGTCTCAAATCAAGAGTTTGTTCTACACAAGATTACGAGCCCAGCTGACTTGTGCTTTAATCCTATTCAACAAGATGTTCAGCATATACACACCAGACAGAACATCTACAAAGAAGGCAACCGGCTCAATTTTTCTTTTAAGTATCACTTGTCTCTGACACAGGAAGCTTCATTCAATTAATCTAAATGCACAGCATAGAACTGTCGTGGCATTTTTCACCACATAACCTGACCTGAATATTCTGGCATGTGCTCATAAAACCCACTTTTTTAAAAGTATATTTCAAATATTTTTCATTTGGCAAATCAAATCATATTGCCTATGAACACTTATTGGCTATGATACTAAGAAGCACATCAGTAAGGTGTTTTCGGGACAGAAGCAGCAGCACGGTTCAAATCATAGAATTATAGAATAGTTAGGGTTGGAAAGGAACTTAAAGATCATCTACTTCCAACCCCCTGCCATGGGCAGAGACACTTCACACTACACCATGTTACCCAAGGCTCTGTCCAACCCCGCCTTGAACACCACCAGGGATGGAGCATTCACAACTTCCCTGGACAGCCCATTCCAGTGCCTCACCACCCTCACAGTAAAGAACTTCTTCCTTATATCCAATCTAAACTTCCCCTGGTTAAGTTTTAACCCATTACCCCTTGTCCTGTCACTACGGTCCCTAATGAAGAGTCCCTCCTCAGCATCCTTATAAGCCCCCTTCAGATACTTCAAGGCTGCTATGAGGTCACCACACAGCCTTCTCTTCTCCAGGCTCAACAGTCCCAACTTTCTCAGCCGATCTTCATATGGGAGGTGCTCCAGTCCCCTGATCATCCTCATGGCCCTCCTCTGGACTTGTTCCAACAGATCCATGTCCTTTTTATGCTAAGGACACCAGAACGGCACACAATACTCCAAGTGAGGTCTCATGAGAGCAGAGTAAAGGGGCAGGATCACCTCATTCGACCTGCTGGTCACACTCCTTTTGATGCAGCCCAGGATACGGTTGGCTTTCTGGGCTGTAAACACACACTGAAGCTGGCTCATGTTCATTTTCTCATCGATCAACACCCCCAGGTCCTTCCCCACATGGCTGCTCTGAATCTCTTCTTTGCCCAACCTGTAGCTGTGCCTGGGATTGCTCCAACCCAGGTGTAGGACCTTGCACTTGGCATGGTTAAACTTCATAAGGTTGGCATCAGCCCACCTCACAAGCATGTCAAGATCCCTCTGGATGGCATTCCTTCCCTCCAGCATACCAACCGAACCACACAGCTTGGTGTCATCAGCAAACTTGCTGAAGGTGCACTCAATCCCACTGTCCATGTCACCCACAAAGATGTTGAACAAGACTGGTCCCAACATCAATTCCTGAGGGACACCACTTGTTACTGGTCTCCAGATGGACATTGAGCCATTGACCACAACTCTTTGCGTGTGGCCATCCAGCCAGTTCCTTATCCATCAAGTGGTTCATCTGTCAAATTAACGTCTCTCCAATTTAGAGACAAGGATGTCATGCGGGACAGCATCAAATGCTTTGCACAAGACCAGGTAAATGACATCAACTGCTGTCCAACCCTGTCCATCAGTTCTGTAGCTGCGTCATAGAAGGCCATCAAATTGGTTAGGCAGGATTTCCCCTTAGTGAAGCCATGCTGGCTGTCACCAAGCACCTTGTTGTTTTTTCTGTGCCTTAACATGCCTTGCAGGGGAATCTGCTCCAAGATCTTGCCAGGCACAGAGGTGAGACTGACTGGTCTGTAGTTCCCTGGGTCATCCATTTTCCCCTTCTTAAAAATTGGCGTTACAGTTCCCTTTTTCCATTTGTCAAGGAATTTCACCTGACTGCCATGATTTTTCAGATATGATGGACAGTGGCTTAGCAACTTCATTCGTCAGCTCCTTCAGGACCCACAGATGGATTTTACCAGGTCCCACGAGACTTGCGCACATTCAGGTTCTTAAGATGGTCTCGAACCAGATCCTCTCCTACGGTGGGCCCAAGGTCTTCATTCTCACAGTCTGCCTTCCAAGACTTGGGTGGTGTGGTCAGAGCATTTGCCAGTGAAGACCGAGGCAAAGAAGTCATTCAGAACCTCAGCCTTCTCCAAATCCAGGGTAGCCAGTTCTCCTGATTGTTTCTGGAGAAGGCCCATGTTGTCCCTCATTTGTCTTTTATTTGCAGTGTAGCTACAGAATCCCTTCTTGTTATCGTTAACATCCCTAGCCAAGTTTAATTCTAACTGGGCCTTAGCTTTCCTAACCTGGTCCTTAGCTTTCCGGACAACATCCCTGTATTCTTCCCAGGCTGCCTGTCCTTGCTTCCACCTTTTATAAGCCTCTTTTTTCCTTCAAAGTTTCCTCAGCAGCTCCTTATGCATCCAAGAAGGTCTCCTGGCCCTCCTGCTGCTCTTTCTTCTAGTCAGGATGCAACACTCCTATAACTTATAACAGGTGGTCCTTGAGTCTTGTGCTCCCCTGCCCTCTAGGGCTGTATCTTATGGAGCCTTACTAAGCAGGTTCCTGAGGAGGCCAAAGTCTGCTCTCTTGAAGTCCAGAGCAGTGAGCTCGCTGCACTCTTTTCACTGTCCACTGTTAACTTGAAATACAGTTTGATGCTAGAATACAGGAGGAAATTACTTGTCTTTGAAAAGACAGCACTGTCTACAGCAATGTGAATGAGCTGTAACCCTCTCATATAAAGCCTTGAAGATAAAATGAGTGCACATTTACAAATGATAGTCACAAACTTAAGAGCAGTTTAGTAGTTGCTGAGTAAAGTAAAACAATTAGGAGTAACTGGTAATCCACATTTACCTACAATCAGCTATCCCATCTCTGAAGTACAGACCTGTGCCATACAAACCTAAGCAACTTACAACACATCTGGAATACATGTATCACCTGCAGTCTAAAACAGGAGGGCACAGGATAGCTATCCCTGCAGAACACAGTAAAGGGTCAGAACCTGAAAACATGCTCAAATTGGTGCACTATGCAAAACTGCTCCTGTGTCTAAACTGAAGAGTGTAAATATCTGCATGTCCCTGTGAAATAAACCACCAAGCTATCCTCTGTTTAGCAACTTCTCAAAGATTGTAACAAGACAGCCAAAACCACAAAAGAACAAGAAATTAAAGCTAATATTGCTTACCTGTCTGAGCAGTTACATCATCTGCTGCTTTTCTGGCCACCTGTGCAGAGACTCTGTTTAACCTATACGCCTAGAACAATTACAAAAATTACCAAGTAACCTTTAATTTGTAGAACATAACTCATCCTCAAAGAAACACTGCACTTGCATTCAGTAGCTCACAGTACACTGAAGGCTGCCTAAGTCATACAAATACATGTAAGCACTATTACAAAGCTTTAAAAGGAACAGATCTATGCATCTCAGCAACAGTTACATGGTCTCATCTCACGTATGCCCCAGCCTACAGCTGCTTATTATAACATTTCATTCTGTAGGGCACCAGGTAAATCCTGCTGAAGTTAACAGACGCTGAAAACCAGGACTTTGAGGACAAAATTAACATACTTTTCAATTCACTTTATATTCAAGTAGCATATTTCCAAGTATTTTCTTTCACTTATTTCTCAAATTCTGAAACCAACAGAACACAGAATCAAATGCAATGACAAATGCAAGCTTGAAAGGACTTCTACATATTCAGCACAAAAACGACACAAATAACCAAATGCTACCAAGTGTAGCATTGAGTAAATTGAAAGGACTGAAGCAAAACATCCTCTTAAACAGAACTGCAGCATTCTGTGAATATTCAAACAAAATCTAGGCCAAATTATTATTGTCTGTGCCTTCATCAACAAGGGGCACGCTATGATTACAATACACAGCAAGTACAATTGTCCAGAGCAGTGGAAGTGAGCTACAACACCATCACATGGCTCAAGATGCAGCACACAGTCAATAAACAGAACAGCAATGTACTCTGGGACTAAGCTAATCTTGGCTGCTAAAACAGAAATCTTTATTAACATTTTAATGTATCAACAGTTCAGCATTCTTACCAAATGTTCAAGTCCATAGTCAGCTTGTGCAACTCGAGTGCTGCTGAAAGTGTTAGTTTCAATGATGTCAGCACCTGACAGCAAGTATTCCTGCAAGACATGAAAGAAAAAAACTCCAAGACCTCCAGATCTGAGATATGGAATGAAAGCAACACATCTAGTTTGTATCGAAGTTGTTCAGTTGACAAAAAGTCACAAATCATCTCCTAATTCAAAGGAGATCAAACTCGGAACACCTTACTCAACAGCACAGGGCCAAAGCAACAGAAGTCTTCCACGTAACCAATTTCTGGGGTGCTTGTGTCAGCCACACTTTCTATTAACAGGGGACATTTATATAGTCACCTCTACCACCAAGTCCAGTACCTGCAGCACACTCTAGACTTCCACAGAGACATGGTCAGACATAGTCCAAATGCCATCAGCAAGCAAGGGCTGCTGTGGGCAAACTCAGAAAAGGCACCAGTTAAACAACAACAGAGAATTAGAGAATTTAAACACTCTGAAAGGAGCTGTACAGCACATGAGCATACTGGGACAGATTATAAACTTAATGGAATTATGCTTTGTGCAGATCACATTTAAACTTTAACTAATGGCCCAGATTCTCAACACAATTAAGCTTTCTGCTCCATTTTGATTCTCTAATTCCTAACCAAGTAACCTGAAATCAATGCAAGTTGAAATACCTTTTCAGATCCTAGCCTGTGGTTTTATAACCTCTATCAGCTGCACTCCTCCCTCCCTAATTCCCCTTTTTAATCATGTTAACCCTTAGATGACCCCTGCATATTCAAGAAAATTATGAGAAATGCTAAAATGCTAAAAAGTGAAAAAAACATTAAGAAATAAACCACTTGGATTTTCCTGCAAGAAGCAGATGAGCACAGCAGCTTCAACAAGACAAATAAAGTCTTGATCCAACAGCAGAAAACAATTAAATTGCTTTAAACGTGTTTTGCTGCAAACTATGCTTTCTCTCAAGTCCTCCTGGATACATATGGAAACACCTACAAATAGGTATATGGAAATATACAAAGTCTTGTGTGTACACTAATAACCAAGTAATGAAGTTTCTGAAAACCACCTAAAGAAAGATGTTAAATGTGTGCAGCTTTATACCAGCTTTTGTTTAGTTCAGATCTATCATTTTAGCAAAAGCCCTTCAATTATACTGTCTACCACCATAAAGTAAATAATATGCTAAAAGCAGGAAGATCATTTTTGCCTTTGAAAATACATCCCCTCTCTTACCAGCTTTGTCAGACAAGCTGAGGTCCAATATTTACTTTTCAAGTTACAGATACCTGTGACATCTGACTCATTAAGTAAATGAGTCAAAGTGGCATTAAGGAAAAAAAAACAAACCAAAACCCAAAACAAACAAGCAAAAAACAAACAAACAAACACAACAAAAAAATCCCACCATCAACCATACATATAGTGGGATTACAGTTACTTTGTAGAAATATTTTAATCTATTTCAATTTAATCTATGTCTGATTCTCAGAAGAAATAACAGCCGGTAGCTGTAAAATACCAAGTCATCACCCACGGCTCATAAAGCACCTGACTCAAAAGGTCGCTGCAGGCATGGGGACTCAATACATTAATTCTCAAGTCACCTCACTATTGCTCTGCTAAACCTACAAAATTCAACTGTTAAACCCGCTTACTGAATTAAAACCACAGGCTATTAGAAATTCCAAGGCTCATGACCACTACAGCTCAATTGACAGTCTAGGGACTGAACTCAATATACAAATATTTCCTCATGAAATTTTTAACTCATCATTCTTAAAATCCAAAGAATGACAGACTACATAACAAGTTTCATAGACATAAACCAATTATGATTGTAGTCAATTAAATACAGATCTTTTAATAAATAATTGGAAAAACCCAGAACAGATGCAAGGCTCTGTTCCAACATCTACAAGTTGCCATGCTATTCAAAAGTGCCAGTTATTACAGTAAGACCAATAAATACCTGCAACTCAAAAAATACACAATTTAGGAAGTTGCTTTTTGAAGTATAATTGAAGACAGAAAGACAAAAAAAATCTGTTTGCAAATTTCTAATGATCAACCCTAGACTGTTTTATTCTCTGGGCCACACATTAATATTCTAGGGAAAATCTGAGAATATGGAAACATATATACTCATTAGGAAGCTCACATAGTCATTAACTGTGGAGAGGCCTGCTTCAGGCTGCCACATTTAACAGCTCTTTAATACACAATTACGGAAACATGCATCCAGAATTCCAGAATATGTCCTACTTAGACACATTTCAAGTGCTGGTTGAGGAGGAGAAAAAGAAAGAAAAACTAAATAAATCAGAATCTGCAACTAATAGGAATGCATCAGGGCCATAAGTCAGAAAGGGATTTAAAAACAACACTGCCTCGGAGACATCAGGAACCAAGACATGAATGCTGTGCTCACACAACCAGAACAGTCAGATCTGCTCATTCTTTTTCACATGGTTACCTAGCATTCTCTTCCCTATTCCTGAAAGACTCAGGAGAGCCAGCAGCCTGTGGCATGGAAAAAGGGAGTGCACAGGCCCAATTTTCCTTCCTTCTCTTGTGAAGAGGCAGAAATCAGAACACCTACCTTGTGTATGTCACAAATTATATCAGGTTGAGTTATGCTGAGAAGGTCATTATTGCCTTTCAAAGGCCTGGAATGATCTTTAAATTCACGCCCTCGGAAATCCTCTTCAGACAGGGCATGTTGCTGGATCATGGTACCCATCCCTCCATCCAGAACCATTATCCGCTCTTGCAGAATTGATTCAATTTCATCTTCCACACTTTTATGGAGATCTGCTGTAAGAAAATAAACCCAGTATTTCAGCAGCTTTGAAATTCCCTATCTATACACTCGTGCAATCTGAGCTCTTTCTATTTAAGAAACTGAATAAAATAACCAATTCTCTACTGAAATCAAACAGTAATTGGTTTATTTCACCTACAGCTCCAATCACCTGATGTCAGGTAACAGCTGCATCTAAGTCTGAAGGACTCAATTGGTCCTTCACCCAAGTACAGTCACTTGCACACAAAAAAAAGCGCATCAAAAGTTCACAAGGACAAACAACAAATGCTCTATATAAGCCAGCCTCCAACACTGAAAAATCTTACAATTTCCACCACAGCAAAATTTGAACAGCAGCAAAGAGCTGCACCTTAGTACCAGACACCACACTGTAAGTGGTACACAAATGCAAACCAGAAACTAGTGAACTTTACTGAAACAAAACAAACAAAAAAAAACCAACTAGTTTAATTGCCTGTACCATAATGATAAAGTGAACAAAACCAATTCTTCAACCGATTAAATAATGATTTTGTACTTACAGAATCATAAAATCATAGAATAGCTAGGGTTGGAAAGGAACTTAAAGATCATCTACTTCCAATCCCCCTGCCATGGGCAGGGACACCTCACACTAAACCATGTTACCCAAGGCTCTGTCCAACCCCGCCTTGAACACCACCAGGGATGGAGCATTCACAACTTTCTTGGGCAACCCATTCCAATGCCTCACCACCCTCACAGTAAAGAACTTCTTCCTTATATCCAATCTAAACTTCCCCTGGTTAAGTTTTAACTCATTACCCATTGTCCTATCACTACAGTCCCTAATGAAGAGTCCATCCCCAGCACCCTTACAGGCTCCCTTCAGATACTGGAAGGCTGCTATGAGGTCTCCACGCAGCCTTCTCTTCTCCAGGCTCAACAGTCCCAACTTTCTCATCCTGTCTTCATATGGGAGGTGCTCCAGTCCCCTGATCATCCTCATGGCCCTCCTCTGGACTTGTTCCAACAGTTCCATGCCCTTTTTATGTTGAGAACACCAGAACTGCACACAATACTCCAAGTGAGGTCTCACGAGAGCAGCATATGGGGCAGGATCACCTCCTTCGACCTGCTGGTCACACTCCTTTTGATGCAGCCCAGGATACAGTTGGCTTTCTGGGCTGCAAGTGCACACTGTCAGCTCATGTTCAGTTTTTCATCAACCAACACCCCCAAGTACTTCTGTTAAGTGAGCAAATGCCACTCAGCCAACAACAGAAAATTGCTGGGCTTTATTTTGCACAAACACAGCAAGATGTTCTTCTACTCTGCCAGAAGAAAACAAATCAGGCAAGTCACATGCTAATTATACGGTACTAGACAGGGTAAGTCTAAGGATGGTTGAAACAGAAACCTATGGACATTTCAGAGCTATCATTATGAATGAAGTTGCAGAGTTGTACAGCTTTAAGATGCCAAATAAAACCCATCCCAAACATCAAGCAAAAAGTCAAAACTATAAACTGAGGCATTAAAAAAAAAAAAAAAATCACCACAAAAACCCCGATTAACAAGAATGGGACCTCGCTTATCTGTCACAACTACGTAGATGAACAATGTGTTACTCTTCACCTCTCTCCTTCATTCAGCTTGGGCTTAGCCAGTTTCAGTAAACCCATTCTGCGTTTTGATTAGGCACTATCATCAAAACACTTGCAAAAATGAGTAATTTCTGAAGCACAAAAATATCCTTACATCTCAATATAACTTGCAACAGTAGTACTTAAAAATCACTGGCAACTGCTAGCTGATTTGACTTTTTTCCTTCTGTCTTCTTGCAATGCAACTTCTCTTTTGACATCAGTTTTGTTAAAAATGATTATGCTGGAGAGAAGATCAGGCCAGGAGTAAGGTATTGCAAGGTTACATTTATACCAACACTTTGGAAAAAGAGCTCTAAATCAGACGTAGTCTCAGCAATAAGAGAAGCCAAATAGAATTTGCTCTCTAACAAGTATGTAAAATTTGAAGGGAGATTAAAATACAAAAAAGCAAGCCACTCTCATTTCAAATTGAAAGTTTTAACACCACACAGGCAGGCTCAGCATCTTCTTATACAACAGCTTAAACCTACTAACTTTAAGCCATCAAAATATTCATGAAAATAAAATCAGTCCTTGAGCTAAAGGCTGTCAGAAGCAAGACTAAAAATCTGTATCTGAAAGTACATCTGCAATGCAGACTCCCATGGAGCATAATTTACATGCTCTGCAAGACCTATGACCCAATGAGACACACATATTAGAGCTTGCTTTTGGTTTAATGCAGCCTCCTGACTCAACTCCTGGACTGCTAGAGCTGCAGCCCAGACAGCTGAGCCAGGCCATTGGAGCTCTCATAGAACCAGTCTTCCTTTCTGCAGGCTTCTGTCCCTCTTATCTATGTTACTCCTGACTATCTTCTCATGCACACTGGAAAGCAAAGAAATATATATACTATGGGTTTAAATCCTGCACTGCATGTAGTCTGATCTGCTTTCTCTACAGCTTTCCTCACTGAACAGATGCTATTTCTGTGTAAGGGTTTCTGCTCATAGGAGCAGATCTGCCTCAAGTCTTCTCTCTTTTTATGAAGAAGCTTTCAAGATTTGTGCTGATTCAGTATCATCTCAAAAAGCTGCAGGGAATAAGATGGGAATCATGAAGGTGGCCATCAGTGCCAGAGGTACACAGACTCTAAATTTTACAAATGGATGACATAGCTCCAAGCCCACCAAGCCCCAGTTTACCTGTGCCTCTTATGGGTAACACTTGACTCTTCTTCCATTAGGAGTCTGCACTACTTGAACTTGTGCTCTGGCACACTGGCAATAAAATTTTTAAGTTGGAAACAAAGCCTGAAAAGAGGTCCGACAAAGATCACAGAAATCATAAAGGATCAATTTGGTCATGGTAACACATCTACCTGAAAGGAGGATGGAGCAAAGTGGCGGCTGGTCTTTTCTCCCAAGTAATAAGTGATTGGACAAAAAGAAATGGCCTGAAGCTGCACCAAAGGAGGTTTAGATTGGATATTAGGAAAAATTTATTCACCAGAAAGGTAGTCAAGTATTGTAACAGGCTGTCCAAGAAAGTGGTGGAATCACCATCCCTGGAAATGTCCAAAACCCATGCAGATGGGGCTCTTAAGTGACATGGTTTAGTGGTGGACTTGGCAGCCCTGGGGAATCTGTTGCAGTTGATGATCTTGGAATCAATTAAGTTGAAAAAAAACTTTATGATTTATAAAGCCATACTAAAAAGTGCTGAACTCTGCCCTTGGGTGAAAAGCAGCCAGGCAGCTGGGAGTCAGTTCTGCTAAACAAGTACCATAATCTTAATTCAGCATTCAACTCACATAATTCCCCTCTCCAGCACAGAGAGGGCACAAGCGTTTGTTACCAAATAAATGAAAAAATGTTTGGAGAAATTCCTAAACAGCAAAAAATCAGTCCAGCCTTTTGTTTGTTTGCTTTGTCTTTTGTTTACAAACCCTACTCCTACCTCTGCTCAGCCAGAAGTTGATTAAGATTTGGTTTAGGAAGATCACTGGCGAACTTTGTGAAATGGATTCCCCTCCAGAGAAGAACTGCCTCTGCAGCTATAACAGAAATCGTAAGAAATGGGCAGTGATAACAGGACCCAGGCCAAATTACCTTGGGTTTACACTTTACAGAAACTTAAAACATAAAGCACATTACCACAGAGTGTTCTAGGGCTGGAACTAGTTTAGCAGACCATACCAAGAAAGAACAAAACTGACCCAGCAGCAGTGGCTTAAAAGTCAGTGGGATATGGAACACAGAATAAAAAATCTTAAAACCCTACTTCACTTCCCCAAGGGCTTGGGACCATGTGAACAAGGGAATTACTAGTCTGGAAAGGAAAAACTGTATGAGCTACAACAACTTCTGCATCTTACAGATGTTTCCAAGTAAGTCTGCATAGCATTCGGGGTCTCTCTGGTACAGTTGTTCACCCCTACAGGCATTCTAACAGTTCTAAACAGTTCTAAACTTTGTCCAACTGCACTCTTACATTTCCACAATGCGGCAACTAAACGGCTTAGGGGATAATGCAAGATGGTATTTCTCCATCTCAACCCACAGAAACACTATGTGTACATAACTGAAGGGATAAACAAAACAAAACAAAACAAACAAACAAAAACTGACACCGAGGCTGACGATTTGCTTAAAAAGACATTTTTTTGATGTCTGAAAAGATTCTCAAAAGGTGAAAAACCTCGGTCATTTGCCGAACTGCAAGGCTCCGGAGGGGACGCCTTCAACCCGGAGCGAGGGGAAACCTCGCGTCCAGGAGCCCCAGTTCTCGGCGGCAAGAGCCCCCGAGAGAACCTCAAGCCGTCGCCAACCCCTGCCCAGGACCTGGCAGCGCTGCTGGGGAGACCAGGAGCTCACAGGGAGCGGCGTCAAGAGAAACGGTCCCGCCCTGAGCTGCTAAAGCCCGTCCCAGGTGCCGCGGGAACAGGGTGTGGTGCCGCAGTTGGCGCCGGCAGCATGAGCTGGGCAGACCGCAGGGCTAGGGCCCGCTTTGGGAGCTCTGCTGTGGCTGTCCCGGCGGTGGCAGCGCCGGCACCAGACAGAGCCGATTAGAAGGGAGGCAGCAGCGCAGAGCTCGGGGTTTAGAGAGTGCCTGCACTGGTCTTGTGAGGCGAGGGTGCACAAGGAGCCGGGCCGCACTCGGTGCACCCTGGTGGAGTTCCTCCTGCAGCAGGGGCTGAGCTGCAGGACGCTGTGGGTAGGCTGAAAGGTGTCAGGGGAGCTGAGAGGGCACAGGACTGCTTGCTCCAGGCCCAAACTGTGCCTGGGCCACAAGAGTCCGACATAGCGCATGCAGAAAAGGAGGAGGGTGTTAATCCAGGGAGCTAGTAACAACAAAACAAAACACAACAAAAAAGGAGGAGGCCAATTAAAAGCAAGGGGCTTCTTCCAAAATCAGACGTTCCCCATCCAAGACCACTTTGCAGCTCTTGCAGGGGGCTAACGAGGAAACGCCCACCGCACCAAGGGAACAACCTGCTGATGTAGCAGCAAAGAGCATTACTACCGGTGCCTCCCGGAAAAAGCAGCGGGTCACAGTAGTAGGTGACTCGGCTTTGAGGGGCACAGAGGCACGCATTTGTCGGGCTCACCCGGTCTTGAGGGAGGTGTGTTGCCTACCAGGGGCTCCACATGAGTGAGTGTGAGTGAGATGTCCCTGCCTGTGGCAGGGGGTTGGAATCAGATGATCTTAAGGTCCTTTCCAACCCTAGCTATCCTATGATTATACACTTCTATTAAGAATTTATTCTTAGTATAAAACACTCTGGTATACAAGTACTTGGAAGGAAATAAAGGACTGCAAGTTGCTTCCAAAGCTTTTAATAAAGGATCAACCCAGCTGTGACAGTATTACAGTATTTTTGTCACATTAATGTGAAAGAATAGAAATTGAAGAACTACGAGGAGCTTTAGGCACTTACGGAACCCTTTATTTCCCAGACTGATCTGTCCTAATGGTCAACACAGCCATCCCACATTTATACATTACAATTCAGCAAACCAGCATTTCCTCCACCAGTTCCAAACACAAGTTTCTCTGTCATTCAAAAAGCTACTGTGCAGCACACCTAAATTACAACTGTCCATCTCTTAGCATTAAACTGTTCACAACAGATTGATAGGTATTACAGGCACGAGCCACAGGGAAACAAACCAGCCACGGGACCAACGTGGTCTCACTCTGTGGCATGCCCTGCCACTGGCTGAAAGGCTAGGGAGAAGTGCTTCGATCAGCTTCCTGACAGCCTGCTCCTGAACACTGGTCCTTTGCATCACTGCCAGAGGTACACACCACCATCTACTGCCTTCTGCCTGTTCAAAAGGCTCCACAAACACCTCCGCCACACAATTTTTGCTTCCATCCAAGCAGAACTTTTCTCATTGCCACTACTTCTCAAGCTGCCGCCGAAACAGCCTCCCATGTTTCCTATCTCAGCCAACCCAAACGTGGTTCTGCAGCACCAGGACAGTCACTAGCCATGGCCTGACCCTAAATACCACTGAAGAAAGGGCAGGTCAGTGTCCTCTTTGCCAGAGGAACCTGGAAAAACCTCAGACCACTGAAGTTGATTATGAAGTCGACACCCTACACAGCTCTGCAGTGAGGAGGACTGCAGGTCTGTTTAACAAGCCAAGGGATGCAAGCCCAGGCTGAAGTACAGGTTCAGCAACAGGCATTCCCTCAGAAATACTAAAAAGCAAGGTGTTGGCGATCTCTGCAGGTAGCAGCACCACTGAAAGCAGCCACTGCCTGAACTGTCCATTTTAAGACACCAACAATGCCAACTTAAAGCTGATTTTATTTCTCTCCCCTTACAGCGACTTGCGTTTAACCTGCAAAAAGGCGCTTTTGCCTTAGAGCCCCGGAGCAACTGGCGCACTCCCCACACCAAGCTGCAGCCTCTCACTCAGCTAGTTTTTATTTTTCCGGTTTAACTAATGTCCTCTCACCCCTCCTAGGCAGAGCGAAGCCTACTCCAAGGGACCGGCTCTGCACCTGGGCGGCCGCGGCTCCTGCAGCAAGCACCCTTATTCGCCGCCGCCACCGCCGCCAGCACCACCACAGGGCGACGCGTTCACACGCCCGCCGAGCCGCCACACGCGGGTTTTACAAACGCTACCTGCTGCCAACCCCTGACAGCGCCGCGCCAGAACCGCCCCAGAGCGCGGCTGCGGCGTGTGCCCAGAGCTGGCGAGCAGCAGGAGCTGAGGGGGGGGACCGCGGCGCCCGCCGGCCCCTCACACGCCGCTCGGCAGCGCCCACCGGTCCCACAACAAGCGGCACGTGGCGGGACCCTGCCCGCCGCCGCCTGAATCAGGGAGGGGATGGGACGGCGACATCACGCGTGTGCGCACCCACGCACCACCTCCACCCACCCGCCAACCCTCGCGCCCGTTACCCGGCGGGTCGGGTCCGGCCAGCCCCGTGGGCGCCATGCTGCCGAAACGTCAGCGCCGCCGCGTCACCCCTTTGACAGCGGAGCTCCGCCCCGCGCGCGGGAGCCGTTAGCGGCCTGAGGGGGAGCGGACAGCGGGAGAGAGGGGCGGGCGGTGTGCTCCTGCCTGTTACATGCGTTGCCTCAGGGGGAGGCTGCGAGGCTCTGGGTACTGCCCCGCTCAGAGCTCTCTGCCCCGGGATGAGCGTGGCCGGAGAGCAGCGGTACCCGCAGACTTGGGGCCGACAGCCGCAGTAGCGGGCTGCAAACTCTCCCTAGGAGCTGGTTAGTTTGCGTTTTGCAGCCTGAGGACGGCAGCTCTTAAACTTCGGGCTTTATGAGGAAAGCAAAGCCTGGCCACCTAGCTCCCCTGACGTTAAATACCGGTAGCTTTAGATGCCCCTGTAGTCACTGGGGGGTGGTTTGGTACCAGGCAGAGCTAAACGAAACGTCACCTTATCTAGGAGAAGTCTTTAAAATGCCGACAGCACTTCTAATGCGGTTAAAGACAAACTTAGTGCTGTAAGGAAGCGGTTGTAAATACACCTTGCATAAACTGGAAATCAGGCTTGGCAGCGATTTATGGATGAGTGTTGATGGCATGTAAAGCTGGAACAAGTTTATAATGGAGCAAATAAATGCATAGTTTGACAGCTGAACAAAAGTAAAACGTGCCTTATTTTAATGCAAGAGTTTAGTTGCTGATGATACATCCTTACAATTTATTATCTGAGGACTCACATTTTCAAAGAAAAGAACACTTCCCTGCTACAACTGTGGAGCAGCCTTTCTGGCATTGCACAGTGCATAGCGAATGCTTGCTTGTCAAGGGTCAGAACAACTCAAGGGGATCACCACTGCTCTCATTTACACTGTTGATAAATCAAAAGCCTGCAATACACATGAACAGCAGTGTCATTTAAACTAGTACATCGTTCAAAATATAAAAACAAGAAGCAAGTCTGTGAAATGGATTATTGACCAGCCTGTCCTGTTGTCCTTGGCTGGTTCAATATTTTAAGCAGAGTGAATACTGCAGGTGAAGATGCATTTTTCCTGGAAAATTTGTAGGGGGCTCAAAATTAGTGAAAATCCTTCAGTATAGGGGATTCCTGAAAACTAAATGTTTATTCTTGATATTTCTTTTGAGATGCAAACCAATTGGTTACAAACACTTTCTGTACAAAGCTATCTAGGAACTTTTATGATCAGCTGTTACTTTGGTCAGTGGTGGTGCAAGTACATATGAAAAATGTAGCTTTATGTTCAAATAATGTGTATGTCTGAATTAAACAGATAGCAGCCCAGTGTCAGTTCTAGAGGCCATGCACTGGTTCTGAATGCCAGGAGACATTGCTGGAGAGCAGACCTTGCCTGTTGGCGAGCCAGTGCAGTGGTCAGCCTGAGCTCCCACTGCAAAAATGTGCTCCAGAATTCCAGTGCAAGATGCGAAGGTCTGGAAACTGATAAACTTTAAAAGCCTAACAACAGAAGTGGAATGTGCTACCCAGAAGTAAAAGTCAGGTACTCCGAGAGAGTGCTTCATTTTATCCTTCTTATACATGATTTGCAGACATAAGAGAGATGGGCGGTGCTTTGAGAACCATTCAGTCAGTGATTTCAGGGTGTGTATTTGGTTTTTTTGCTCAACTTCTAGACAACTTCCAACCTTTTTGTCATGCCACATAACGCTATGACAATTTTATCTGTCAGCAATGCAGGTTAAAAAGCTCACTGCCTCCACAGTTGCTTTGTGGTGACAGATCTTTGTACCACAGCTCGGCATGTCCTTCTGCGTGCTGATGCAGTTGTTTGTGTAACTGCTGCAAAGTAGGTCAGTGCGGAAAACAAAAAAAAAAGGCAAGCTGAAAATTTGAAGGTGCTTTTGAAAAGGATCATTTCACATACCCCATTTACTCTGCAGTTTCACAACCCCTTTGAGCCAGTCTGACTGTGTGGTGCTGTGAAAAGTCAGTCCCAAATTCTATCCTACAACACTCTACTATCTCCATGCATTTATTTGTGTGGGTGCTAACCCCTGAACACAATCCTTCCTTAAAGATGGAAGAACGGGAACAGTGGGAAGAGGTCTCTGGTCCAATTTTTCTGCAGCTGAGCTGTCTCCAGGGCTGATATGGGAACAGCAGCAGGAAGAGAGGGCAGCAGCTGCCTGGCCTCAGACTGTGTTTATCTCCTTGAGAAACTGGAATTGTACAGACAATTGAGTGAGCACAACCAAGGCAAGACACGCCAGAAGGTGAAAGAAAGAGGAATGAGCAGTTAAAGGTAGTGATTATTGCACCACCTCATCCAACAAAGCGAGTACCAACACAAAACTTCAGCCACACTGTTCTGCAGCGTTAAGAGGATCTGAGGTCCCTCTTCTTGGTTTAGTTTCAGTAACAACAGCACTGCACAGGGCTAAGCATCCTGGTTCATATCCCTGTGCTGAAGCTGCCACACATCCGCAGTTCTAAGATTTTTGAACTGTTTCTGTGAGAAGCACTACCAATGATGTGTTTGCAGGAAACCTTCAAGGATTTGCAGTGTGCATGCCCTTAAGCTTGAAAAATGCTTTCTCTCTGTCTTACGGACTGTTGTTTTTATTTTACTAAATTAGGCTGTAGAAATACTGTTCCCTTTTATACATTTAGAGTAACACCAGGAGGAGCTTAGAATTGCTGGAGCAATGGCCTAATGGAACGGAGAACACAAAGGTAACATCACTCCCACATCTGAGCAACCTGATCTTAAAACTGTTGGAAATTAGTCCTATTTAAATATCATGCAAACCTCTATCATCAAGGTGAGAATCATGACTTCTGAAGGTGGTTGTAAGTGGTGCTTCGGTGAACCTAAGGTCTGATGTGTAGCCGTTGAGGGCATTTGGAGCCTGCTGGTGTTCTTACAGTCTTATCAACAGGTGGACTAGCTCGGAGATACAGACACAAGTGCTTGTGCACTATAAATGGGATCACGCCTCACCTAGTAAGCACATCAGTTTGTGTTCAACACAGCTTGAGACCTATGAAAATGTGTCTAATAAGGAAGACTGTAGAAACGTGTGGCAAACTTGGAGGGGTGGCCAACATGAGAAGTGCAGACATAGCCAAGTAACACAGCCATCTGCATCCTGGTAGTGCAGACATAGCACAACAAGGCAGAGAATAGGGACATGCACAGGTCATAGGATATGAGTGGCACTGGAGAGATTCTGCAGTGCTCCTGGCTGTCAGTCATGACTCCATTCCAGGGGCTGAACAGCCTTTATTAATGTAGATGGCTTTCATGGAACAGTGAATTTGTTCACATATTTTACAAGGGCAGAGGAAACACTTCTGCATAAAATTCCTTGAAAGACCAGTGCCCTACTTGGCTTTCTCTGCCCTACATATAGAAACAATCCTGTATGTTATCAACTATCTGCTAGAAAAGCATGTTTTACAGGCAGTCCTCTTTCCTTTAAAGGACTTTGAGACTGCACGCTTCCTTCAGTTTGTTTTAATGTCTAACCCGATAGGCTTCAACTCTTTGTGAAAACTGCTTATAAACAGACATAGCAGTGACTTTTTCTCTACCCTTCATAGAGGGTAAAATCACAATACTCCTTTCAGAGTGGTTTGAGCAATGCTCTCACCTCTCATGTTTGATTCATTCTAGGTAAGACAGCAGGAACAGAGGTGAGCAGGAATCTGATGAGGTCAGGAGCAAGGTGACAGAGGGCATGGATCTGAGACCCAGACATGACCTACAAAACAAGTTTAAGGAACCAGTTCCAGAAATATGAACCCTTCTAGAGAACTGTTTTTGCTGGAAATATTAACCCTGAAGAAAGTTGTTCTCAAATCATGAAATGAAAGAAATGTGCAAGAGATATAACAGTATAAACTTACCATAAAGAAAAGAACCTTAATGCTGACAGTCTTGTGTATCTTAAGATATAAAAAATACATTAAATATTTTTTAAAGAAAACCAAAGGGAATAATACTTTATTTTAATGGCCTTAGTACAAATCAGGAATAACTGCATTCTGATCAAGTAGAAATAAAGTGTCTCCTTTACAAATTGAATGCAAGGGAGCCTTTAGATCTTTAAATTAGATTTAAGTTAGCATCTCCAGTCAGGAACATTTAAGCTCTAAAGGACAGCTGTTGGAAGTGGGAAAAGGGCAGTGACAGAAAGAGGCTGGTAACTGGTTGAGAAAGGAAAGCAATGAGAAGAGACAGTAATGCTTGCAGGGAGATGGCACTGCTAAAGCAAGTCCTGTCTGCAGAGCAGCACTTCAGCTAAATGCCACTGTTATAAAAAAGGGTAATGGCTCTGAGATAGGTGTTACCATAAGGAGCTATTCCAGAGGACTTTGGAAGAATATTTACTGTGCCGTGGCTATTCCAGGTGTTCTCTGCAAATGCAGCGAGCTGGGCCATCTGGGTTCTTGGTCTGGCTGGAAGGAACAATGAGTCTTACAAAAAACCTGCCCAAGAAGAGGGAGAGTGGCCGGGTGGTCAGCTGGGGTCAGTCGTAGTGGGATGGTTTCGGATTTCCTTGCTGAAATAAACTGAAAAAGCCAGTTACTCAGTTTTGATGGAAGGAAGCATAATTAAAATATTTAATTTGGAGTGATGTTGAGGCAGTCATCTTAAGTTTAGGTGGCTGATAAAAATGTATTGTTAAGGAGAAGAATGAATAATTTAGTTCCTTACAAGTGAATATGCAACTAT
This sequence comes from Neopsephotus bourkii, assembly GCF_033783945.1. NCBI lineage: Eukaryota > Metazoa > Chordata > Aves > Psittaciformes > Psittacidae > Neopsephotus > Neopsephotus bourkii. Next base: position 1,399,292 of record NW_026901776.1, on the reverse strand, counting down.
ATTCAAATTACAAATAGGAAACAATAGAATGATGGCTAAAGAATATAATACTTGTACATTTTTATATCAAAATCTAAATGGTACAGCCCCCTCTCCCACAAATCGTTTCAGGTAATGACAGAGTTGTTACTTACAATAAGAGGCAAAATTGTTTGCTGGACAGTCTGGTTGCTCACCAACTTGCTGTGGCAAATCAGGCTTTTTCACCTTCTGTTAGCAAGCAACAAAGCTAAAAGTTGGAATTGTCCTGGAGTGTTGTCCCAAGATGATGCACAAATAACAGCAAGACTGTTAATCAGCAGGTTGTACAATATTAAATTCTGTGCCTTTGGTTTAATCACAGTGTCAGTAGGCAGGACCTCACGGATGTAACGTCTGACAGCACTGTGTCTGCCAGATACATTCATCGTGCTCACCCAGGCATCCACTAAACATTACTGGTGTCTGATTTTCATTTAAATAATCAAGTTTGCTAAAAAGTTCATTAAAACTGTGACTGGTGTTTTTTTTCGTTGTTGTTGTTGTTGTTTGGTTGGTTTGGGTTTTTTGTTTTTTGTTTTTTTTTTGCTTCTTGTTCTTTTTTTAATCTCACAGGAGGTAGGATTTCCCCTGTCTTGGACTGCTTGCATTTTGCAAGCATCCTTCAGAAAGCTGGCATCATGTCCATATGAGGAAAATAGGATTATAAATTCTGTCAGGTTAAGTCTAAGAGATAATAAGGGAAACAAAAGAGTATGAGGAACAGTTTGCAAAAGATAAAGGGACAAATAGTAGACCTTTTTTAAGCATATCCAGTAGCTTGCTGGAGAATTTATAGGAGTAGGTCCTATTGAGAGGAATACAAAAAGAGCTCTCAGAGAAGATACTGCTTTAGCAGAAAAAAACAGGCTAAATTTTTGGCATTGCCACACAGTTCCACAACTTCCTGACCCACAAATTGCTGGAGGCTCAGAGGCTTTTCTGGGCACAGAAGGCCACACACTGGCTCACTTTTATACTTTCCCATTGTGCCTACTACTGGTAACTGTCAGAGCCAGGATGCAAATATGAACCAAATGTTTGATATAGGCATTCTAGGCTTTGCTGTGGTGTTTTTTTTTTCTTCAAATTACATTCATTTGGTGTGCCTATATTGCCAGTTCAGTCCAAATCAAGACAAGACTTGCTGGCAATTTATGCAAACATTTCCTTTTGTCAGCAGACTAGCTAAAACCTGAAGCAGGAGCCTCTGTGTCTGTGGTCTGGCTGCAGAGCTCTTCTGTGCCTGAGCTGCTGACACAGGTAGCCATTGGGCAGTTGGAAGGCTCCAGCTCAGGAGAGCACATGTCATAACCAGTCCTTGTGAGGACAGAGCTCAAGTGTATTTTTCACTTAAAGCATTAACAGGTCTCTTGAAGGGAATAACATTTCCATTAATTGGGGGCAAATAAAACAGCCAGGTTTTGAGACAGAACAGCCAGTAGATGAGGCAAGTAGATGAGGGCTGGATGGGTGTTATAATAGGCTCAGGAGATTTATCCCCTCAGGACATTCATGTCATGTACTTAATTTCCAAGTAATTAAAGTAATATGCTGATAATAAATTTGTGCAAAGCAGCATTACAAATGCTAACAAAATTTCCCAAAACCTAGCAAATTGGCAAAGGAATTTCTTTTGAAGCTTAGAATATAAAATCCTTGTCAAGTTCACATACAGGAAAGACTGGGCTTGTCATTTAATGTAGCTCTCTTACTTTATAAGGGAAATGAGTGCTATTCCTAGTACTGGCTCAAGATTTATTTACACATAAACATTCTTCTGTTGTGAATAACAAGGGACTTCCAGTGAAAGTGTATGGCTGTGTCCCCAGTTCCACAGATACACCATCACTTTAAGGCAATGCAAATACAGGCTGCTGCTGGAGGGGTTAATTTGCCATTATCATGTCCTGGATATGTGTTGCCAGCCAGTGTGGTAACTGGACCAGGGAACTGGTCTATTTGTAAATAAATAGGATCACTGAAAAGTGGAGATACATAGACTTGTCCTTTGCGGTGGCAGCCCAAACCTTGGCTTAAAATTAAGGAGGAATCACATGTTTTATAAAGAGACAAAAATAAAATCCAGCTTAGAACTGTTAGTTTTCCTGTATCATTTAGCTTTGAGCTAAGTTACTGTGCTGTTACTGTGCTCTTTTTTTACACTAAAAATCTACTTTGCTGCCGGAACTGCATAGACAAAAAGTGCCACTGCATTGATTCCAGATGTGATCAGAGTGATTCTACAGAAAAATGCAAATGCCATCTACTAAAAACGGAGCCTCAGAAGAGAAGTAAAACTCTCTGCTAAGCCCATAGCCCTGGAACTTGACGAAAGAACCTGAAAAGTTCAGGATATAATAGCACATCTGTCTTATTTAATCTAGTTACCCTAAAAATAATTGATGCTGGCAGAAACAACTTTATTATACACCTTTCTTTTACGTTAAAGATGTATTCAATAAATATGAATACATCTTTTACCATATACCATATTTATTACTTCATATGGTATAGCATTTTAGGCAAGTACAGATGGGGAAGAAATCCCTGCAGCTCTCTGCCACTGGTTCTATTCCTTCTGCTTTAGAAATCAGAAACCTGATATGGGAATGAAAGAATTACTTTGCAAAAGTCTTTTTCTCTTGCTGCTGATAGCATTATCTCTCACATTCTTTGATCAACAGAACATTTAGCTAAAGGAGCAGTTCAGAAGTCTCTTCTATACTATGAAAATTAGGAAAAATATCACAATACAAAAAATCAGCAGGTAGAGACCATGAATGATACTTGATAGAGGTGTCAGATATAAATTGTCTCTATGCCAAATTTTAGCATAATCCTGCCTGTAGCACTGAGATTTTGCTTTTGTGCCATGTTTGGAAGCTGAAGGTTTTATTCTTCTAGTTGGATTAAACTGTTTCAATGAGATATACAGATTTATTTCTTAATAGGATTCAGCCTGCCCAGCAGTCATTTAGCTGTAAATGCAGTTTATGGCAGAGCTTCCCAACTTAGTTTGAATGGGCACTGTCATCACAAAAAGAGATGGTAGCACTGCACATGCCAGTATCAGCAGTGGCAGCAGCAGCTTCTGGCTGTGTTCAAGGCTGCACATGCACTGTAGGAGATGTGGTTCTAGGCCTAGTATTTCTCTAAGTAAGTCCTCTGCTGGTCATTGAACACAAGGTGGAGGAGGAAGTGGCATTTGGTCATTGCCTGTCCCCTCCAGGGTTGTTTTGAAATTGCTGCCACCACATGCACCTTACCTGCAGGATGCCTGCATCAGAACTGAAATCACAAACACATTTTTAATGCTTCCCATTCATTGATTGCAGAGCAAAGGCCATTAAAACATCATTGCATATTTAACATCTATTTTGCATGAGGAAAAGGAGAGATACACAAGAGGCCAACATCTTCAAAAGCATTAGTGCCTAAGCCTTACTGAAATCAACCTAAGCTAGGAATCTAACAAGCTATGGACATCTGTGCTCAGGTGACTTAAATGGAAACTCTGACCCATGCATTCTGAGTTCCACCTTCACTTTGTGAAGTCATAACGTCTCCCTCCAGCATGCAGCAACTTGTTCAAGCACAGTGTACAGAAATGCATAACATGCTTTTTTGAACTTTTAGCAGACTGAAACCTCCTTTAATGTTCAGAAGTGTTTCCACTTCTGGAGGGCACCACTAGATAACTGCCAATGACAGAGTCTCATAAGGTTTCGAAAAGCATACTTTATTTAATAGGCACATCATTGCTTTAATAGCACTGGGCTGCACAGCTCACGTCACCATTTGTAAATGGCTTTGTTTGATTACATTGCATTTCCTCAGTGTCGGTAGGATTCAAGTAAAAAAGTTACTGCTTTTATTTCTCTGTCGTTTCTCAAGATGGAAAAACAAAAAAACAGTAAACAACTAGCACACAGGAGCATAACACAGACAGAACTGCCTGCGATCCCGGAGAAGTCAAGACAAACTGAAACTTGAGTACTGAACAGTTAAAGCTGCAAGACAACCACACTACATTTGCTCAGATGGGATTTTGCATTATGCAGGATAAAGATGAATGTTGCCCACTAATAAAACAAGGGGCTGGCTTTATCATACTGAGAAACAAAAACCATCCAACACAAGACAAAAATGAGGGTTTCAAAACAAAAAGCTCACATGAAATTAGCTTCCGTATTATTTCAGATTATAAAAGTTGTACTCCCTCAGATGTAAAAGTTAAAGGCCTTAAAGAAAATTACTGCTTACAGAACTCTAAACCTGCAATTTAATCAGCTTTCTCCCCTATATTACAACTGTTTGTGATAAGATAAAACCATCATTAAGAGACAAAAGCGTAGCATTCTGGATTATTTTTGCAATTAAGTAGTTTACTTGGTTGCTATATGTCTTCCCTGAAAAAATGCATTTTACTATTTTATTAAATTCCACCAATAGAAGCATACAAAATCAGAAATCAATAGAGGAAAATAATATTGCTCTACAAAAGAAAAAAGTATGACTTCTAATATACTTTCATGAACATTGTAAAAGAAGCGCATATGGCATTGGAACCTTTTGAAAACGGAGAAATATTTTGTGAGTTTCAATACTTCTAGGTTTTACATTCTGTTTTCTGAAAGGGTATTTCCAAAGTTAATAGCTTGTAATATTTTTATATATTTTTTCTATCACTGTATGGGACAGACAACCTAAAATCAACAATGCAGAAATCTAGCATGCTGCACACTTGAATATACACTAGTTACTTTAGTTACTAGCACTTTACACTGACAGTACCTACTGTATTTGTAAAACTCATTTTTAAATCAGCTTGTCGAAGCTTTTGAGAAGCAATCTGGGCAACAAGGTGGGTATTTTTAGTGTCTACCATGAAGATGGTCAATTACAGATTCAGAGGTCGCTCTCTCCATACAGTGCTGATGAAAATGAAGTGTAATCCAGAGCCCCAGGAACAGAACCCGGGCCAGTGTATGGAGGCATTCTCTTGATGCAGTATTGAGCTTGCTCAGGAGGCAGCTCTCGGCGTAACTCATCTGCCAGGATATAAGGCTGGGAAGGGGGAAAGGATTGACAAATTCAGAATGTATTTTTCAGACACAAAATATTTTCTATATCTGTGACTATTAAGCTTGGACATCTTGGCTGTTTCTCTGAGACCAATATCTTCCTCAGTAAATTCCATCCCTGATGTTGAGTTGAAGGGGAATATCCTACCAGCAAACTGATTAGATCAAAATCCAGTCTCAGGCTATGTGTCTAAGTGTTAGCTGCCAAGCAGTGTGCAGCCATGGGTAAACTGCTACTGATAACAGCTCATCCATCCATGGATAGCTAGTATCTCCAAAGCGCACTGCTGTCCCTTCCACAGCAACAGGACAGGCACATTTTCAGTTAGATCCTGTTAGTTTTTAGGTCCTAATATATTTGCAATAAAGATGCATTATTGCTCTTAATTGCTTGTATTTATGATATGAAGGATACCCTCCTGTTAAGAGACTTGACATTATTTAGAAAAGCAATGTAAAGAAAACCATTTTTTCCTGAGACCCTGACTTTCAGCTTCCACATGAATTCCTACTAAAAGCGTGTCTGGAATTCAGAATGTGATCTGCAGTAACTGGGATCACAAAATCAATGCAAACAGCCAAAAGGAGAAAATCAATAGAGAGAGCTTGGGCAATTAGGGCTGCTGTGATCTCTTTTTTCTCCATAGCACAGAATTGGTTTCCTGGCAGCACTGTTTATGGCCCTGACTCTTTCAGAAGCTCTTGTGTTGCCATTATCCTCCCTTTCATCTTCATACACCACTCATTCACCAGTGGATCTGGCTGTGGGAAGGAAAGTGTGCCAAATTCAAAGCTTCCTCCATGAACTCAGTGACTAGAGGAGGCCTCCTTCTCCTCCTGCTCCTCCTAGGATAGGGGTGCACCACACTGCATCACCCTGTTGAATGAGCTGTCAGGTTGCAACATGGTTCACAACTAGGTGTAGTCTTGTGCAACTGACCCTGGCTATGTTCCAGAGAGCCAGACTCCACACTGAAACATCCAGACAGCAGCACAAAAGGCAGAATGATTTCCCCTCTAATCAAGGCTGTTGTGTGGAAACAACCTGACGTACAGTTTATCCGTTATACAGACAAACTGCCTAAGTCTTGTCTAAGATGTCCGATTGTATGTTGCCTCTTTGTGATATGAGGGTACACAGACAAAGTCTTGAATTCTGCACCTATGTCAGCTAAGAGTCTTGGTTCCAAACAAGAAGAAAAGGCAAAGGCTTTCTCTGAAGTCTTACAAACTGAAAATAAAGCTTCACTCTTACTAAAAGGCTTGTGTAAGACTTTCATCAAAGAAGAGCTAAATAGGAGAGCTATTGAATATTCCCGGACAGCAGCATGATGACTGACCTTGTCTGAAGCCAGGATTCTGAAGGAAGCTATCACTTGCTCAGCCGTGTCTGTGTCTGCCGTTTCTCTGGTCATGAAGTCAATGAAGGACTGGAAAGTGACAGTTCCTTGCCCATTGGGGTCAACCAAAGACATGATTCGGGCAAACTCTGCTTCACCCTTTCACAGAATCCAAAACAAGAAAAAAAGTGGTCACCATAACATCAGTCACCAACAGCCTGTGTCTCTCATGAACCAGAAGGGACCAGTGGTTACCAAGTCTTTAAAGCATCTTCCTGACTTAGGAACATAAATGTCAGTGAAATCTGAGATCTTGAATTTGCACCCCTCTTTTGTAAAAAGGATTCAGTGCTTTTAAAAAATGCACTCCTTCTACTAAATACGAAGTATGTACCTTTCAATTAACTTTCTGTAACTTCTCCCCCTCCCAGCCTCCCTCAGTGCCCTTTTAGCTTGTTTTAACACTGAATTTTCCACCCATCCTAAATCCATTGTAATTTAAGTACCAGAAAGGGAGGTGAAACGGTAGCCTGAGAATCAGTGTACTTACTTCTTGGTTCAGTGTGTCTACAAGGGAAACAATTCGGAAAATTTCATGCCAAATATAGGACAGATTAACTAAGGCTAATCCTTTTTTTTCCACTAAAAATGGTGCATTTGGGGGTGAAATTTTAGAATAAATAAGTGAAGGAAAGAAAATGCAAGCCCAAAGATAGCTTAGGAGAATTAAATGGCATCAAACTCATTCTTCCTCATGCAGTTTAAAAAGTAGAAAATAAAACAAAACAAAAAATCAGTAACTAACTGTTAATTTCAACTTTTAAAGTTTCCTTAATTCAAAGAACAGTGCAGTGAACCACAGAATATGGTTTTCAAGTGCCTAATTTTACTTTTAATTTTCTTTTTTCACCATTTGGAAATAGAGAAAAGGCAAACAAGAATCTCTAAAGTGTCAATTACATTGTTAGTAATATGCCAATTACAAATAAGCTTTAGTGCCACTCTGTTAATGTTATAAACTGTAAGCAGAATCATTTGCCATTGTTTCTTAAAATTCATACCAAATCATAACCCATTGAAATTAAGCAAGCTCTGAAATCATCGTGGTCCATCAATCCATTCTTCCTCTATTGACCAAAATAACATAAGGAATATAGAAGAGAAGGTTTGAAGAATCCAGTTTCCAGAGAGATGACGAGTTTAGACCATTGGTACATTTGATCCAGTGTATGAACATATTCATTGATATTGCCCAAGCAGGTCACCGGAATCATCATCAGTTTTAAAGGAGGAAGAAGTAACTAACATATTACACACAAGAAACAGACGTTTTCACCACAAAAAAAGTAACATCAGGAAAGGTCAGGGAGAGATAAAGGATAAAAGGAGGTGAAGAAGACAAAAATACAGAGAACACAACCAGAGAAGACAAAGAGAAGGGCAATGAGAAAAGTTTGTTACTAAACTAGTCAAATTCAGGAGATGCTCAAGCTGCCTCCCTAATGTGAAATGTCTTTGAAAGGTTCTACATGGGATGCTGTAGTGGCTTCAAGTATAGTTAAAAACGGTCTGAAAATAGTGTGTCACTGACTGTTTCAAATACTCCACTCCAAGGCTAAGGTAGGTACATTATGAGAGATGTCTGCTGACATACAGGAAGTAAGTAAAGGGATTTTTCTTCTGACTGCAAGACCTGGACTACAGCACACAGATGTGCACAGTGGCTCAAAGGATGAGACTTACAGGACTTGGAAGGAGAACAGTAGATGACCTTGTACAAAAGGAGTTTGCTCATTTTCCAGGCAATATCGTATCTGTGGCACTCCTGACTCAAAGCTGAGTAAACATTAAATGTATTATAGGTAGAAAGTAAATAAATGTTTCCTCTATGTTGTGATATAATGTAGCTGTTAGGGGAGAATTGTTTGTTTCATCCTAAATCAGGACATAGCAATAGAAAGCTTGTATAGAGCCTGAGGAAAAGAAAAAATAGCAAAAGTCCGAGTGTAAGAAGTGCAGGAGCTCCTCGAGTTACCTAGTAGATTCCAAATAAGCCATCTCAAACCAAGTGAAAGAAACAACCTGAAAGATCTTTGAAAAATGCATAGAAAAATTCAGCTCCAAGTGATGCTGACAGTCCATCTAATCCAGTTGTCTTCCCAGAGACAGAATCTTTTCAAAGCATTATGACCAGTACATTGGAATTTAAACCCACTATCTCTTTGGCTATTATCTGATCTATCTGCAAACAGAACAATATTGGTTTCCTCTACCTGCAGGTCATTTCCAACCTGGCCTAGACTGATGAGGCAGGCTTTAAATTCATCAGAATGCAGATTGTCAGATTCATCCTAGCATCCCATCACAGGTCATGCATTTGGGAAGGTGAAAGGAAAGAAAGAAAAACCACAGATCAGGTTAGTTGGTTAGTAAAGAGCATTCTACATATTGCAATGAATTACCTAAAAAGGATACAACTTTTGCAATTTCGTGATGTAGGTTTTTTCTTAGTAGAAGAGGGTCTTTACTTCAACTACAGATCCTTACTTCAGCTACAGGTCCTTTTTAAACATTTTTGCTGACAAAGCACCTTTATTCCACCAAACTGCCATTTGCTTCCTTCAGTTTCTGTTGTCATATAGTGTATGCGAGATGCAGTAAAAAGATCACTGAATCTGAGCAAAACCTTTTTTTCCCACCGATAATATTACTTTACAACAGAGTGTGCATATCTCAAAAGACAGTAGTACAAAATGAATTTGCAACTGGCATAATGTATTTTCAATTATCTGTCTTCTTTAATAACCTATACATAAATTTTTGCTTAAAAACTGACTTTCAAAAAGTCCCATTGACTTCCAGGTTAAATGGCTTCTAGTAACACCACATCAAACTGGATCATTGCTTTGAACCAATATTATTTTCCATCTGGCAGGTCAAGAAACCCACATTAATGTCTTAAAAACAGACTGGCTCATAGTTTTCTTTCTGTCCATACCAAATGTGTTCTATCAGTGGTGTACTTCAAACTGAGTTAACCTGAATACAATTAAAGAGATGTTCTAAGATGAAATATTACCCTTATTGATTTTATAGACTGGCAGATTGGAGAAGATCCAAGGTTTTCTGTCTGCTTCATATTTGCCTCCTAAATGAATAATCTATTTTTTTAATTTCTATATAGTTATGCACAACTAAAATTATATGAGTTTTAACAAATGCACTGGGTTAATTTAACATAGGATAAAATGGTGCTTTATAAAGTTAGCAACACCATGCATTTTTGACATATCTTGCTGTTATTATGTTGACTCACTCTGCATCAACCTCCACCAGCTCCATAAAGGAAAGATGAAGAATAACAACAGGAGGTCACTGATGAGAGATAAAGCAAAGCTGCAAAACTGAAGCAGCATTTAGTTAAAAGCCATCAAAGTGAAACTTTTTTTCCTTTAATGTTTCCATTTTATAAGATAATTCCTGCTATAAATCATTCTGAATATGATGAACTAGGCTGACTTGAAACTAAAATACCATCCTGGAAACAGGCAGAGACAGGTTGCACCAGGAGTGAAGTCAGCTCATTTAACCTTATTTCTAAAGCTGAAGATATACTGGGTGACCTTACCTATCAGGTGTTGGTAGAAGACTTAGCTACTTGACTATCCCAGCTCAGTATGTGCATGAGCCCCCTAACCAGGCACACATGGCAGCGGTAGTTGTGCAACAGATATCAAAAGGCAGATGGGAGTAAGAAATGCCAGCAGTTCTACCAAGAAGCCATTTTCTTTAGGAGAGGAGAGCAATAATTCTGCTGGAGCTCACAACCATCATCTGGTTAAGTTAGACTCCCCAGTGAGGATCCAAGTAGCTGTGCCACATGCTACAGCAGGTTTTCACATTCCCATAGTTATTTTTTCTAATCTGCATCATGTATGTCCTGAAAAGGGATCTTTGCAGTGCATCAGAGGTTCATGGGATACAATGGTATTTTGCAGTTAATGCATAGATCAAGTCCATGCAAGTGCTGTATCACTGGGAAATGTTTCTTTGTTTTTATTTTTATTGTTTTAGACCACAGAAATTAGCTTTTTTAAGCATATAAATAACTTTTCTTTGTTCATCCTTTCCTGCCAATAAAAAGTAAAACACTGAAATCTCCTTTCTTGTTTCATTATTAGTCTCCAGAAATCTTTTCCTTCCCTTTTGTGATTTATATGTGGCCTTCTTAAAAAAGCAAGCTTCTGTGCCCAAGTAATCCATTCTTAAATACATCCTCCAGGTTCCTGAATGCTAATTGACCTGCATACGCCTGATCATGTGATTCCTTTAATAGGGAGCTCTTGTTTTTCTGTTAGTAAAATACAGGGTGGCATGATGCTATCATTTGGCATGCAGAGCTCCTACTTAAAATCTGTAGTTTGCACAAAAATCAATAGTAGAATACATTAACAGCCATTAGGATATTACATGCGGAGCAGTTGCAGATATTTTGTCACATATTTTGCAATCTTATTAGAATGTACTAAATATACTGAATCTGAAAAAGGAATCCTTGCATAGAAAGACTTCAACATCAGTGACTGACAATGCATCTGCCTTGGTGTCCCAGTTTGTCTGCATCCCATTATTCAGTTTATGCACCATTTTGAACCCTTCTAAACTGCTTCTGTGATTCAGACATTGTGTCCCACTTTATTTCTCTATGCAGTCATGTTAAGGAAGGAAATAAAACCTGCATTGCTAAAGATGTATATTTATACCTACAACTAGACTGTGCCTGCAGGCACAGCCTCCAGCAAGGAGTAGCAGGTAAGCAGCAGCCTCCTCAGGAATATGAACCTCTGGGGTATCAGTGTGTGTACATGCCTGCCGGAAGCACGGAAACCTACAGGGCTGCCCCCATGACCCAAGGGAGATAGCATATTTACCACTTGTCTTTAACAAGGTAACTTGTTATGGTTTCTGTGCTAGCTCACTTCTGCTGGTGGATGCACTGAAAGAGGCACAACTTGTCCTGCCTGTGTAATTCTTATATGCTTGGTGCCCACTTACTGCAGTTTGAGAGTCAGAGGCATGTAGCCCCCTCAAAAACACTTGTATCCTAAATAGTTCTCTTCCAAATATTTAAGATGTAGAAGCCAGCTAAAACAATTCACCCAGTTATTTAGCTCTCTTTCAAAGGATTAAGAACTGCAGAATTAAGCCCCATAATGAATTGTGAATGGTAAGATTCTTATTTTTTATACATATTCTTCCTGGGGAGGAAGATAGCGATTCCTTCCTCAGATCTATAAGCAAAAGAAGTTGTTAGGTTTATGTCTACCAAAATACATTCTTTAAAATGGGGAAGGGAACTAGTCTGTGTATTAGTACTTTGCTCACATCCTCAACACGTACGAAGAGTCAGACATTAAATTATGTCTTACATTGGAGAAATACCACAGAAGTCAGAGCTGTAGAATGCATAAATGATTCTGTTGTGCTTAGGTATTTAAAGCCTGCTCCTCAGCGACAATATTCATTTTGGGGATCTTTTCCGGCTATTCATCACTGTGAATAGAGGTCCAATTCTTTCAGCATGTTTTTTTAAACCATGTCAGGCATTCAGAAATGCTGCTAAACACAACAAAACTTAGTACATACACTGCTAATTCTATCTGACATAGGAAGGATATAAAAATGAAAAACAAGTGTGCTTCTCTCAAACACACTTTGCCCAGTGTCTTCTCCTAGCCTGTGCAGATTGAGTCGCATCTGCCCATCAAACTACAGTGTAGTTTAATCAGTTTAAGTTTCTCTTTTATCAGTGTTTCTACTATATGTCTCCTGCAGAAAGCCTGGCTTGATGACTGAGTGGTTTTAGATCTTACCTTCTTCCTTTCTTTAATTGCATTAAGCTACTGAGAATGTAATTGCTGCAGTGTCGATGCAAAAATCCTTCTAGACCAATTTACCATGTTGGATGCTAAAGGAAGGAGTATACTAAAGGAGGCATATGCAAAATGGTTCTTTTCTTATCATGATCCTTCCAGGTCTCTTTTTTAAGTCTCTGGATTATATCTGTCATAAGGGAAGGTAAGGTCTGCATCTAAACTTGCAGTCCAGACCCAGGCTGTTGAGGCCATAGAAGTTGAGGAAGCATCTCCCACTTCTGACCCAGCCATTAAGGCTTCCTGCGACAGAAGCACACTGCCTGAAGCCATGACTCATTACAGGCAGAAGAAAGGAGGCAGCCAGGGTTAAGCAAGGATCTAGTAGCTGTTATGTTATGCATTATTGTCATAGCCCATCTCCAACCTGCCTGCAGCTGTGTGACACCAGCACCCTCTTCCAGGCCACACAACCTGCCTTGTTCTATTGTGTCCTTTGCTATTTCAAATTTTTACTGTATCTGCAAAGCCTAGAGGTCCATAACAATAACACTGGCTGTGTAGGATTTAGCTTCTCCCTTCAAAACCTTCCGAGGCACCAAAGATGCCTGTAATATCCCCTTAGCCACTGAACCAGCCTTGCCACAAGCGTGGCAGAGAACTCATCTATGAACTACAGACACATGGATGCTAGAAATGGCCATCTAGAGTAAGATATACTAGGATTCAGTCCTCATCTTTAGAGAGCTATCAAATCTTTGTGCAAAGTCCCTCATTTGCCTTGATAGGGTTAGGGTCTCCCAAATACTGTCCTGTAATTTGTCCAGGCCTGGTACTCTGTCTGCTGTTAATAACTCAAATTGCTCAGTTATCTGCTCCAGTGCATTGGGAAAGTCATTTAGTATCCTACTTCTTTCCACCCCAGCAAATTTATGTCTGCTTCTGTGATGTTATCTTCTGCTTCCTTAGAAAATACAAAAAGGGATTATGCTGCACTAGAATCACATTAAGATTTTCCATAACATCTGTTCCTGGTTCCTGTGTAGCTGACCTTCCTTATGCTTATGTGTTTCTTCAGAAAACAGAGGTTTGACAATTTTGATTTTCTTTCCAAATAATTAAGGATATTCTAAACAACATTTAGCAAATGATGACTGTCAGCATCCAATGCACATCAAGTAGAAGTCCAGGTATGGGTAACCATTTTGAGTAGATCTGTACAAACAGGACATCAGTGAAAAGAAAGCAGCATTTTGTTATAGCCTGAAATGATTTGAAGGATCTGACTCATGGGATTACAGAATAATCATAATTAGAGTTAGGGTTTAAGCACAGTCTGCTAACTTCAGGAATCTGTACTGGGAAAAAAGGCACAGCCTGGTGCTGTATTATGGTAATCTTCTGTCAGTATTATAAACGTGAATTTGGTTTTGAAGGTGGGTTCACATGAGCATGGAGCCAGCAAAGCTAACACATACACAGACTGTTCTCCAGATGGGAATGTTAGGTTGCTGTCTGCATGTATTTTGCTATTGTGTCAATTAGTAGCTCTCTTTTTAATCTTTTATCCATGAATACTGCATAACTTACAGAAGGAGTGAGTTGAGTTTCTTTAGTGTTTTCATTCCTACTTTTATTCAACCATGATTAGATTACCCAAAAAAAACCCCAACCTCGTATTTCCCACATGCAGCCAGAAAATAAAAAGGATTTTCCTTGACAGCTATCAGTGCCCCAATTATATTCCCTACAAACCTTTTCTAGGGGAAAATTGTGATTCAAAGAAAAAAACCTGTAATCCAGATTACAACTAAATTTAATGAGATGGAAGCCTCTGGAAAGTAGAACGTGCTGCACTGCCTTAAAATAAAGGGGCATGTTATATTCCAAACCACAGAAATTTATCCAGTTCTGCCTGTTATTTGAACTACCTATTAGCAGAACTGTATTTTTTCATTACCTTTAAAGAGTAGAAATTAATCTTTAATTTATCTGTACAATGCTGTGATTTCATAAGGCTGTCAATTCTTTGTTAACTGATGTCTTTTTGCTCTTTTAAAATAAAGACCATGAAACTACATTTGCAGTTTTTTAAAAGGCTTCCATTTGGAAGGAAAAGAAACTTGCTTTTGGGAACAATGCATGTTGTCAGTTGAGAAAAAGCAGGAGTACTGTACCCTGTCAAAATGATTGAATGATGCTCGGAAGTCATTCATTTGTTCCTGGGTGATACCCTTGGCATCTCTTGTGAGGATCTGAGTCTCAACCTCATTGATAGTTCGAGCAATGGTGGTAAGTAGGAGCTCCCATCCAACACGGATGTGCTATAAGAGAGAAAATACTAATTTATTAAAGGATCAAATATATTCTTCTGAGTATAAAAAGTAGAATAAGCAAAATATCAGCTCTAAGTGTTTATGATACCTTTTCCATACCACTATCTCTATATTATGATCAAAGATCATTAAAAATATAAATGGTCTTCATAAAAATATGTTTTCTAAATGGGTACTTCTTCACTAAAAGTAAAAATAAGTTAAAATAAAACAGGTCTTCTGAGATTATTAGAAAGTTTGCCAAAGACCATTGTCTGTTGCAGGCTCTTCAGATCAGAGAAGGTAGTTACATGACAGAAGAGGGCAGAATAAACTAACAAGTACAAAAGGGAGTAAATGGCTACCTCCATAGTATAGTTGGTGTGCTTGTTGTCAAACACCAGAGCTTCTTGTATAAGCTGATGATCTCCTTCCAGTTTGTCAATGTTGTGTTTATAATTAATGATATTGTGCTCATATTGCTTCAGCTGATTCATCTGGTCCTCCAAAGGCCCTGTCATTTCAATAGAGCTGCGGGCAATTTCCTGTCAAAAGAGACAAAGATACCCCCCACCCACAGTGTTTAAGCTTCAGATTTGCTAATTTGACCAATGTTCATAAAAATACATAATACTTTCATAGTAAGAGGCAATATTAATAAAACCTTCATACACTGAAGATGATAAACTTTACAGTAGAAAACATATTTCAAAATAAATGAGGCAGATTTATTTAAGGAATTAGTATTGGGACCCCAGTGATCCTGGTATCTTTCCTTAGCAGAAGCTAAGTAGTAATTGCTTAGTGATTGATTTTTTCAAAGATACATCTCCTGCTCACCATCAAGTTACCACTTGTACAAGCTTCCACAGTTCTAAAAACCAGTTTAACAGGTGCTAAGTACTTCAGAATCAAACAGCTGGTGAGCTATCATGGAGACTGCTGCTGACCTGCATACAAAGCAGAGACTGAAAATTATAAACCACTTTGTTCATCAACTTCTGTGTGAGGGTCTGAGACTCACCTCCATCTTGGTCTGGATCCATGGCCCAATAACATTGGCCTGAGCAGCAAACTGGCGACGCAGGCGCTCATTGGCATGCTGGCGGGCTAGTTCCTCCTGCAAGGATTGATCCCTCTGAGGCACCAGCTGCTTCACCTGTTAGAGTGGGAAAGCACTGAGCGTGAGTAGGCACAACTGAACAGTTGTGGAGCAAAACAAATGGAGCAAATAAGTCTACAGTTACTATTTTTTCTTATTAGTCTGAAGGCTGATAGCAGGACAAGCCAGAAACATGATCACTATTTTATTTACCAATTTTGTACTAACATAAGAAATTACTAACATGGTCTTAGCCTGACCAGAGAGAGCGACTGACATGGAAAAATAAATTCTCACCTCTGTCTGGATTTAAGTTCAACACAGTTACTCAACTCAGACTGCTATTACAGCAGTTACTTTGTTTTTCTTTTGAAACACAGGTTATTTTTCAGTCTCCAAGTGATAGTTCTAAGAAAAGTCAGTGCAAAACATTTTATCTGAGCACAGCCCTTACAATAGGATAACAGACACATTCTGTCCATCATATATATCTGAAGGTATCTAAGGCAGTGCAAATGCTTTTCTTTTTTTTTTTCTTTACGGCTTATCCTTCTGGATTGCCTGGGACATTCTGAATTTAGTCCTGATTGCTTGTTTTTTATAACCCATTGAAGGTGCGTTATTGTCTGTGTAAGTTTATGTATTTGGTAAACCCACACATTCTACACAATCATTTACCTTCAGCATATTATCTGTCTTGGTTACAAATGAAATAAAGTTTGTGTGATTGCTCTAGAAGCCTCTCTTTAATCCCTCCCCAGTAATTTTTTAAGATAATTGCTGATTTCAATCTAATTGGACAGGACATTAATGGTCCCAAAGATGCTAATTTTTTACATTTGTGCAAAGCAGCAGCGGGGTAGAGGAGACACACAAACTACTGTTTATACCAAGAGCATAATCATTTCCTGTTCTTTTGAGAGCACCCCCTGGCTAGCCACCACCTTTGCACTACCTCTAACTCATGCTTCTCTTGCCTGCCAAAAAGCCAAAAAGGACATAGGTAAGATTGAGTGATGGGAGGAAGGGATATTGTGGAGCAAGCCTAGCAAACGTAAGAGAGCATAAGATACTGTAGAAAGTTCATTCTGGCATCTGATGATCTAGAATAATTTACAGACTTAGTGTAAAATTCAGTGAATATTCTCACTATTCCTAACCTAGAATACCATGTTAAAATGCCTTTTATGTACTTAGCATACATTACCTTTTCCCACTTGCTGCGAATCTCATCCACAGTAACAGTGCTGTAAGGATTAGTTGCACTTATTCTCATGCTGTAACTCTGAATAACTTTTTCAACTTCATTCTGGATTGAGAGTATGGCCTGTCTTTCACCATCTGCCTCTGGCAAAGTAGCTTTAAACTGATCGTGTGCAGAGATTAAACTCTAAAATCAGAAAGAGAGAAGGAAAGCATGATAACTTCAACATTTCTTCCAACATCTGGAAGATCTGCTGTAAAGAAGCACAGATCCTATTAAGCCTTTCAAACACCCTGTCTACCTGTATCTGTAGGTACAGAAAATAATACAGGTAGATACATCCATGAATTGCTCCTCATTGACTTTATCAGAACTATCACTTCTTCCATGACCTCTGGAATATTCTTTCATACCAGTGAAACCCCCTGTTTATAATAGAGACACATTGCCTATCATAAAGAAAATGTCAAGACAGATAGGTTCTGGTTTTTTCTTACATGAGTTGTACCCTCCAAGAAGGAAAAGCTTCTATTCTTGTTTTCCCTGTGACTGTATGCCAAAAAATAAACAACTATGTACCTGAATTTCTTCTATGCTATGAACAATAAACATATCCTGTAGGTCTTCCATAGCACCTTCCATCCAGTTGTTGAAAGGAGCAGCTCTTTTGGCAAACTCCAGGTGAAGCTGATCAATTGTTTCAAGCAATTTCTCCGTCCTCTGTACAGATCAGGAAAGGTACAATCCTTGTTAATCAGGCCAAGACTCCAAGCACATACCCATCCATGCACAAAGTTATGCCTCTTCTTTTCAAAAGCGACTGATTGTACTGATGACTGATTTCACCACCTGCTTTAAGGGTTCTCACTCAAAGCAACAGGACTAATTGCAGTAGATACTTTCATGTGCAACATGCTAAAAAGGGTACATGCCAAAATAAGGATGACAGGTGAAATTACTATTTGCAAGTCAATTAAAGTCTGCTTATCTTACTTTGTAAGTATAGAAAGGAAGAGTTAAAACATATGTTTTCCAGCTTAGCATACATGTGTGTGACTTCCTCTTTTCTTAAGGAGCAAGGTTTTGGAATAGTGTTTTGGAATACTCACTACCAAAAGATTAACTCAGTGCTGGCTATTATCCTGTATCTCACCTGATTAACCTCAAACAAGTGTGAAAAGGTAAGCAACTAATGGCTTTTGTTATCTTTGCTGGACATTAAATTCCCAAAGAGTGGTGCTACAAACTGCATGCCATTTGTTGTTTCTTTAGAACTGTCATTGACAGCTGAGTACTGTCAAGTCTGCTCTGAGCAATTCTACCCGCAAATTAAAGCACACTAAAATAAAACGGAGACTTAAGGAAAGGATTTCCTGTTCTTTGGATTCCAAAGGGGATGCTCAATGGCATTGTTTCCAGCTCAGAAACAAATGGTTCGTTGCCCTGCCTGCCTCAGCTGAGCTGCTGATCACTGTTACATGGCTTACCTCCAGTGCCTCTCTCCTTTTCTGAGTAAGTGTTCCCAGGCTGTCCCATTGGTCACATATCTTTTGGCATCTATCGTTGACACTTGCAGCATCATGGTAGTCCAGTTCACTGAGAAAGATTGAAGACAAAAATCTGTGTGACTTTCTGAAAGACAGGAGCAGTTGCACTGTCCACAGTCTTCCACCTCCCCTCTTTTTTGTGATATTTCTCCTCCAGGTAAGCAAGTGTGGCAGTACAGACATGTTTGATCTAGACATTCAGCATTTCAAGAAGTGTAGCACAGGAACAGGATCAGCCTCCTCTACTGTGAGAAAAATGAAGTATCTATCTGTGACATCCAGGTATTAAAGAGAACTAAGGTGTCTAACCATCTTTGTCTCAGCTATTCCTGTGGCATAAGCAATTTGATCTCCTGAAGAACAGAATGCTTCAGTCTGGGGATTCATCAAGTTTCTGAAGATTGGTAGAGTTTCAGAAACATACATTTCATTTTAAATAATCCAATGATCCTTTCCAGCTTCATATGCTCTGAAATGATTTAACAGAGAAATGGACCACAGGTTCAAAGCATAGTCTTTCTCTCACAAGCCCATCAATACTAACATCGGCTGCACAGATCTGGGACAGAGAATAATTTTCATCTTCCTCTCCAGGAACTCCCCACAGAGCTACACCCCAGAACTGGATGGTTCAGAGGACAGGGATCAGCAGACACATGTATGCCACCAGCACGAATCAGCACACCTGCAAAGGATGTAGCAGTCATGCTTCTTCACCTGCTTAATAAGCTTATATTATCGTGACAGAAAGCAACTTACTACTCTGCCTAAGACTGGGTAACTTTTTAAGGCTCTGTCCTGAGATTCTGCACTAAGTCTATCTCAAATTGAATTTTTTACCTCAGTGGCTGATAGTCCCTTTAGTTCTGCTGCAGCCATCATAACCATAATAAAAGACATGTATTTGGCTCTTTAGAAGCTCACTTTTATTGGTGAATCACCATCCACTCAATTTAGCTCTTGGCTGTTCCTTGAGGACACTTTGCACAATACTAAACATTGCAGAGCCTATGATACGTGACAGCGTGGCAATATGAAGCTAAGATTTACTTTAAGACATGAACAAGACATTAAATACAAATAAAATTTGTTCTCTTCTTTTGAGCATTCGTCTCTAGACAACTGGCAAGAGGAATGTACAGATCCCTTTGCTGGTAACTTAGAGAATCACAGAGGTCAAAATGAGACAATAGGTAGCTTTCCTCTGTGAAGCTACACTGCAGGGCAGGGGCAGTGTTCATGCTTCCTCCTCTAAGCTCAGTCAGAGCAAAGTAGTTGGGATGAAGTTGAGATGTATGTAAACCTTCCTGTTTAAAGAGGTTTCATATGTGCTGCAATGTATTGATTGCTGAAAGTGAAGAATGCTAAAACAAGTAAAAATAAAATGCCATAACAATTTTAAAAAATAGCAACACCAACCCAAAACTGAAAGAGCTGTTACACACAAAGAGAAAGCTGCTACCAAGTCATACCATGAAAGGCCTCCTGAACTTGAAAACTTACTCCTCCTTTGGAGCAAGCCTTTTTATAAGCCTTTATGTGATACAACAAAAGCCATCTATCTGTTAAGAAATTTCATGTCAGAAGCATGGAGTTTTGGATGAAAGAGGGTGAGATAGTTTGCTGCTATAAGTTTTTGGCTGGAAGTTGGTTTGTTGGGTTTTTTTTTTCATTATAGCATATTGAGATTACTAGATGATGCTTCTGTGCGAGCTATGAGCTCACTAAGGGGATGGGATGTGGAGATTTGTATTCTGGTCTCTTTTCATGTACCATATCTAATATACCAGAATATGGACAGGGTGATTTTCCAGATGCTCCAGGTCACATCCCTGACAGTACTGCAAATTGTATTTTTGCTTCAGTGGATCACTTATCTCCTTTTGTCAATTAGGATAAGGGCAGGTGACATTCTATGAAAGTGAGGGACTGATTGTACAAGCTCTGGTCAAAGCTCTGGAAGTTAATGTGCTAACATTCCTCCACCAGCTCTGCCAGAGGTTCAGTCATTCCACATAAGATCTCTGCTATCCTATTTCTTCCAGGCGTATGTGCTGTGGACAAATAGGTAGGAAAGGAATCATATCAAAATAACTTTTACAAAGGGCACCGGTGGGTCAAAAATTGTAAGTTAAATTTCCAAGTGGCATCAAATAGCATCGCTCCACTACCTGTCTGGGCCTGTTGTAGTTTACTTCAAATATCTATATGTATAATATTGAAGTATATTGTAGGTATCAAACAACATTTTTCTGCTCATAGCAGGAGCAGAGGTAGAAATAACAACTCTCAGAAGATTATCTACTTAGAAATGAAGCACAGCTTTACATTCCTTGTCCTATTCATTTTTGTATTTCAACATTTAAGCTGTGAAGAGACATTTTGTAAAAGGAAGTTTTGCTTGTCACGAAGTACTGCTGCACATGTGTTACAGACCTTCTAAAAAAACAGTCATTTCTATTAATTTGGATGTTTGAAGTCTACAGACTTTGGAATTTAAAAAACAGTAAGCAATTCCTATTGGTCCTACAAATAATTCAGTCGTAAAGAATTAAAAATTTACTCAAATTTTGCCCTGATCTAGAGAAGCACTTAAGTATGAAGTCACTCTAGCAACAGTGGTAGGGTCACAAAAATAACCTGCTGAGCAGCATGCTTTAATACAGCTTCAGAACCAGCTCAGGTTAATCATACACGTAAGCACAATTTGAGCCCAGGTTCCCAGAAACAAAAATACTCTCCAAATCAGTGCTACAGATAGTGGTCTTCTTGGCTGAAAATCAGTTGTTGTATTAGAAGTCATGGATGTACAAGAAATTACAAGCTAAAAATTTTTTCACTGAAATGAACACGAGTTACTAAATGTGTATGGCATAAACGAATGCAGCATTTCATAGTACAGTTCACACAAGTTCTATTTAGCATTTGCTATGTCATAAATGGCAAATTCCATTTTAGAATTGCCTGACTTTTTACAGCTTTGTATATGGCCTTATCCATGCCTTGTCATGCCTCATTGCCAAGGAATATCTAAGTCTATACAGACTGGAACACAACATCAGTCTTCTAGCAGTATCCTGGCTGGAATCACCTGCTTGCACATAAACACAAATCCTCTATCTGAACAGCACCAATGAACAAGCTTGTAGCGACTTTTAAGTGTGCAGTGAACTGAGCTGCTGCAGCAGAAAATACCAAAACAGAGAGGAAACTGTAACTGGTAGAGTGCAAGGTCACACAGCAATTTTTCTGCTTGGAAACAGCAACATCAGGCAGCCAAGAGATTTGCTGAAACAAACCACAGAGCTGTACTGCCTTGGCATTTAGACACAGTTCATGATGATTTCTCTAAGGGCCTGATCCAGTGATGAAAAAAAAACACAAAAAAGCAAAGGAAAAAAATACCCACATTGACTAAAATATGCTTATCAGGAGCCAATGCTCATTTCTTGGCACTCAGACATCAGTCAATCCTTCTTTAAAAATACAAATGGAGAAATAAATTAGAGTTTTCCTCTGTAATTGCATTGTGTGAGGAATTATCCCTGAAATCAGTATTTAAATAAAAGCTGCCCATATCTTGCAGCTAATAATAAAACTTGACCTATATGACCTTTCATTCAGTGTTCTCCAAGGGCATTAAGCCTGACTGAACTATGAGTCTCAGTGAAAAATCAGGCACTGACAGTCCATTGTATAAGGAAGCAGAGAAGCAATGGGTTTTCAGCACCTTTGCAGACCAGGACACAAATAACTCGTTTAACTTCACACAGCAAATTACTGAAACAACTGAGAAGAGACAGTCCTAAAATAGACAGGGTACAGTGTTCACTGGCCTCACCAGAGGTAAAGGACACAGGGTTCAAAACACTGGTAAGCAGATGCTGCGCTATGTATACTGCATTCCCAAAGTTACTCAACACTTGTAAAGCTGAACCTGCATTAAAAATGATTAGGTGTTCCACAATTTTTCTTTAGTATAAAGAGGAACAAACCTTGGTGCAATCCCAAGCACAGCTACAGGCTGGGCAGAAAATGGACTCGGGAGCAGCCCTGAGGCTTGGGGGTGCTGGTTGATGCGAAGCTCATCATGAGCCGGCAGTGTGTACTTCCAGCCCGAAAAGCCAACTGTGTCCTGGGCTGCATCAAAAAGAGCGTAACCAGCAGATCAAAGGAGGTGACTCTCCCCCTCTACTCACTCTCATGAGACCCCACCTAGAGTCCTGCATTCAGCTCTAGGGGCCCCACAAAAGGAGAATGTGGAGTTGCTTGAGTGAGTCCAGAGGAGGGCCATGAAGATGATAACGCTGGAGCAGCTCTCCTATGGAAACAGGCTGAGAGAGTTGAGGTTGTTCAGCCTGGAGAAGACAAGGCTCTGTGGAGACCTTACAGCAGCCTTCCAGTACCTAAAGGGGGCCTACAGAAGAGCTGGAGACAGACATTTTACAAGGGCCTGTAGTGATAGGACAAGGCATAATGGCTTTAAACTGAAAAACGGGAGATTTAGATTAGACAGTAGGGAAAAAAATCTTTACTGTGAGGGTGATGAGACGCTGGAACATGTTGTCCAGAGAAGCTGTGGATGCTCCATCCCTCAGGTGCTCAAGGCCAGGTTGGATGAGGCTTTGTGCAACACGGTCTAGTGGAAGGTGTCCCTGCCCATGGCAGTGGGGTTGAAACAAGATGATCTTTAAAGCCCCTTCCAAGACAAAGCATTTTGTAAGTCTATGAAATAACTTCACAGCAGAGATCAAGGCATGCCAGAAGGTATTTCATAAGTTCACATACTCGATGAAATCTCCATTCTCAGTGTTTTTCAGACTTCTTTCACACTAACTAAGCCCCAGTACTCTCCCTGCTTTACTTTTCCTCCTTTAAATAGTCTGGAAAAAAATAGGATTTTTCTTCTGAATCCATTTGAATTAGATGATTACTGTAAGTGCTGCTGCTATCAGGAATGAACTACATTTTTAGACAACTCTTTGATTTTTAAATTGTTAATGAATGTGGAGCTGTTTATGAGTCATGGTCCTTCACCAGGTGAAAAGAGGGCATGGTTCTTAACACTTGATTTTTGAGTAGTAACTCTTTTGCCTATTCAAGAAGGTGAGAAATTGAAACTTGGAGAGCTGAAGCCAAGGGCAGGAATATGAGAATTTTGATCTTGGCTCCTGTTTCGACCACTACTGCACATTTGTTCCTGTTGGCTTTCCAGATTTATACTGTGAGTGAGCAATGAATTTAACTATGTGCCAGATTGCTAAGATCAGGGGTAGTGCCACTGACTTACAGTACAAACCCACCACAATTAACTGCAAAAGATTACAAAATCAAATGTGCTTCCTTGGTGCATATACCAAGATGATTTTACTACTTAGCGACATCAGTATGTGACAGTACAGTCCTGAGCAGAGCTTTGCTGACAAAACTGTGCTTCACGTAGGTGAATTAACAGCCTTAACTGAGCATAGGATGCTGAGTAAGCAAATGTTGGTCCTGTGGCTAAACTGACAGAACTACAGGTGAAAACTCCTGCTCTCCTATAGGTGTGCTGGATTGCTTGTGTGACTCGGAGCAAGTTATTTAGTTCCCATATGCCCCGCTGTCCTTTCTGTGAAAAGGAAACAATGGCACTTCTCAGTATAATAAGAAAGTAAGTACGCTAGAGACAACTAATCTTCAGAAAAGCCAGTGCACTTTCTACTGCTATAGAGATAATTTAGGGATGTGAAGCTTTTTGAAAGGACCAATATACCTGGGGGAAAATCCTTAGTTTTAATGTGAAGATGCTAGACTTGTAATCTGTGTAAGTGAAAGTATTTTCCAAGTTAAGCAGCTCATAGCCAGTACCTCTCAGCAGACCATATGAACTGAAAAATAAACACCTCCAGGATCCCCATTAACATGTAATGGACTCATCAGTAGTGCTAATGCTAAAAGATTATTGTTAAGTCACTTTTATAATGTTTGTTTTCAAATAATTTTGGTCTATTTAATGTCTATATTTGGTTGGGGGTAAGGGGGAGATGAGGGAAAGGTCTCGGTGACCAGCTCAGATAATATACTTACAAAGCTATCTCTGGAATTCTTACGTTGGTACCTATGACTATCAAATTCATTGGAAAGAGTTTATCGCAAAGTTAAATGTCAGCAGCTGCAAGCCTTTAAATGGAACATACTTCAGCTCCTGGGCAATGGCAGCGATCTGTTCCACCCTGTCCTGGTGAGCAGCCAAATCGCTCTCAAAAGCTTCATGTTTCCTTAACATGGCGCGGACTTCTGTCAGAGAAGCAGATTCGTAATCCTTCTGAAGCAAGATCTGCTCTTTGCCTGAAGGAGGAAATTTAAGTATTAGTAATATTTTATTAATTTATTGGTTAGAACAATTGCAAATTTAGGCAACTTTTTAAACTTAGGCACAGTGGCAATCACATGTTTGGGATGAAGTCCCACCCCCACTGAAGTCAGTAGGAAATTGTCAGCACAAGTGTTATTTAGAAATACATTTTTTCAGAGATCTGTCAGTAATTCCTTCATTTTTACATAGTCTGTTTATACTAGTCTAAAATAGCGAGTAACACATTGCTGGAGAAACTGGCATAAAAATGGTGTGTTGGCAAAAACTGAAGCTCTAAACTGCTGTGATAAGTCTGCAGAGTAGACTTATGAAACCAGAAATCACACTGTTATGCTCAGCTTCACTCTTACTAATGTCCTTTTATACTTTTTCATGTCCTGCCTTCAGTTCATTTTAGCACATCCAAAGGAGGGTTAAAAAACAAATGTGTGGCCGCCTTTTGTATCAAACACTGAATTTTGAATGGAAAATGCCAACCTATTTGCAAAAGTAGAGAAGCAAAGCAGAAACCAGAAACTGAAATACCACTCTTGAGTAGCTCCTGTGTTGGACAACTGAATCTATGCAGATAGCCCCTACAACTGCAGCTCACCACATGGCATTACACAGCTCTCTGAATTCTAGAGCCATAAGAGACTATTGTTTCCTTGCTATGTACCAGTTTATGTGAAGTTTTCCCTGCATAACATGTAACATGTCACCAGTAGTTTATGCTCAGAAAATAAGCTCTTGGTGCTGATAAACATTTTAGTTTCCCTTCTATTATCTGCTTGGCAGCTGTTTACAGCACTGTATGCTTCAAGCAACTGTGTGGACTCTGGTTTCCTTTCACAGTGTGAAAAGATTCTCACTGGAAAAAAACAGGATCATGGCAGAAGCAGGAAGACTGTTGTCAGAGCAAACGATAGGATGATAGAGCAGATCTATGTTTAATTGTCCCAAACAAAACTGTATGTCAGTGTATGGTCCTTTGGCTGTTACAACTTCATGTAAGGTTAGGTTACCATTAAAAAACAGAACTAGAAATGAGGTCTAATCCACGGTATGGAGAAAAGCAGAAATGAGTCCATTATCATGTAGTTTATGTGGACTATTCAAAACATCATGATGACCAACTGATAATCAACTCAGAATAACTTTGTTAATAATTTCACACTTAACCAGTGCTGTCACTGGTTTGCTGATGCACAAATACATAGGAATCCATTACCATTAATGGCCTCTATTCAAATGCTGAATATTCCCATGAAGTTTGACTCACTACCTCAAGAGTATCATTTTGACAGTTTCATTAGCATCAATGCCTACAAGTAAGGATCATGACTACAGTCAACAAAACCTGCAATTTTATCTGTTATTATTCTAGATTTCTAAACCTGTCCAAACTACTTGTGAGCTCCTGGCTGGCAAATATTCAGCACTGACAGTTCAACTTCGAACATTTATACATGAAAATTGCTAGAAGCCATCTCTGCTCACCATATGCCCACTGTTCATGAGTGGAAGCTTTCTGCCTAAATTTCTCAGCCAAGTGTTCAAGTCTTTCTAGCCTTCGTATTTCATTCAGCAGCCACTCTTCATAGCCTTTCTCAGCTTGTTCAAGTCTCTGCCAAGCGCCGGCAATATCCTGTGGAGGGAATACATGGGAGGAAAGGGATGAAACTATAACCTTTTTCAATTCAGATTTGCAGATTTCAGATTCATTCACAATTTTGCTCCAAACCCAGAAGTTTTTATGTCCAGATTTTGTAAAATCACAGAATCACAGAAAACGTTGTCAAGCAGCTCAGGAAGTCTTGCAGTCCAGACACTTATTCCTAATAGTGCCTGCTATTCAGGTAGGTTCATAAAGGAACCCCTTCATAAATGGCTTCAAGAGTAGACACATTCAGTTTCTTCATGATACATTGCTTTTACCTCCCATCTTACAATGTTCTTTTATTACAAACCTATCTATTCCCAGAATCAAAATGCTTTACTCTCAGAAGTTGACAGTAGCAAAATAATTAGCATCAAGAGGATTTGATGCATATTTTGTCTGGAATACAAATTCATTTCACTTTCTGTAGTGCACAAAGTTTTGTGAGCTTCCTCAGAAGGCATAAGTAGGAAACTGAAGTAACACGGCCCTTATTTTCTGCACACGGGAGTGGACAATGGCCCTTTCCAGTAAACACAATCCTCTGTTTATCAAATCTGAGCAGCCAAAACACAATGATAGAACAGAATACAGAAACAGGTTTGCTGTCTTCCACAGGAAATGTTGTGACCCACAGCCAACTCACAATACTTCTCAGAAGATGAGAATTCTTAGTACTGACTATTCTCACCTTTAGAGACAGAATAAATAAATTTAATAAGTATAAATGAGCAGAAACATACATCAAGCAATGTCTATTTGTGTGAGTCTGATGACCAACATATCAGTGAAACCACTGTGAGTTCTGCTTAAATAAACCATATTTGGCCTCACTGACAGAGAGGTATTGATAACACTCCCAAAGGAAGCTCTGTATTGTCTCACATTTCAAGACAATTTGCTCTTAGGGACAGCTGTCAAAGAGGCATGAGCATGCTTAAGAGAAAGCAAGATTCTAGAATGAAAGGTGATGAGTAAAAAGAGTGGTTTGATATTATTAAAGTGCAACAAACTGAAGTTTCTGAGGATCACTTAAAACACCATTTCAGTCCTTCACATTGAAATTTTTGTGAGAATGTTGATAAAAAGGAGAACAGAATATTGATGCCTCCTTTACTTACTGAAACCATTTTCCCCTCTGACGGCATAAAAGCTGGCCGATTGCTGATTCTCAGTTTTGTCTGCAGGGTGTTGAAATTGATCTCCAGTTGACATTTCTCTTGGACTTTGGGAGGTTTGTGTTTGCGGCGGTAGTCCCGGAAATCCTCTAATTTCTTCTGCATAGCCTGCATTGTTTTTTCTGGGGTCCTGTTTTCCAGCCAAGGAATTGTCCGGCGAATCCATTCTAAAAGCTTTCAAACCAACACAAACAGTTGAAATAAAGGCAATGGAAAAGCAACCAAAAAAAGATCATATTGAATGCACAAATCCTAATTGAGTTTGCTCCATTTTAATATTAATGACTTCAGTTGGTATCAGTGCCTTAAAGGCAAGTAAGCATAATGTTTCTAAGGATGAGCAATACTCCTGTAACTAGTTTTCCCAGACATTCTATGTATTTCTAGAAATACCCCAATTTTCAGAAGATGAACACACATGTAAGGTGTCTCTACCTATTTACTCAAAAGCTGAGTTAACTAAAATCACTTGCCACTTTCAAAATTATTGGTTGTGATGTCCCAAGTAGTCAAAGTTACGACATCAGGACAGAAACCAGCCAAGTAACTCAGGTCATATAAAAACCTTCACCCAGAAGTCAGGTAGCACCAGCATAGTGCTACTGTCTTTGTGTCTTTGGTCCCAGTGTGTTTTTGCATGTTATGTGTTAAACACAAGTGAGCTCTGACTTGTGCACTACACATCTGTAGTCCTGACTTGACAATTTGCCATTTACCAAGAAAGGACAGGAGGGGAACAGCATGTCCACTTTTTCATTCATTCCTGCCTGCGTTCACAGGTGCATTGTGAACACGCTGACTGACCCTGTCTGGGGGTGCTTTACAGTGCACAAAGCCAACAGGCTTGCTTGGAGTGACAAGAATCTGGATGGTCCACATGTGGACAAGGGTGGCTGCCTTTGGATGTTACAGGGACAGCCAGTTTGGTTTTGGGGCAGACCGATGACACTTCTCAGAACATCCTTTTTGGCCCATTAATGAGACTGAGTGATTTTCTGGAGGTCACACAGAAAGTCTATGGCAAAGGAGTCACTGAACCTTGATACCTTGGGCATCTGAGCTTTGTACCCTACCACTGCGACATTTATCCTTATAGTGTCTTCACTTTGCTGTCTTGCAGAGAGTGCATGAATCTCTCAGTACTTTACCAACATAATTGTAACCATATTACAGATAAAAGCTGGCTTTACCTCACTTGCTAGTCTCTCGTACTCCTCCATCAACCTCTCATTTTCCTGATTCACAGCAAGCACCTTACAGATCCGGTTAGCTGCAGTCTCAGCCTGCAAAACACAGCAAATAAACAGGACATATTCATAAACACATTCCGAGCAAGGTACAGGCTTGAAGAATGTGGCTGCTGAAAATAAAAATCACACTGGTTTATAGTTGTTGATTTGTGCTCCTAGGTTACTTGGATGTATATTTTATCTCCTTCTGTAGTCACAGATTCCAGTGGCCTTACCGTACAAGGGGAATTGCGCACTGCTACTACAGTCATCTCATTAATCTTTTACTTCCAAAGATGACTTAGGCAATTCCTAAAGTTATCCCATTAGGTTAGTTTTTTTAAATCACGCCAAGAAGTATTAGGTTTGTTAGCTACACTGGAAAGACACCACATGCAGTTCAGGAGTCCCAGACCACTTTATATCTGCACATCATATGTAAATATACCCTTGAGAATATACGCAGCTGAACCACTGACAGCAAATCTTTTCATGCCTCCTGCCAAATTTATTTGTGAAGGCACTGTGCAGCTCTGCCATATTTAACATTTCCATTAGTAGTTTGACATCACAGGTCACACTTCCATACAAATGTGAGTCCGGAGTACACCTAATCAAATAAATATCTGTGGAGACTCCTGTCTTACAGAGTATTTGGAATCCCCCTTTTGCATAAACAGCAAAACCTTCATACCCAGAAGCAAGAGGACACAATGGCATAGGTGTAGAGAGTAGGGGGCCTACTAGAAAGGAAAGGAAATTAAATCCTGAGGATGAAGCAAAATTTGCCCACTTTAAAAGTTCTTTTTGGTTTGGTTAGTTGTTTTTTACCTACATAACTTGGTTTATGTCCATTTACAGGCTGGAACTGTATGAAGCAGAACAGTGGGAAATGACACATACGTAAGTGAGAATCCCATTCTGTATGACAGATCTGCTGTTGCTGTTCTTGTCTTTTATATTAGTACTTTGATCCACAAATAATTTTGCTGGATTCAGTGGGAAGCAGGCACAAATACTGTGTTGGATGTCTTCTGTGCCCTTCTGTGTCTTTAGGCATCTTTGAAAATCTAGTCCTACATTACTACTCAGCGTGAGTATGTCTAGAATACTCTCCATCTCCAAAAGTCAAACATTATTTATGCAGCAGCTGCATAAGATGTCGATGTAGCAACAAGCAACAACTCCATTTCACAGTATCTTCCAATATAGTTTTTCTGAAATAGTCTTTATAACCACCAAATAAAGACCCAAAGTTAGAAACAGAAAGGTCCATTGGAATTAAGGAAGTTCAGCTTGCTACACAACATGTAACTAAACCAGGTTAAAGTGTTGGTTAAAAACAAGTATTAGTGCTCAAATAATACTTGCAATTGTTAATGAAAACCACAAAGAACTAAATTAGGGAGGTTTTAATACACTACTGGAAATGTGAAACAACCAGTCAAAACCACAGCAACCTGAAGGGACAGTTGATACCTGCTCTGCTCCAGCAAAAGCATGGTAGAAGCAGGACACGTATGTCATGATAGCTCTCTCATCAGGTTTGGGAGTGTTCACAATATCTACAAGAGGGGGTGAGAAATTAAAACAAAACCCCAAAAAGATTCCAAAACCCCAAAAAGAATAGAGTAGAAAACAGAATGCATAAATTAAAGCACAACTTGTGTCATTGTGATTGTTTTCTTGTCCATAGCGCTGTGTTCTAGAAACTCTACGAAGCTGTAATAAATTTAGTGTTAGATTGATGGGTGCTGACAGAATAAAACGTACACTAGAAATTCAACACAAGCTCTTACAAAGAGATGGACTTTTTTTAATAAGCTTGATCCTGCAGTATTGTCACAAGGGAAGTGGCCTTGGTTTTGCCAGGACTATTTGCACTAGAACTGGCATTTATATGTCTGGTGACTTAGAATGTGGGGGGGGGTTTATTAAGACACAGGAAAGCCAGACTACATTTTGATCTGGGGAGATGTTCTCTGGAAGTTGCATGTGGATTACTTATAACCTTAGCATTGCATATCTGTATTGTTTATATTATTAATACCTGAAGTATGTTCAACTCTGAACCGCCTTGCTTTTTAAAATTTTCCCTCTTTGCATTATGACATGATTCCAGAGCTCTTCTGAGATGCCTCTGTATGATTCTGTGTCCATTTTGCATTGCAGAAACATTTTATGTTGCCATTTATGTACTTACCATTATGCATTTAACATTTTAAAAACAATCCTGAAAGCATAAGAGAAGGGTTTATTTTCTGGGCATCTATTATGATGATTTTGACATCTGTAACAGGAATAATATCCAGCAGGCAGGGAAACAATGGCATTCTGCTACTGTAGGTGTTTTTTCCACTATGAGTTTGTTTTCATCTTGCATTTTTATAGATGCTTCAAATGAATGCACACAAGTTCAGTTAACACGAGTTAAAGAGAATAATGTCCTCTATTCCATTTAGTAACCAGCTATCAAAAACCTACTGGATATTATTAGTAAATATACAGAAAGATGAGATAGGAAGGTTTGTTTCTATGGAGCAAGTGGATAGACTGCTACTGGCTCTACTGAGACAGCGGCTCACAGAGAAAATCAGGCAACAGGAAATGAGCTCAGCTATAAGATGCTGTTCTAGAAACTAGCGAGAAAAGGATCAGAAAAGGAAAAATTGCTGAAAGAAACAAGGCAGAAGGTGAAGGATGAGATCTGATCCATCATCTACAATCTCACCTTCTGAGCACCAGCAAATGCATGGTAGTAACAGGAAACATAAGTCATAATGGTTCTTTCATCAGGTCTGGCAGTGTTTACTACATCTGTGTAGAGAGAAGAGGGTTAACTGCTCAGAAATTCTCACAAGGTACTTCCACCAGATTATGCTGATGATGCCACCTCAGTGCTATAAGGATTCAAAATAAATACACTATTATTCAGGTTGCATCTGTTTACTGATACCAGTGCAAAACTACCCAAGCTTTAGGAATCAGTAAATGGAAAAGATCAAACGCTCCCTGAAATGGAAAAGCATTTGAAGGCTGAGGCTGTATCACTACCTTCTGGTTTGTGTAAACTTCCAAGCAAATGGCATGGCTGGCAGATCTACTGCGTTCAGCTTCACTGTCACTCCAAAGCAAATTCATCTAAATCACTAGAATTATTCCAGAGTTAACCACTGACAGTCACAAAATAGGAGAGTGTATAGTGTACATTAGCACAGGGTCTCCATGACTGGCAGGGTATTGACATATATTTGAAACCCAGTTAACTCCTGCAGTGTAGAAATATATTTTGTGCTAAGAAAAGCCTGGATAGTAACAGTTTTGCAATCCCTGAACTGCTCTGTCCTTTTGGTTAACAGCATAAATCACAGGAGAATTTGGCTTGGCTGGCTGATAGCTTTGTCCCTATTACAGCAAGAAAGAATAGAAGTATAGAGAGTTCAATCAACATACGGATACATTGGTAAAAATGGACCTTTAGAGTTCTTAACAGAGAAAGGTAGAAAAAGGTGGTTTTACACCAGTTAGAGCTGAGTGCTGAAGGATGCCAGTGCAAGCTGTAAGAATTCCTGCCAATTTAAGGAGTGGGAAGATACCGGTGTGAAAAGACCCAGGAATAAGGTGACAATTTCTTGTATTAACAGTGAGATTTCCAAGTTCAGGACTGAAGTATTTACTGATTTTGCATCTACTTCACATAGCTGTGAACTAAACATTGCAAAGTTTCCACTGAGAACACAGTGGAAATAAGGAGAGCAAAAAGTGATGATGGATACTTAAAGGTTATTAGAAGCAGCATGATTTTACTTCCTCCTCCTCTGCAAGAAGGACAATAGTAAGATAAGGACTAGAATGCATAGAAAATCCGGTGAGGAGAAAAAATGGTGTCTTACATTGTATGTGAAGAGCAAACAATGAGGTTCAATGGTAAGGAGGTAGCACTTCTGTAAATTCCCTTGCACAGTAATTCAGAGTAAAATAATTAAGTATTACTTCAAATGGCAATTGCAGTTCCAAAGATTAAAACAATTTGTTTTGAAGCATAAAGGTGAAACCAAGAAACCTCTTCAATAAAGGGATTACAACCTGGATTTTCCAAATCATTCTGGACTGGCCTAACTTTCCTGCCAAAGCCATCAAGAAGAGCAGACACTGTCAGTATGAGTGTTCTGGATAATTCCTGCTACTTCCGCTCTACTGACAAACCACCAGAGCAGAGTCTGCATACTTGGCGAAGAAGGCTTTGCACTAGTCTAGGCAAATTCCAGTATTTTGGCAGCATTTTTTGCCGGAGCACAAAAGTTTGGTTGACTTGAAGAAATTCCAGAAACTTTAATAAATATTTTTTGTTATTTGTCAACAAATTCCAAAGATTATTGGAGAAACCAAATATCAAACTATTGTTAAAACCATCGCTGCAAAAGGTTTACAGCTAAAATAAAGACAAAATGTGCTTCTCTCAACCTAGCTCTCTTCCACAGGACGCATGTTGTTAGCGTATTTTCAAAGTTCTGTACTTCTATTTCTGTCCCTCTCACTTAAACGTTTTAAAAAGAGAATATGTTTTAAACTGCTAACAGTTCTATTTCCCTTTATTAGATATTTATTTCTTGAAGGCAAGGATTATCTTTTGATCCTGCATTTTACCCCAATTATCACTGTGGGGGCTGAGATGTCCTGAGATGAGGGTCCAAAGTACTATAATAAACATAGACAATGGCAAACCACTAGGGTGAAATTATCCAATACATGGGGAAGAAGAAGGAAAAAAAAATGTTTGAAAACAAAGCAGGTTGCTCCATAATGATTCCGGTGGAAGGAATGTTGAAAATTTCCTAGTTACAAAAGATGTTTTACTGTGGTCTACTAGTGAGTAACACAAACTTCAGTAAGATACAACTCTCACCTTCTGCATCCAGCATCTTAGGGATATCCAAATGCTTTTCAGCAATTTCCATGGCAAGGTTGATATTTCCTATGGGGTCATCCTGTATCAAAGAAGAAAAGACAATGAGTTAAAGATAGTCTTTCCTTGAAGCAAGACTACAGTATGTACACTAAAACTGACTCTGTTTTCCAAACTGGGAATTGGAGTCACAACTATTATTCTTCAAAAAGCTGAGTCTAGGTAAACTTTCGGTTTATCTACTGCTATACTTTCAAAAGTAAACAGTAACAGCCTATCATGTACAACTAGGACTCTGATACAGGTATTCTGGAGGGGAACATAAATAACGTATGCAGTGTACACTCATAATTCTGAGCTAATTCTGAATGAAGTACAGCAGTAATGCATACAGTCAAGGCCACTGGTCCAGTAGACTATACTAGACAATTGATCATAAAGTTAATCCTGCATGTCTTATAGCTACTCTATGTTACGTTCTAGTGATGCAAATTCTACTGAGTTTTTGGTTGGTCAGGTGCATGCATGAGAGAAAGCAAGCACAGACAGAACAACTCTCCAGAAGGAGTGAAATTTCTCAGTTTTGGCTTGGACAGACAAATCTGTAATGCCTCTACAAATGGAACTTCCTCTGGGTTTGAGATTTTGGTTTTGGTTTTTTGAAGGAAAGAGAAAGGAAACAGGGAGCACAGTTCAGATAAACAGCACATATTTCATATTTTACACTACAGACAATGGAAGACAGTGACAGATTAAGGCTTGTCTTTCCTGTATCAGCTTGGAAAGTAAACACCCTACATGAAATGGCAGTCCATGCCATTAATGCTTTCATTATTTTCACATATTCTGAACAATGCCAATGTCTACAGAGAGAGGTTGGGAAAATAAGACACAGAAGAACAAAGTTAGAGAAGTTGCATGGCACTGAAAAAATGTTAATTTGCTCTCAATGGGGAATTTCCAGGGCTTCCATTTGAACACAAACACTTTCTAGAAAGGGATCTAGTCTCAAGCATGCTTCTTGTATTCCTTTGAAATAAACTTAGTAAGATTATTTAATATGCAATGACAGCAACTGCTGAAGTTTCACAGAAGTCTGTTCCTCATGCTCATACACGTCAGGTATCATATAAACATACACTACTAGTTAGCCTTTCCTTTAAAAGTTGCATGTTCAATAAAATGTCATGAGGAACAGTTTACATTTTGAAACCCAACAACTTGGGTATAATAGAATACAAAGTTTCTAATTATAAGTTATCACTTTATCATTATTTAGCAGTTTCATGCATCACTGTAAGAGAAGCTTCAAATGTGAAGAATATTTAAAACCCATGAACTTATTTTTCTCTATTACATAAGACACTATATGTAATAAAACATTTGTATGTACATAACTGTGTATACAAAAACTCCTACTGAAATTAAATGGGACAAAAATACACTAAATCTAAGTGAGACCTACTGACTAGTTTAAAACACTGCTTATGGATGAGTGATGAGCACCTCCTATTTGTGTGTTTGTTACTAAGTCTATGAGTAAATAGTGCTCTACTGGGAAAGGATTTGTTTAAAATCACAGACACTTCTGAATAATTGGAGGTCCCCATCATCCATCCTTTTAAACAAAACTACAAGCTACAGTAACTAAAAATCTCTGCTACAGCTAAAGGAATACCTCATCTAATTTGTCATAAGCAAGAAGATCAGGCCTGTGTCTATGGATAAGGGCGTTGAAAGCAAGGCCATCTTTCCAGCTACGGGTTCACACAAAACACATTGGTGAGAAAAGGAAAGGACAGCATGCAGGAGATAAGTAACCACGAAACAAGACACCAAGACAGCTGTTAATGTAACCAAAATGAGCAGTCAATCAAACACAGCCAGGTCAGAAAAGCAAGATCTATTTTAGGATTTTTCTGCTGTATGTGCCACAGCTCAGCCTCAGTTTGAAACCTGACCTGTTCTTATTTTGGAAACCTCTAAGAGGGAAATAGTAATACTGAAGCAGATCTGCTTATGTTCTATTCCCTTCTCTCAGTCCTCTCATATAGGATGGTTGTACTGTGAAGTTCTTTGCTACTGTGTACCACTTTTCAAAGCACAAACTCTATCAAGCTAACTACTGTTTGTGCCATGCTTTAGCACATGTATGCAGAGACAGGTAGCTGTCTGCATTCATTCCATGAATAAGTTTATCTGTAGGAAAGGTTATATATAACATTAGAGACCAAGCTAGTGTTGGTAGTTAATATTTTGCCCTTTGGTTCAGATCTGCAGCTGTCTTCACAACTGCCTAAATTAAAATCTTGAGTGTTTAGGAGTTAGTTCATTTAATTTTCATCACTGCACACCTTGAAGACCCCAGCATAGATCTGACATATATATAAAGCAAACTAAGTTTTCAAATAATTTCATTCATTTATCTTTTCCCTCATCAAAGGCTTTCTAATAGCAGCTGATCCCTAGTAAAATCAGTATGTAATGGAAGTGCATGGAATCAAAAATATAGTCTATGATTTCCATTCTCTCTCATCAGTAAGAAGTTACACTCAACAAATTAAACCCATGATTAAGTTTTCTGATTTACTGATGTTTATGTGAGACCTTAAGATGCATTCATTCGAGGGGGCAGAAAACAGTATGTATGAATTGAGAGCTAACATGAAAAGACAACATTCCACTTTCTTTTAAGTTTCTATTTTGCAGTAATGGTACTCAGAAATTCTCACATTATTACTTGCTCCTCATTCCTCCCCCTCAAGCCAAAGCAGCTGGTATCTTTTAGAAAGCATGAATTTTGCCAAGAGTAGCACACTGTAATAAAACAGTTTTGTAATCCCCATGAGGTCCTACCCTAAGGAAGTAAAGGCATTGGTTTCGTTTCCACTTGTCTGAAAGTATAATGGTGAAATTGGTGTTTTCCATGGTAGACTAGTAATTTACTGAGTAATCCTAATTACCAAGGTTTTTGTTCTAAGGAATCTTAGGATTAATCATCAAGTCATTGTTTATTGCTCTGCAATCTACAGTCATATACACCAGATTCAGAATAGGACAGACTGTAAAATACTACTGGTGGTGAATAGAGAATTCCAATGCATCAGATTTAATATCCATATTGGGCGGTGCAAAAGACTTCATCAACTGCCTGGCACTGAGGACTAGGTTATTTGCAATTAAATGCTAAAATCATTGTAATGGAAAGGACACAGGACAGTCACAGGGTCCTTTCCTCCTTGTCACTGTTTTTTTTTCAGGGAGTTTAGAAAGCCAGTCAGAATTAGTATGCACTCCTCAGCTTGTCTTGTAGCAAACATGCTAAGCAAACCAGAAGTGAGCCAAATCACTGCAGGATAGCATGCTGTACCACCCAGACTGATGACCTTATTTAGCTTGGAGTAGTCAATAAGATCAGGTCGGTGTCTGTGGATAAGTGCACATAATCCAAGTCCATCTTTCCAGCTTTACAATAAAAAATAGAACGGAAAAAGATTAGTTAATAAAGTCATGGCATTTTACACTGATCCTTTTTCAAGGCCTAAATTAAGTAGAAACTCTCCTGTCAAATTCTGACACATTCTGTCAACTCTCATCCCTTTGAGCTTTTCTGTTACTCTGCTCCTT
This sequence comes from Neopsephotus bourkii, assembly GCF_033783945.1. Classification (NCBI taxonomy): domain Eukaryota; kingdom Metazoa; phylum Chordata; class Aves; order Psittaciformes; family Psittacidae; genus Neopsephotus; species Neopsephotus bourkii. The sequence continues at coordinate 1,361,869 of NW_026901776.1, read as the reverse complement.
TTCCTGTAGTACATCTCTTACTCTACACTCCATACACACAGAGGGACTCCACAATACTTTCTAGACAGTGTACATGATGTACAACAGGTCCCAATTTCAGTTGCTTTATTTGTGCAGTGTTCCAGGATTACACATTCATTGATGAAAGTGAATAATCTCCTATTACACCTACAGCATGTTTGTGAAAAAAATAAAAGGAGAGCAGACCTGCAACTACTTGAATTTGCTGAAGAGACTGGCTTTTTCTGTGTCAATTATTTCAGACAATTTTAATAGCACAACAATGTCATGCTCATAGAAGTAAGAAGTCATAAATCAGCATAGTTTATTTAAAACACGTCACACGTATGACAGCTTCAATCTGAGCTCTTACACTTCAGTGTGACTTCAGGACCACTACCTTTTGAGGCAAGAACAGACAATGAATGGAGCTACAAATAACATCTATTTGGAAAGATTATGAGAGGTTTCTTTCAGCCAGAATCAATTATTCTTAGAGATACTTTATGGAAACACTTCATGCAATCACTGGGATTGTGAGTTTGAGGTCTTACCCTGTGCAGTAATTGTGTTTACTAAACATGTTAAGACTCTTAGAATCCCTGTCATGAAGATGTCTGGTTAGGTCTGTCAAATAATAGATCCACCTCCAGTAAAAATGTAATACAATTAAGTAGAAAATGCATACAGTGTATAGTATAAAATCATTCAGAAGGTAAAACTGAATGAAAATGAGCACCAAACTAACAAAAAGCTCTTTTTCCAAAAGGTGTACACTGAAGCAGTCTGGAAAACCCATTGTAAAGTAGCTCTGTAAGAGTTGATCGACCCAAACAAGAAGCAAGATGCTTCAACTCAAGATGTTTTCCCCATACCATTTATTAGACCAGCATACATATGCAAATATACTAAGATTCTCATGCTGTAATTTACAGCATACCTTGCACCCATATAAATCTCTACTGAAATATACCTCTGTACATTCAAGGAAAATAACACATAATTTCAAATCTCTTAAAGACAATGTAGGGGCTGTAAATAAAACAAATTATTTTTATCTGTGGATGCATGTGTGAACTGTACCTTCTCTATCACTACATGGACTTTAGGTGCTGTCATAACAAATTAATTCAAAACACTAGAACACTATAATACAGAGCTCTTGTTTTAAGTACTATAAGGGCTCCAGGGAGGGCAAGATTACATGGTTAAACAGTGCAAATTACAAGTCATATAGTTTAATGAGGTGGGTCACTGGCAGAGCTACAGGAACTAGCCCAGTGAAATCCCAAAACCAGGCAGCCTGCATATGGCCTGGAACTCCCTTTCTAGCCCTTAATGAAAACACAGAACCACAAGGCTGGAGCTTCCCTAAATTTTCCAGCTTAGGTCATGGTCCTGATTTGGAAAAAAAATGTAATTAAAGTGCTGATGCTGTCTACTGAGTGCATTTCTGGCTCTTTATTTATAGTTACATTACAAAATTATAAAGGCTGATTCATCATAATTAGATATTTCCATACTCCACACATTGGTGTTTTTGCCAAAACCAGTCTATAGCTACAGTGGCTTTCATTTGCAAGCAGTCATTTGCCAAGTCACTATGCTGCAGATATTCCCATATACCAAGGACCTCTAACAATGTAATATGGTCATTCTATATGTAGTATTTTTTTTCTTTTAAATGCTATGTAAGCCATGGTAAATAATGTCAAAGGCTAAACAAAAAAAAACTTCGAAGATAAAGCATGAACATTTGAAACTAATCTAGTTAACAGTGAAATTCCCCTATTAAATATATTCCTACACAACTGTAGGAAAAAAATTACCTATAATATTTTAGACTGCTTCTAGCCATTGAAATAATGGAAGTTTACCTAAGATGGAAGTTCTGAATGTTCACATTTCTGTAAGGAGCAGTTTTCCTTTGACACCACAGCAGCAACCCTTCTTTGGCAGAGGTCTCTGTAAAAGACAACAGCGAGTTTAAACAAAAAATAAAAGGAATCATGTAACAAGTGCTTAAGTAATTAATTCTTGTCATCTACAATGTGGTCAGCCACCTGAAACTGCCTGGCATAAGCCAACATTTAATCCTAAAAGATAACTGATACAAATAGCCTAATGAGGTTCCATTAGGACCCAGAAGTCAGCTCAAATGCAACAACTCAGACTACAGTCCCCGCCTGCACAATAATTCTGGGGTATTAGAAGTTTAGGAAATTATATGGGTTAACGGAATGTATATTTGGATAAAAATACCTAATACAAACATAATAGAGCCAGACAGAAAACACTTGTAGTCTCAATTCGTTTGCTTAGGGGAAGGTATAAGTGCTGAACAAATACCTTTATTATCTGAACCCTAAGGGCATCTGAATGCATAAGTAAAGGACATAAACGATCAAACAGACCACTAGGTCCACATTTAATGTCCCACAGATTACGGGTAGAACAGGGTGCTGATCTTGAATGGACTACTTGTGTTGAAAATTGAGACAAGTTTTCTAGAATTCTAGACTTTTCACAGCATAGACTTGATTTAAATAATTTTGTAACTATAACACACATTTGGAGCCAGTTACCAATGAGAGTTAAGAAAAAAATATCCAAAGTGGGGGAAGGGGTGAAATTTTAGAAAGAAGAGGGATATAATCAGATAATATTTGCAAAGAATGGAAGGAATAAATAGTACTAAGAAAGTATGCTGGGAATAGGACAACCATACAAAGTAAGCATAGTTTGAGGCCATGGAAGCCCAGAAACCCACGTATGTATTTATCTCTATAACTGAGAGACATGCCCAGAACTCCTGCATTTAGAAAGCTGACTCAAGGTCTCTGTCAGGATAAGGAGGGTAATTACTTTTTCTCTCCAGAAATCTATTTTGTCACCAGGTAGGGAACTTTCAGCATCATTTTTTGTCAAAAAAAAATTAATTTTTAAAACAGTCATCTCCCTTGGGCACAATTCACATAAAAATGCCTTGAAGAAATTTCCTATTTAACATAGTTGCATTACTATTACCTTCCACTGAAATATCCTGAATAGCAAAGCGAAGGATGATAGTCCAGATCATACCCAGCGTCATTTTCACATTGCCATCAACAATTTCTAAGGTGAGAAAAGAGATAGTAGTAGTTTTTAGACTTTTTTCCATTTTCTCTTATTTTAATCATGTATTTCAGTAAATAATATATTGCATCTAAGACATTTTTTATCTATTGACCATATTTCTTTATCTAGACAGAGTTCATCTGGGTTCTATTTTCAACAAACTCAGGCTTGTGCTACCCTGGCAGTTGGAATGAAGATCACTGAAGCCATGGTCATTTCAGCCCTTCCACACTGAAAGGCTTCTCTCCAGGTAGTTTTAACTGCTCCAGATCTTTACCTTTTAGGCTGACTTTTCTAAGACACCCTGAGGGGAAATTCATTCTTAAGGTCTGAACAACATTGGCTTTACTGCTTTCAGATACAAAGGAACTGAAAAAAATACAGTCTTGCCACAAATTTTAAGAAACTACAGGCCATTAACAATTATTTTTTAATAAAATAGATATCAAAAATTCCCCTATATTATTAAGACCTTTTTGAACATTTTATCTATAGTACCAACACAGACTAGATATGAAGAACAGCTCAAGAGACATAGCACTACCTGAGTCTAAGCTACATAGCTTCCTGCCAAGCAGCTCAAAAACATGGCCACAACGTTGTAATATCTTACAGCTCTGATGCCATGCACATTTATGTATCTTTGATATTAAAAGGGATTTTCTACCTCTGAGGTTTCAATTTGTTTCAGAACTGGTTGAGTCAACCTATAACAGAGGGTTGTAGGAAGGTGCTTTCTCCAACCCTTCTCACATATCCATGGGAGTCCGTTCCACAAGCTAAGTCAGAATTCAGTGCTCCTACATTGTAATATGAACAGTGATACCACTTAAATTTCTCAACACCAAAAAAATGTACAGCCAGACCACTTAAGCATGGTGAAAATGTTAAATCAACCTGAAAAGTATGGTGAGAGACTCAGGAAAACATAGTGAGACTATAAGGGTCTAGTACTAGCAGGGGAGACTGTGGAACAGGGAGAAAGGGAAACTACAGGCTGCCTTCCCAGTCACCCCACACCAAGAGCACTGGTGCAGGAAGGCACCAGCTGCTCTCTTACTTGAAAGTCACCTCCAGCCTTCCTCTAGCAGTGGAGCAGCTGTGGCTGCCTGGGGGCCCACTGGTGTTCCAGGGAAGGAGCAGGAGGAACTTGCAGCAGGAGGAATTTCCTCAATTTAACATCAAATGCCAATAGAGGTGCCAGCAGAAAATGCCGTCTCTCTGCTACTTACAAGATCTCCGAATCCAGGGGCAACTTTTAAAGAGCAAAGCAGCTGCTACCTCCAAGACTTACGATACATGTTAAGTTGCAGCAGTATGTGACACAAAGCTGTCATCTGAACCTATGGAATTAACAAATGTAGTAGGAGATATACCACCCATCACTATTCTATACTTACTTTTCTTGTGTGATAACCCAACTTGATATATGAATGGCTATTTTTCAGATTTCCCATTTTGGTTCTGCACTAATTTACCAGAATTCTTACCTCACTTAGCCTGCCTTCCATGAACTATTACTATCCTATTACTCCTGAAAGTCCTCAAGTCTTTTCAAATTTCAGAACTAAACTCTCCCAGCCAAAAAAGTCCAAATGGCGATTACGGCATGTAGCTAATTCTCTCTACTCCTGCCTCCTTGGTCAAGTATTTAATTGTATTTTGATAGGATGTCTGATACGTATATACGGTAAAGAATAATTTCTTCAAATGTAAAATACATGAGTTTAAATACTCAGGAGGCATTGCTGATTGTCAAGCAATCAATTCATGGATTCGCCTAATCACTGCATCATTGGTTTGATTTACATACCCATATGCACACACAGACAGAATAAAAGAGCAAGAGAGGGACTTTTCTATGTTGTGCCTCAAGGAGACTTTTCAAACAATTTGCCAGGTTTGGTTTCTTATTATCTACTGCTAGCATAACATACAAAAAAGGCATGTATAAAAGACAGGAAAATATCTAAACAGAAGGAAAACAAAGTTGCTAAATGTTGAAAAGTATCAGTGAGGAAAAAATACCTATTCAATCCTATCATTTTCCTCTACAGGTCAGTAAAAAGACTTCAGTATTTTCTTCACACTGTCTGCTTGCTCTGGGAGGAATACAGTTCCTATGTCTCACATACACAAAGCTACAGCTTTCTGGAAATAAAAGCTCTTGCTGGCCTATGAAGACAGGAAAGGAGAGAAGGGAAAGGGAAGGGAAAACAATAAAAACTACCTCAAGAGAAAGCTAAGCAAGGCAGTGTGGCAAGTTCTCAAAGGTTTTAGGGTCATTTGTTCATTCTGCTTTGGGTTTATTTATGTATTTTTATTCTAACCTCCTTGTAGCAGATTCACAGATCATTTGGATCTTTTTTGATTTGATTTCTCCTGCCCCCTGGAAAAGCAATACATTTCCCCTGCAGAATAACAACTGTAAAAGAAGTGTTTCCTATTAACAAGATACTTAGCTGTTGTGTTTCTCCATATCTCAGTTAATTTCTTTTTGGATGCAATTACCTTACAAATGGAGTTATTGCACTTCTTAAAGCTTAAGGGAAAACTTCTAACTCCTGGACTGTGCATGGCTCATAAGGACTACCTTCACAGCTTTTGCTTTAGCTTCTTGACTCTCTAGTCTCATTTCATCACCAGTGGAGAGAAAGACTCTTCCACAAGGCAGATTAGAGTAGCTAAATCAGACTTCTGCACAGTTAAAGGTGATCACCTGTCTCTGCTACACTATTCCTGGCTCTTTAAAAGTACTAAATTGAGTTTTGTACTAGTTTCCTACAGGAATCACAGTTTAATCTTTGTTTTGAGGCCCCATTTTAAATACCAGTTGGTCTCCTTGGGCCTACACGCTATACATCCCTCAGCATGTCAGGTAATAAAACATGATCCTCAGCAGATTTGGATGCAAAACTTTCATGCTTTGGAAATTAAAAAGTATTCCAAGCATCCATGTAACTCAGAGAATGCCAAGACAGATGGATGCAGACAAGCCCATATACCCGATGCTTACACACAGGGACAGTGAGTTAAGGGGTTAAGGACTCTGATAACAATACAAGCTTAAGGAGCCTGTCCTCTGCCTTCTTGCTGGCACTCATTCCATCTTCATCCTAAAATGACTGCCCAGTCAAGAATGCTGAAAAATGTAACAAAAGACAAAAAAGAGTTGAAGTGTGCTTTAAAACCAGATCAGGTTGCTGATCCAGCCTCCAGCATAGCTCAAGAAACAGTTGTCAGCCTAAGTGACAGGGTAGGGCTGGGCAGTGTGGGAGCAAGTATGCAGGACAAGGGGGCACAGGGACTCTTTAAACATGTACTGGTGCCAGAGATCCCACACTGTGAAACCATACCCAGTCAGATGTGATACTGCATTGCTGCATCAGCACGGCACTGTGCCTTAGATAAGAAATTTAGTAGAGGGGATGTAGTAAATTTAACAGAGCACTGAGCACGTCTGGGCCAGACCTGGCTTTGTGTTCAGTCTGCTTAGAGTAGGAGTGGAAGGCACACAAATCGATCTGCTCCTGCCCACATGGATGTAATCTAAAGTGCGTTAGCAGCCATACTTGACATAGTGCAATGTCTTACAATGACAGGATCCTCTCTGCAGCTAAGATATGACAGTAGCAGTGGATTTTTCTCCTGTGCTTCCATCCAAGAATTTAACACATGGCTTTTAATGCTAACGAATGAATTTTTGCTTCTAATCCCTCCATTTTACAGATCAAAAATTCCAGAAACAGGCAATAAAAGCCTGCAGCACACCCAAGAACATCACCTTAATCTCCTGGCTCACTAAGTATGGCCTGCTGTTACATGCAGGAAGAAATATTGAGTATATGGACAGACATGACCTTACAGCAACTAGCTGAGAAGCTGGAAGAATTTACTGCCTCTTGTTCCTGCCTCACTCCCAGAGGGAATTGCCTATTGTGACAGAGCATCTAAACTCATGCCACTTGCTGCCAAGGAGAACAGTTTAAATGAGCTTAATGGCTGATATGAGCCATCCCAGATGCTTTGCCTTCAGGTGATACAGAAAGTGCTCAAGGCTGAGTACCATGGAAGTAATGAGCTGCAATAAGCAGGGCAAAATGAGGGAGATGGGTGTGCAGAGGGCTGGCCTGCTCCTTTCAGGAGCAGATATGACTGATGTGTCTTGGTTTAAATACTCCAGCCTTACTTGAAGGACCTAGGTGTGACAACAGTAGTGCAAACCATAGTACGAACCTGTGATCAGAGACAATCACCACTCTGTCCCATGAACACTCTTGCTACACTCCTATTTTCTGTCATGAAGCCTGAGAGTCCCAGCATGATATGAGACAAACTACCATTCATTTGCTCCACATTGCGTACTCTCAGTATTTCTGCACCAGCGATCTAAATTTTCATTTCCACACATAAATTGTCTCTTCAGTACCCTCTGCTGTCTGTTCAATGCCATGTCACTCTCAGAATAACTTTAATAGCAGAGGTTTAGAGGTAGTGGCATATTTTTCCATCCCACTTCATTTAATTAAGCAAAAGGCCCAGCTGCCCCTGACTGCCTGTACAGCTTATGGAGGGAGGCAGCCACTTCTGAACTGCAGTAGAGCTCTTCTGAGATCTGAAATAGCTTAGGGAACTGCCTGTTTCTCCCCACTGATGGCATATTCCCCCCAAAACATGTTATGTGCCTAAAGACAGATGGCATGGATTTAGCCTCAGATGGGCCGTCCAGTTCAGACTCTAACGAGTAAAGGTGAATTCAAACAACTGCTCTGCCCAGAGAACACATATTTCTTGGGATTTTGGAGTTCTGGATCTAGAAACTGAACACAGTTGGAAAACAGTACCTGAAGAACAAAATGGGCTAGGTCAAACCACTGAGGAATCAATGAATGCTGATTGATCTCTCCACTACTTCTACAGGTGCTCCTATCCCACCTAAGAATTCTCCTGCTTCAGCCACAATTACACTAAACTCCCTGAGATCAAGGTTTGAAAGCCAGAATAAAGACAGATATAAGCCTGGAGAAATCAGAAAATCAATCTTAAAAGGCCTAGGGCTGTGAAGCAATATCTCCATGGAGCAGCTAGTTCTAGACAGACCTTTTTAACCCTAATTAAACAATGAATTGACTTTCATGGGAAGTGTAGGTTCACTTGCAGTGAGAGCCTGCCTTCTTTTGCTTAGAGTTTACGTCTGTGAGCATTTAGCTAGCCAACTGCATGTTGGTATTTAACTACCTGAACGACAGAACAATAAAAAAAATAATAACTTTAGTAAATAACATCCCACCCCACTGTCTTCATATGTTCAGTCTCTCCCGAGCTATCATTTCTTTTGATCAGTCCCTTAACTCAACGTGCAAATTTTAGAAACACAGCTATCATCCACAGTCAGTCTCATCATAAAAGGGGAGTAGGACCCAGCCACCTGGTAGTGATGTCAGCCTTTGTCTTAACTGAATAATACCTCCTGAAGGTTAAAAAAATGTCCCAGACTGGATAAAGCACACCCTAGAATCCAACCTGATTTCTAAAGGAGCTCCTTGCTTGTAATAATGTGTAAGAAAAACATAATGCTCTGAAAGAAGAAGTCATTATGTGAACACCCACTGAAACACAGACAATTCAATTTAACACTGAAGATAAACTGATCTTAGAGACCATTTATACCCCATCTCTCTCCAGGTGTCCACAAATTTCCACCTCTTGTCCTTTCACAGATATAAGTCAGCAATCGATATTAATGGATTTTTGAGGCATTCATATATGGAGAATAGCCCGTGTGATTTGGCCAAGTGTCTCTGTCAGACATCTTTGCCATGTGAAGGCCTAGGATCTAGACACAATGCGTTATCAAGCTCTGTCACATACCTTCTGCACCAATTGACACAAGTTTCACTCCTTTGCTGGCAATATAATCCAGAGCTTTGTTGACATTAGCGATTTTATGGAAGCGCATCTTCCCTCTGTCTGGTTTCGGTAGTCTTTCCCCTGCAGAGTAACAAATGTAAAGGGTTTATTGTTACATTCACCTGGCTCCCGACACACAAGCGATTAGAACTCAGGAGTGAATGTGCCCTGAACACTGTCTGAAAGCTAGCAGTCGTTCTAACAGGTATTTTTCTGAAAGCATGTCATAGGTCTTTAAACAACACCCCAAGGAGAAAATTCAAATGCTGAAATATCTGACTTAGACTTCTCTTGATATAGCAGTAAAACCAGGGTAAATTTTTATCTTTGCCCTAAACATAGAATCATAGAATAGTTAGGGTTGGAAAGGACCTTAAGATCATCAAGTTCCAACCCCCCTGCCATGGGCAGGGACACCTCACACTAAACCATGTCACCCAAGGCTCTTCCAACCTGGCCTTGACAGGTGAGTGCTTCTTGCTACCCAACTTCTAGGTCATTGCCCCTGTCTGTGGTAGAGTAGCTGAATATTAAGAAGGCAGGATGTGTTCACTGTTTTGAATTGTTAACCAGTTTTGTTCTTTAAGTGTTTCAGTTAGCATGCTGTAAATACATAACAAACTTCATTTCAGCCAACCTGAGATAACTTCCAAGAGGAGCATCAGTTTGAGGCCATTTCTGAAGTCCTCCTCAATGTTCTCAATCTGCGTGCCCGCTTTCCTGAGGTGGGAATTGCACCAGGCTGTAAATGTCTGTAATAATAATTTAAAAAAGAATCTTATCAACAAGGCATTTTCTGAAACAATTGCTAAGCCATGTGAGTAAAAGCTGCATCTGAGATTTCCACTACTGCAGTCTTAAAATTTGGATGTCCAACTCCCATTAATTTTTTACACGTTGCTGAGTTCAAAATTCTTATCCCAGATGTTCACGAAGATGCAGAGTTGCTTGATTAGAAGCAATATGGTAGATTCTGCTCATAAATGTATCCTAAAAAAAAAGATTTGCACATAAAGGCAAAAGTTATCTAATAGTTATTATTACTCAACATTCTTTGAGCACATAATTTTATGTCAGGACTTATCTGCTACACATTCTTTCTGGAAGGAAAGATTTATGTAGTATAAAGGAAGCTCTGTAACAGAAAAATGGAGGCAATAGCAAGCACAGAGGCAAAAAATTCCACTACCTGAACTCATGATAAACAGTTCTTCTACAGATTATCTATGCCAGGGGCAAATAGCATGCATTTCTCCCAGGCAGGAAGTTGTGAGAACACTCTTTAGGATGAAGTAACTGAAGAAAGACTTCTCTTACTTGCAACTACAGTGAGAAACAGAATGCCTTTTGAAAACATGGACAATTAGAATAGATTTTGAAAGCTTACAATAATTCAAGTGCAGAAGTTTTGCATTCAGATCTTGTAGCTATGGGCTGCCTTACCAATGGTTTTATTTCTTAACTGTATGGTTTTCAGAAAACTGCTACAGCTTCAGGAAACACACAAATGCAGGGAAATAGGTCACAAAAGCAACCATGCACATTTCCCTCTCCATGCAGAATAACCAAGTCTGCTTTAACTTGCAGAGAAAAGCAGAACTAACTCCATTGATATACACAGGTCATATATATGTTACCTTTGTACGAATGAAATAAAAATATGGGCTAGTAGGAAATGTAGTTGTTAAAATCAGCCTTTTTCAAATGCCCACTACTTCTCAGCCTTCTGACAAATTCTCCTTGCTTTTCAGTTAAGATACAGAAAAAAAATTACTAGGTATTTCACCAGGTATTTAACTCTAGGTATACAACAAGGTCATACATTTTGGTAAGTTAGACTTCAGCTTCTTAAAACTGCCACATATTTGGAATTCTCCTTCCTTTGATATTTCAAATTACCATGTTTTAAATATTTTTTTGCCATGGTAATAATATTATTATATTATAATATATAATTCAAACATTGTTACCATGATTAAAAAGATGTAATGTATTTAGTTTTTTTTAAATAAAATACATTCTAAATCCCCATTGTCAAGATGAAATTTTTGTTGGCTTTTTTCTTGCCTGTTTTTTTAAGCTATTTAATTTCTGACCTTTCAGAAACAGAATAAGAAAGGCAAAAACTTTCCCTGAAACTGACCCTCATAAATTTTAGACAGATTTCATACCTTAAAGAAGATATAGATTGAATTTTCAAAAATGGCTTATTCTTGAAAATGCAACTTTCTGCTGGGTTACACTCAGTTTATGCAAAGAACTCATGTGCAGCTTGCTCGGCTCTTTTCTCAGAGCTCCTACAGTGACAAGGAACAGCTTGCTAAACTTTAGTTTTATCCACTTCTATCTAATTGAAAGGAAGAAGCAAGAAGTGCTATGGATATTGGGGAGCTGTTCAGTGAAATCCCTAATTCTTGATATTCAAAGGGAAGAGAAAAAAATAGTACTGGAAGTGGATCTGGGCGGTTTCTGTTGACCTGCAGGGGATGAGTTGCAAGTAGAAGCATAAGAAAATCTTTGCATGTACAGATGAAGATAAGTATAGCTGCACTGAAGCACCTCTGCAAATGTATCTATTCTAATAAAGGGATATTAGCTTGAAAAGCAGTCACTCAGGAAGGTAGAACTTTTCCTCATTTTAAGGCAACTAGCTTTACTGAGGGAGACCTGAAATCAGTGTATCAAGCAACACAGCAGAGATACTAGGCACCTCTACCCTCAGGGCTCAACATGATGGAGTCTTAGGATAATATTTGGTTTGGATCATTATAGGGGTAGGATCCAGTTTATAAGATTAATTTGCCTGCCTCAGGCAGTATCTTGTTCTAGTGATAGAAAGGTTTAGCACCACATTAAGTCATCTGTTAATACCAAAAAATTATAACAAGTATCCTTGGAAGGAACAATGTTATGGTAATACAGAAAAAACAGCTGAAAGAACACAAGGGTAAATGCACATGAACTTTGCATGGCAATTTGGCAAAAGTATTAGAAAGCTGAACCAGTAAATGCATGAGCCTTTCATGAATTAAGGTTAAGTGATGTGCTTCTCTGCAGATACTATTTAATGTATTTAATTAACAGTTTAATGGCAATGACCCCACCGGTTGAGCAGTCTTAAAATACAAATCTGATTCTTATTGTGAAGAAAGCTACTTCTCAGTTTCTTAAGGAAAAATGGAACCAGGCACTCCTTACCTTATATATGTATATATAAATATATATATATAAGAGCAAATTAGAATTTTGTCCACCTCTAATCTCACTGCGGTCCTCTACTTTGCCCCTACAACAGCTGTCTCAACTTACTGGGTGCCACACTGATACACAACATAAGTTTTACCCAGAGATCACAAAGTTTTCATGTATTTTAAATAGTTTCTCTTGAAAACAGACATTTTTATGGCACTGAATTTGCTGAGAAACAAGCTCTCTTCTGAACCTTGTTCATTTTATGAAGACACTAAACAGCCAGTGTTGCTATGATATAAACAAGGAAAAGATGCTACTACTGCTGAGTCAGAGTGTTTTCAGTAAACAGTTTGATGACAGTCACTGGTTTTATGGGCTGCATTTTTATATCTGCAGGTTATTTAAGATTCTTTCCAGTAGCATTGGAGTTTGTCATCAATATTGTAGTATTTTAAAGGATAAACTTGGAATTAGCCAGAAAGCTTCCATTCATATGAAGTTCTGCTGAAGCACTCTGTTGTGTGTGGATTCTTTACTTAGACTATCTGTATCTAGATAGCCTAGATTATCTTCTGTATCTTGAATATGAGACTTAGATCTTTTATATAAACCACAGTTTCTTAGAGCTTTCTGTTTCACCAGTGCACCAGGTCATGAAATGGTGCTATCCCTTCATGACAGTTGTCTTGAGCCTCATGGGAAGTGTTGCTGCAGTACATTACAGCAGACTCTCGGCATGTGGCTTAATAGCTTGATGCCTTACAAACTGGCTTACTCTCCTGGGACCAGACATGGCTTCAGGAATGCTGCTTAAGGAAGTGTTTACTATGTTTCAGTGATGCAACCCATAAGTGACTCTATTAAAGCGACTGCAAAACTTAACTTGCAAATTTTAACAGTTTCCATAACCCACGTTTTACTTCACCATCATCCTTCTATTCTTGTGACACCACTTGTTCTCACTGCTTTGGCTTTAACTAACAATTCTATTCATAGCTATTAAGAAACAATTCAAAGCACGTTTAAGTCAGGGAGATCAAGATACAGCCAGCATGTAGTACGCCACAAATTTGTAATCCACTGAGATTCAAAAGCTATTAAATGACTTAGACAATGCAAATTCCTTTTTCTGCTGAACTGTACAGCACATTTCAGAATATCAGATTGACCAGAGAAACAAGGCAGGACAGAAGGCACCAAGCCGAATACCAGGAGGGATACAAGTAAGTGCCTAGAAAGCTAGGCATTTCTTTTTATAATGTATTTACCATAGGTGGCTGTACTAACTTTAAAAATAAATAAATCACTTTTTCTCCTTTCCAAAGTTGTTACTAGAGAAGAAACTTTGCTGGCATTCTTAGACGAGAGACCACAGAAGAGAGGCTGCGGGGCAGGAAGCCAAAGAATTTGCAGTCCCACAGGTAAATGTTCTCTTAATGCACTATTAATTATCCACTGCTGTCACAGGTCTATTTTAGAAAAGCTAACTCTAGAAAAGGGAGTGCAGTTTATGTCTTATGCCCGCTTTGCCTCATTATGAAGAGTGGCAATGGCATATTCTCCATAATCTGGATTCATAAAGCTGTGACAGCAAAGTGTGTACCTGAGGGGAAAAAGAAAATGAACTATACCTGGTAATTTACTTGAGCCACCTAACTTTACAAGCCCTTGACAAGTAGGAGTGCAACCAAAGGGCAGAAATAGAAGCTATCCCTAATCAATTATCAATCAACTGCAGCTAATTCCAAAAAAAAATAACAGGGTACACCCATTCTGTGCAAATATTTTTTACACATGCACAGTAAAGGAATATGCTTCGATGGAAAAAGGTGGTTATCTCTAAGAGATGAATTCTTCTACACTCCTGAATAAACCCACACATCATTTTTATGTGAGTGTAATGATAACTTACTTTTGATAATGCTTCAAAGCCAGAAAACAAGATGCTATAATACTAATTTTCATATGTGCATGTGATAATAGGGATAAAGAGAATTGAGAAGGCACTGGTAACCACCCTCTCCAAAACTGTAACCCGTCAGTGGGCCACAAGACAACTTGTTCCCCCTGCTGAAGATTCAGGGCAAGTTTGGCACCTACCGCAAGTCCAAAATGTACATCACCAAAACAGCTGCATACCCTGCACAGGGACATGTACAGGGTACATGCCAGGAAGATCTATTTACTTGCCCTCAGAACTGAAATTGAGAAGTGGATCCAGCCCAATAGAGGATTGCAGACCTGTATCCTATTTTGTACCTATGTCTCCTAACTCTCTCCATTGCAAATCTATTCCTGTCTGCTATAATATTTACAAGTTTTAAAATATTGATTTTAGAAAGCATGTGTCTGCTTGTCTGTGATGCTTCCAAAAAGGCTACTAGCCCACATGAGTCATTCAGGTTTGAGTTTCTGGACTTTCTGTAACATTTACATAAGAAAATAAAGACAAAATCCAATTTTTACCTGAGCTATGAAAACTATTGCATTTATAGGAAACGTGGTACTTCCTGTATCTGTTAAGTACAGCAGAAGCACAAGTCATTTCAAGTGGACCTTAAATTCTAACACCCGGGGCAGAAGACACTTAAAGAAAACTAACTTCAAAGGTAAACATTGAACACATTTATATACATACATGTTATCCCTGATTAGCTCAGCCTGATAGAGTTGTTTCTTAAAGCTCTTCTTTATAACTCTTCTTCTAAAGTTTTTTTTCTCTCTAGCTAGCTGAGGGTCTGCATTACTTTTAGGCTAAATGGGATACAGTGATTCACTCTGTAGCTATACAGAACATTACTGGGCTCTGAGCACACGGCAATGGTGTTACAGGAAGAGCTCTGCCAGAACATTCCCACTAGGCCAGACTGAGGTTCCCCCTTGAAGAATTTCCCATCTGTCTGTTATCCATGTTTTAAAATACAAGTTGTGAACCTGCAACATGATCTCCTGGCTCATGTAACCACACAGTGCTCTAATGACTGCAGGATCAGGGCTTTTCTCTGGGCTTGGGCTAGGGTCTGTGTTGGCTCCCATTCTTTCAACTATTTAATTCTGCTCCCAAAAGAAGGGGCATTAAGGTGACACACAGCAGAAAATTGCACAGCCTTTATTAATCAGCTTGATGTGAACCAATGACTATGCATGTATCTTTTAGATGTTCCTAGAACATCTAGATTGGCTGCAGTTTTAGCATATTAGGTGCAATAACTTATTTTTATGAAAATAAATAGACCTTTACAGTTTGTTGGTTTGAATTATTATTAACTGCCCCCTTGCTCTTATTTCCCCTTGCTTCAATGCATTGGTACATGTTATTAAAAAAGCTGGAAGGACTATAAAAGGAGAGGTGGTTCAGTAGTACAACTTGATCATGTCAAAACAATTCGTAGACAAAATGGGATTTTAAAACAGAACACACCAGAACACAGTAACAGCTCAAGTGAAACACAGTGAAAGGATAATGAAGGCTGATATGAAGGCTAAAATAGGGGAAATGTTTACTGTGTTCCAAAAGGTCTTTAAAAGGAAACCCTCAAATCATAGGCAGTATGTTAAAGCCAAATTCCTGGGAAGAAGAGAGAGGATACCATGAAACTGGCTAAAAAAGAAGTCAGTAGAAGCTTTATCACAAGCCCCCCAAATTCAAAGTTGGGGAAATCCTTCCCTGCTTAACCACATCCATATATATAGCTGAACAGATGGTGTCAGAGGTGACATGCCAGCATACTCTGCACTGTCAGCAGATCTGCTCTAGTAACTAAGGCAACTTTCAGTTCATAGAACCATAGAATGGTTTGGGTTAAAAGTGACCTTAAAGATCATCTAGTTCCAATCCCCTTGCCATGGGAAGGGACAACTTTCACTAAATCAGGTTGCTCAAAGCCCCATCCAACCTGGCCTTGAACAATTTCAGAGATGGGGCATCTACAACTTCTCTGGGCAACCTGTGCCAGTGCCTTACCACCCTCAGAGTAAAGAATTTTTTCCTAATATCTAATCTAAATCTCCCCTCTTTCAGTTCAAAACAATTCTCCCTGTCCTATCACTACAGGCCTTTGTAAAAAGCCCCTCTCCAGATTTCTTGTAGGCCCCTTTAGGCACTGGAAGTTGCTCTAAGGTCTCCCTGGAGCCTTCCCTTCTTCAGGCTGAACAAGCCCAACTTTCTCAGCCCGTCTCCACAGGGGGGGTGCTCCAGCCCTCTGATATCTCTGTGGACCTCCTGCTGACCTGCTCCAACAGGTCCACATTCTTTTTATACTGGGGGCCCTGGAACTGAATGCAGTTCTCCAGGTGTGGTCTCACAAGAGTGGAGTAGAGGGGAAGAATCACCTCCCTTGATTATTGGTCATCCTTCCTTAATTTTATCATTCACAGCAGACATTATCAAAGGGATGCATTCATCACACAGGACACTGCACATGTCTTGGTAGCACTCTGCAATTTGCTTGCATGGAAAAGCATGGGGAGACCTCAGCCCTTACAAAGCAGGTGGCCTAATCCTACAAGAGTCTAGGGTTTCCCATAAAACATGCAACCCCCTCCCAGCACTGAATGATTGCACGTCTGTTTAACACTGCTCACTATTAACTAAAAAAACAGAGCATGTAAATATCCCTTCAAGAGTAATTTGGCAAGGCTGAACCCTGGTAAATGTCAAGATTACTGAGCCTTTTGTTACAAAGTGAGTGTTGCTCTTATTTTCAGAAGAGATAAGAAGAAAGGTTACTTTGTCCCATTGGACTAAAATGGAAGAAAACTCAGGAGGCAGCAGGATGTATTGGAAATTCAGCATGGTCACTGCCTGCACTGCCCTCACCTCAGTTTTTTCTTCTTAATGGAAGAACAGGAAGGAAAAGAAGGAAGAGAAGAGGTTTCACAAGGTGTTTGGAGGGACTAAACCAGTTAAAATATTGCAAGGTTTATTAGGAGTAGACCCATAATGCCTTTATTGTATCACCTAAGATAGCTGGAAATAGAGAAGTTTTCAGCACAGAAGCTCATCTTTATGTGTGAAAGAGAAGTGTCAGTCTAAGCATGAAAATTTAGGTAAGTGTTCAGACAACTCAGGACTTAGATGGACCATCAGTATAATGCTACAACAGGTCTAGTCCCCTTTGTTTTTCATTACTGACACCCATATCTGAAAGTTTTGCATGTGCAACTTCTCAAAATACATGCAGCACCACAGGGCTGTCCACTTTAGTGTTTTGATCAGTTTAAAATAATTCTGTCTGTTTTAAATGTATTTCAATCAGAAACATTGGTGTTTTAGAAGTAAAAGCATATGCAATGTTTAAAATCCTATTTGAAGCTAAAAAGTGTCCAGGATCTGAGGTACAATTCTTGTCTAAGTCTACTTTTCATTTTTGGAATTTCAAGAACCACTCAGATAAGAGAACCCTGCTCAGGAAAAAAAAAACAACACAGAAATAAAAGAGGCAAGGACACTATTAAAATCTTTAGTAAAAGCGTAGGCATGCTTTTATCTTGCACTACAAAAACTTGCAAGACATCTTTACCTGTTCTTATTTTTACAATATAACTTCAACTTCTGCAGAATCCAATCTTATATTTGAAAAATTAAACTTCCAAGGACAAGCAATAAAAAAATACATGTGTGTTACCTTTCTAAGCCAGCATTTTGGTACGTGCATGCCCTCTCCTCATGATTTTGCCTATCTAGCCATTCTTCCTAGTTCCACCAGCTAAGCTATAGCATTTTAAAGGTTGCCCCCCCAGCAGGATTCTACAGCAGCAAACCTCTTTTACATCACATAGCTAAGCTGGTTGCAAAAGCAGAGAGCTATTTATCTAAAAGCAAAACTAAATGCAAAACCATACAAGGGGGCAAGGGAGAGAAATAAATGTTTAGCAAGTCTGTGTTTATTCCTACGAATGGTAGGTAATGGCTCACTATTAAGTAGAAGGGCTTATTAAGTATACTTCTGTAGGAAGCTGCCCTGAAGCATTTCCTGTAGTACTCTTCACTTACAGCAAAATGAAGGGTCTGTGGGCATGTTTCATGACAGAGCTACAATTCAAACTGATCTTAACAAATCAGGGAAATTACTTGAAGAAAGCTGGATGCAGATTAGCAACAAGTCTGAAGTACTGCCCTCCTCCACTAACAAGAAAGTGCAAAAACACAGGATGGAGAACTGCTGGCAGGGCAGTAGCACTGAAGAAGAGGATCTAGGAGTAACAGCAGATCACAACCTAACCTGATTAAAAAAAAGTTGTGCTGTTGTAAAAGGCAAATACAATATTGGAATGCCTCCGTAGAAGAATGGTGTATCAACATCTGAAGTATTTTTTCCAATCTCAATACTGGAAAGAGATCAGCTGTAATATTGTCTCCTGTTTGGGGCATGAAATTCAGGAAGAACATGGACCAGTTGGAGAGAAGCCACAGAACAGCCATGAAAAGAGTAAAATTCTAGAAAACTTCATCTATGAATAACAGAACCATTGCATGGATTCAACCATGAGGAGTTTGAAAAGAGAGTAATATTTGCCTCAAACATTTAAGAAGTCACAGCAAAGAAAAGAATACACCAGTTTTCTGTGTTCACTGAAGATAGAGCTTGAGATAGATGGATGGATGGATGGATGGATGGATGGATGGATAGATAGATAGATAGATAGATAGATAGATAGATAGATAGAGACGATCTTAAAAAACCAACGAGGAAGATTCAGATTAACTTTTAACTCTAGAAACATCCAAGTACTGGAAGAGACTGGCTGGGTAAATGTGAATTCTTCTTTTTGAACATCATCAAGAACAAGTTGGATAAACATGTCAGGAACAGCATGATTATACTTGCTCCTGCCCAAGAGTAGGACTAAATTCTTTTCCAGCCATACTTGCTATGATGTTCATGAAAGATTTCCATCCTAACTGGCATCTACACTGCAGTGCTGAAAAGGGAGAATAAGCAAGAAGACTCCTTACAGATTCTGTGGCTGAGAAGCCCTAAAACTTAGTTATATGTGTTATCCAAAGACTACAAAAGAAGAAGTCAGTCAGCAGCGGAAAGCATCTCCCTTTTAGGAATCCAAGCACTTGGCATGCAACAGATAGCTGCAAATTTTGGTTCTGTCAGCATGTTCTTTCTACGGTGATCCCCATTTCCATCTCCTACTTTCATATGACCCCTAATGTCCCTTCACAAAAAAAAAAAAAAAAAATATATATATATATATATATAATCTTGGAGGAAATTTGTCATGGATATGGGAGAAACAGAAAGTAAAAGGGTGGAAGCAGAGAATAAATAAAAAAAAAAAATAAAAGAGGAAGATTCAGAATCACCAGGCAGCAGAGTGTTCATGGAAAGTTAAACTAAATTAAAATGAAGGGTTAAAATGAAAGTGGATTCAATGATCTGTTCTATAGGTAGACACATTTCCCAAGGTGTGCATTATGATCCTGGAGAAGAGATCCTGACACTTGTACTTTCTCCCCAGCTTTGTGACAGCCTGTAAGTAATTTAAGACTTGAATTTTAACAATGTTTTTGTCCTAAATGCTAAGCATTTTGTGACCCATGATTCTTCATATGGGACTATAAGCTTAATGGGAGCAGATGTCAGCCATAGCTGAGTATTTTTAAGTGTCCCACTTCGGTATTCAAGGATAATAATAAACCCACCATATTCCACAGTACTATTGTGGGGGAAAAATCACCATTGCTTTTGAGGTGCTCAAATACTACCCTTAAAAAAGCCAAAAAAAGAGCTAGTAGCAAGAAAGTTGACAAACTATAAATGCCTTGTCATTAAAGAACTTTAAAACTAATCAGAAACAGAACCTACTGTGAACAGATGGAAAACAACACAATTACCAACATCTTCAACGTTTGTTCTCAGTCATCCAAAGCTAATTCTACATTTAAAAATTAAAGGTAGGTGTTTAGCGTGAACCAGTTACTTACTACTGTAAATCTAGTTCTTGCTACTTATCTTTTGTTTCTTAAACACTTAGTGAATTATGAAATGTGCCAGCCACTTAAGTATGGAGAAAGAAGTTGCTAAGTGAACTGTTATAGAAGAGCAATGTCTGTGAATAACCCCAGAGATGCAATCTGAGAAAGCATTTTCACATGCAGAAATTGTTTTAGCTTTCACCTCTAGGCTGAAAAGTCACTGTTGCTACCTCTCACTAATAAGGTAAGTTTTGGGCACCTCCAGTGAAGCTGCCATTTCTGGTGGATTAAATGATGGGGACACCTGTCCCCCAGAGAGCTAAACTGAGAGTACAACTCACCTCATAGACATTACCAAACAGTCTGCGTGTGTTAGCAACCTTGTCACTTATTCACCTGGCCTGGGTTCAAAACGCTGACCTAAAAGTGAAAGGTTCCCCCAGCCATGCATTCCCAACCAATAAATTAAAAGTCCATCTTCAGTACAAGGTTATCTTTCATCATGAGTTGGGGGGTAGGAGTTATTAGACTATTCCACTCAAAAGGCTTTGCAATACTGATACTTCTAATGAATATTGTGACCACTTTGCAAAGCAGTGACGAAAGTCAGGGGGTTTACAAGTCAGCTTTTTCTTGAACGTAAATGACTATTTTTGCTGTAGTGTTTCTCCATTCACATCATATGCTTGAATCCTTGAGGAAATATGATCACAAACAGCTCACAGGTAATACTCTTTGTGAACACTTTGTTCAAATGAGAATATCTGGCTGTGTTACAGCAGCCCTGGAGTAACAGGGAGTAATTCAGTGCTGCTTGAAATGATCTTACCTCTTCATCTTCGATAACAATATGCATGACATCATTTACAGTTATACACCACCTTTCTGATTACTTTCTTTGCCTTTATGTAAAAAAACAGGTATGCTAATATCTTGTTACACTAGAACTAATACCTCTGTCAGATTACATACCATTATTCAACGCTTTAAAACTCTCAACGTACAAGATTAGCACTACAGAATGGTAAATAAGTGGTATAATCTATGAAGGAAACATAAAGTTCTCAAATCACAAACAAATTTCTGAGTTATAATAGCCCTCAGATTGCTTTCTCTAATGAGAGTGAAAAGACAGCAAGTAAAGACTCAACATTTGACTTCTTGCTTTTTTTGTACGACTTCTTTCAAGTAGTAAAACCTCTCACACATCTGTCCAAAAACTTCACCCCACAGCAGAGGTGGAATGTAAATATGCCCCATGGACTAAGAGCTCTAAATGCAGAATTAGGAGGGCGCTGTTCATCTCTCAATTTGGTTGTGCAGTATTTTACAGTCTGATGTACTTTTCACAAATTTGAAATGCTGTAGCAAATGAAAAAACTTATTTCACAAGCCTCAAAAAACAAATATTGTTGAGAAAAGTATCTGTGAATCAAGCATATTCAGAATACAATTCTTTAAATGAGATTAAAGCTTTAAAACCAAAACCAAACAAAAAAGGGACTAAAAGAGCAATTCAAGTATGCATTTTTGAATAATCTATTTTTGGTCAAGGATTCTGTTTTCTTTTGTTTTCAGGTGTTTATTTCATATTTCCTTTAAAGGAAACGTTTATGAACATGCTGATCTCTTTCAATAGGCCATACTGTTTCTAGCATTTAACAATTTAACAATAAACAGATCATGGTAGGTTTGGGGTTTTTTTACATGTAACTGCCAAATTTTGCCTTTTAAACTGTCTCCTACTGAAATCTGTAGAAATAGAGCAGCGTTGCCCACAAGGACTGTACCACAGTACTTCCATACAGCATGGCTGGGAGTGTACAGCACCTAGAACCTCTGAGGACTGCCAACTATTTGCATGGCACTGCAGTATTTTCCCCTAATGGGGTAACCTAACTTTAGAGCATACTAACATACATAACGTAGTCTCTGTTCTAATACACTGCACTTTGCAGACCTTGAATTTACACTAGAAAACCAAATAATTCTAACACTGCAACATGAAGTAGTATGGCTATAGTAACTAACACCTTACACAGCATTCCTGATGACTTTACACCACAAAACTTTACAGTGCATATCTACAGATAAGCCACTTCATACCCAGTCATAGGGATTCGCCAATGCACAAAGTTGAGTGCAGCAAAGAATCATTTCACACATTTTTGTAAAACCTTTAATGGACTCTATCACCCATGCAACAAAGACTGCATCTTTGCATTTATATAGAAATATTCATCTCTCAAAGTGCTGCCCAAAAGTTACCTTTCCCCAGCCAATCATGTAGGAAACTAGGGACCTAAGCAGTGAGCTTGCAGAGCAAGTGTAGTACTGCTAGAAACTCCAATGTACTGATGCATGGTTGCTTCCACATCTTTCATGCACACTCTCTCTCCTGCTCTTTACAGGTTTGTGAACAAAATCAAAACTCCTGATACTTTTGAAGGCATACTCAATCAATGGAACAGTGAGCTATTTGCATTCTGGTGCTTTCCAGCTCGCTTCTGAGCAAAGTGATATTTGGGAGGTTTCACTATAAGCACTAGTTAGACAAAACCACATTTAAGGCACATTTTTTGGATCTAACTACTGAAAAACTAAGAAACACAGTGCAGAAAAAGGTACTTAGTATGTCATGGAATCAAAACATATACAAAAAGTCAAACCGTCATGAGGTCAAAAGAAATCCATTCATTGCAACATGGCTCAAAAGGAGCTAATTCTGGAGCACTACCTTCCATGCTCAGCATTTCTACTTCACAAGAGCACCAACAAACTAGAAGGCATCTTCCAAAAAGGATTCACAATGAAAATGCCAACAGGTTTGGAGGAAACTTTCAACAATGATAAAAGATTTGAGACCAGTTATTTTTCTGGGTTTTTATCTGTCATCTATATTCTTTTCCAATTGGCCACATATTTGCTATTATGGAACAAATCCAATCTCTGTTATATTTGCCTCTTCCCATGGAGAGTTCAAAGCCAAAATGTCCCATACTGTGCTGGATCTGAAAGGGACAAATCTGCATGTGTGCTTTACAGGTGGAGTCTATGCCCTTCATACTGCCTGGGGCTTTCTCTCAAGTATATTAAACAAAGAAGATGCATTACCACTACCCTGTCGGTGCCAAATGAGCTTTCTTATAAAGAGATCAAATCTTCTATTCTCCTTTCCAGTCTCAGGTCCTCCTTCCTCCAGCTGTGCTCTACAGTGCTCCTGTATGCAGAGAGGGCTGGCTAACATTTTTGTTTCAGCAGATACAAATTTAAATAACCAAGTACTATTTAGGATGAGATTAAAGAAATATTCACACTATAGTATGGAAGGAACTAAAGGTATGCTCTCTGGAAATAGAGGGATTTATTAAAGTAGGCTAATCCAGGATTTAGTTGACTGGATTTCCAAATGTCTTTCCCTTGCTTTCTCTGTTGATTTTCTTCACCATGCTATCTTTATCCAGTAATTATATACTACATTGCCAGGTGAGTAAGTAAATCCATTGTAAATTGGTCAATACAGTCAGAGTGAGATAAAAGTATGGTCCTACATATCGACATTCCTTAAAACACTTCCATAATCAGAAAAGCATGTATTCTAACTGAAAAAACTAAAACAGATTCTGGAAGTTTTTTCAATTCCACACAAACCAACACACATCTTTAAGTCCTAGGCATTAATAAATGATGGGAAAGGAATATCAATAGTCAGAACCCACAATATTTGCACAGAAATTGTCATCTTTGCTCTCTCCTATTTAGTACATTTGAAGATCACCCAATCTAGTTTTACTTGTAATCTAAACTAAGGTTTCAGCTGAGAGTCTGATGGAGAAAGGAAAACCTCATGCGTTAATTCCCAATTATGCAACAGAAAATTCCTCTGTGATATATACGCCAGCTTACCCTTACTTAATATTTCTCAGTGCACAGAGTATATAATCTGTGTTAATTTCTTTATTATTGTAAATAATGATTAAAAAAATTTATTTCATGTTTGTTATAAAAACCTGTTTTTATAAGAATTTGGTAGCCTCTGCTGTTCAAGATACTACTAAAACATATAGGGTTGATTTCTTTTTTTAACTCCAATTTTTTTTTTTTTTTTAATGAGACATGAGCTACAGAGTAACATTTCCGTAGCTATTTTAAATATCCTGTACACCAGCAGACTTGCAGAAAAGATCTGGAGTTCCTAAATAATTTTTAGTGAGCTTCAGGTTCCGAAATTACTGAGCTTTTCTAAAAAAAAAACAAAACAAAAAACCAACCAAAAAAAACCCAAACAAAATAAACCACAAACCAAAATAAAAAGCAAATAATTACTCCGGATCTTTGGATGGCTTGATTATATAGGAATATGAAATTTAATTAAGTAACCTGTTCTCAAGTACTTAGCTAAGAATAGACGGGTAAACAAACAAGGATGGCTGTAACTGCTGAAAGCATAAACACCTGTGTTTTAGACAGCACAGTGTGATAAGCAAACTGCTCTGTCAATTAAACACCCAGTTCTTTGTTCATTACACATCTGTTCTTAACAGGAAACACACCGGGACTGTGCCTGGTCGTGGAAATAAAGGCTATAGACAAAAGGAAAGCAACTTCAGCCTCGTGTATGGTGTTTTGTTTGTCTTTTGGTATCCATGTCAGATGGATGGTAAGTTCATTTACATAATGTGTACACACACAGCTTGTGGGGCTGCAATGCAAACTGGTTTACGAACTGCTAAGAGCACTGAGGGTTGCTTCAAATTTCTTCAGTGATCTTGTATATAGTAGAAGATCCTTGTACTGAAGTGAATGAAGGGGACTAGAAGTCTATGGACAGGAGTCAAAGGTGGTCTGTTGCTCTGTCAAAGAAAACTCATGGTGGAACTAACACTCCAGAGTACAGCTGGAGATAAACTTGGGCTATAGAGGTTTTCCCTAGCCTGAAGAAACTCCTCCAGGTGAAATAACACACCAGAGCTACACAATCATTTAGTATCCTTTTTTTTTGGTTTGCTTGTATTTAGTGCAGCTGGGTAACAATTTTCTTCATATTAAAGAGTGCAATGTCTTAAGTCGTGCAGCAGTGAAAAGCTACACTGGTGCCAAGACTGAACATAAAACGGAGTTAAATAAAACTACCGCTTAATGCTAGATGTGAGGCCTTTCTGTGAGTGCCAAAATAGCAGGCTGATTCTCAGAGGTGCAAAAGAGACAGAAGTTCCTCCTGACGTCAGTGGAAATGCCTGGGTGTTCAACACCTATAAAAAATACGAGCGTTTCCTTAGACACTTAAGGAATAATCACAGATACTAATTTTAGACTAGGGTAGTCACTTTCCACAGATTCCTGCTATGGTAGTGGGGGTGAGCAAGGCTTTTCTATGGGGATCGTCAGAGTAGAAGCCATCTGCTCTAAATTAGGTTCTGCCGTTTATCCAAATAACGGACGGCTGGACTGATTTTCTCACTGGTTTTGAAAAGAAATAAGAACAAGCATCAGACTTCAAGTTGAAGGATTCTGACAGTTAAGAATAGTTGGGAGGAAGCATCTGAAGTAAAGGGAAAATCTTACCCATACCAAGTATGGTAAACACTTAGTACTTTCATCTGTAAAGCCAGGACTTATGTATTACAACCACTATTTTTGAGAGGAAGACATAAAGTGGTATTTCCTTACAGCTCAAAAAGGGAAACCAGGACCAGACACAGGAGCAGCAGTGCCCATTCTTGCACATAGGACACAAATTCATGAATTCTCACCTGTTAGCACACATATAAAGTTGAGGTACAAGTATACAAACTAACTAAACATTAGCCAGACAACTGTCAGCTTCTGCTTCCCTCTGGACAGGCTTTCTAAAGAACCAAATGTATTTCCACAGCTACCGTTTCAAGAGGAACACCTCCTAAAAGATGAACATTGCATTTCAAAGTGTGCTGCGCATATCTCTGCAGATGCTCTGTTTCTGCTGGGCAGTAACACCTGGCCTGTAATCATTTCATAGCAGTAGTTTGAGGATTACTAGGACCATGCCATCGTGATCTGTATTGAAGAGTTACTTGTACTGCCAGCAGAATACATAAACAGTCACAGAGGGTGATCACAACGTTGTATTTGCTAGTTAAATGATGTGGAAACAGATAACTTCTATCTTTAAATACCTGCCCGATTTTATCAGGTAGAAAAGGAGCACTGTATAGCACCTTTATAGTTATGATCAGCTTCACGCATCACCTCTCAACATGAGGCATATTTAAAACCAACAAAACCAGTGAAATTATAAGAACAAAAGTCACGCACTCTCTTCACAGCATTTCAAGAAATTATGTTCTTCAGACACTAAAGAACTTAAAATCACCCTAAACTACTAGGAATGAAATTTAATTTAGGAGGAAATGGAGTGCTTGATGTGAATGCATTCTCCTTCTGGTATCAGCTGAGAGTAAAGGATGCATAGCCATAAAAGACACATTCAGGGTCACCAACTTTTCACTGCTCACAGTAAAGGAATATAACCACATTTACACATTGTTTATCCTGACAATTAGAGCTCAGAAGAAAGTATGCTTGGCAGTAAAGCTATTCAGAACAACTCAACTTTGCCAACTGTGTAAGCACTTTTATATTTGTTTGCTTGCAGGGATATAAAATAACATGTGGGAGGGATGTCTTTTGACTTGGGACAAAGCTAAGCAGCACAAATTTCCACCTAATTCTATTTCACTGACACAATTCTTCCTGCATTATGTCCCTCTGCAATCCAAATACAAATCCAGTGCATTCTCCTGTAAGCAGGCTCTGCAGTACAAGTTCTAAAATACTACCATTATCACAGAATCATAAATAGTTTGGTTGGGAAGGGACTTGAAGATCATCTAGCTTCAACCTCCATCATTCACAACTGAACTGAAGAAAATCCTAATGCTCAGTTACACTGAAATGAATTCAGTAGAACTGTACAGTGCAATACAAAAATTACTATTCAAACTAAACATAATTAAATAAGGTCAGAATTTACAACAGCTATTAGATTTATATGAGACATTTGGTATCCAATTTTTCCATTATAAAGATGAAACCACTTCTGCCTTGCTTGTAAGAGGATGGAAGGGGTTTGGTGTAAGATTTTGAACTGTGTTACCCCACTGGCAAAGAGCAAAATTCAGTTTGCAGAGCTGACTTAGTTTAATTTGGAAACTGATGATGTAATCATGGTATTTTCTTACTACAATTCATTAGTTTACAAAATACACCGCAGCTCTGCTTTGCTTCCACAGGGTTACAAACTGTTTGAGCACAGATTCCCTGCTTTCTGTAGTCTCAGAGCTGAAGACTCTCACTGCTTCTCCAAGCAAACACCTCCCATGCCTCTCCAGCTCTCCAGTGATCCAAACACATCCACAGCAAGATGCAGACCTCCTACCCCAAATAGATTATAGCAAAGTCCACTGCTTAACACACAGCTTTTCTCTAGCTCTTAAGCACCTCGGTTGCAGCTTACTGAAACCCACTTAGACCCATACTTTCTTCTCATCCTTATTGTCTTACTAATTGGATCAGTGTATCTGCAGACATTTTTCTATATGAATTTCAGAGGAAGCTATGGTGTGTACTGTGAGTGCAGGCAGGAGGCAGTCTTTGCTTCCCATTATAAAATGGTTCTTTTTTATTCTCATAACCATCAAGTTCTGTTGCTGGCAGATATTTGGGGGTGATTAGCAATTAGCAGCTGAATTGGGACTGTAGGAATTATCCATTTGATGACTCTAACAAAAGCACACAGAGCCTGGAAGGGGTCAGCATTCAGAGGGCCATCTGAGTTTAAGCAAAAAATGTAATATTGAGTAAGATATTGATTTCCCATTCAAAAGAAAAACTACCTCCATAAACATTTCTAGTTAACTGAATTTCACAATAGCTTTCTTTGAATTTTCCTTCCTACACCAGCACCACAGTATTTAGGGCCCTCTTTAGCTGCACACCTTACTGACAGCTTCCAAGACAGAATATGAAGCACACAGACAAAATATGATTGTTCCACTATCTTTTCAGCATGCTCCTCTCAAGCACCATTCCATGCAAGTAACATCAGCAAGAGGAATTTAACATGTTACTATTTTAAAAAGCACTAATCTCTAAGAGGCCAGTTGTACAGAACAAGCCATAAACACATCCCATATTTCTATACAGAGTCCCTCTACCCTCATGGCAACTCTTCCTAGGCTGAGAGAAACTGCAACTTCATGCCCTTCTATTGTATCAGTGTCTAATGTTTAGGACAGTTGTAGTATTTGCTGAAAAATCAAGACATGATGGGGCAGGAAAAAAACCCTGAAGTCCGACCATTGACTAGCAAGTTCTGAGTCAGACCCTGTGTGGGACCACCTACCACTGAGAGGGTCACTTGAAGAGCACCCAGGATTCAAATGGGAATAACATTTTTCACATGTGTGTTCATAATGCTAGAGGTTTTAGCATCCACTGTTTGAAAATTCTTGATGCACCTGGAGGAGAAGCATTTGCCCTTGGACGGCTGAAACTTCATGTTACCAAAAGGCACACCAGCATCTATAGTGGCATGTATCATTTGGCAAGACACTGCTCTTCTACAGATCCTGCATTTCAGGCTGTATAATTCTCAAGGTACCTATGTCATCCTAATTCGGTGCATAAAGGGGAAGGGAGGAAAAGAACTGCAATGTAGGTCTCAGTACAGCGCATGATTTTCCCACTGGCTACCATTCCGCTTTTGACTTTGGAGGATTTGCCTCCTA
Source organism: Neopsephotus bourkii (assembly GCF_033783945.1). Lineage (NCBI taxonomy): Eukaryota > Metazoa > Chordata > Aves > Psittaciformes > Psittacidae > Neopsephotus > Neopsephotus bourkii. Next base: position 1,332,952 of record NW_026901776.1, on the reverse strand, counting down.
ACAAATTCAATCACCTCCTGAATTTAGTCCTAAATATACTCAACCCAGGACCACCACCTTTATAAGAAATATCCAACTGTTAACAGGTCAGTACTGGGAATAAGTAATGAGAAGGCTTCCTTAGAAAGGAGTGTACCTTTTGCCTCCCTCACACCTCCTACATTCACTGCTGAGATGAATTTCTGTGCCTTCTCAACAACCCCACTGATGTTCCACATGGGTAAAAAGTTTCACTCCATTAAAGCCCTCGAGATGGCTGGTTTCTCTGTGTGCTATGGGAGCTGATCCCAAACACTGCCTCCCCTCAAAACCACACGCAAACCCCCAATTTTGATTATTTCCAGATAACCTCTGTAAAAGGGCAAGACCTAGGCTGGAATGCCCTGGACACACTGTAGATATTGCTGTATTCTCAAAGAATCACAGAATGTTTTGGGTCAAAGGGACTTCTAAAGATTATTTAGTCCAACCCTCAAGTTCACAAGGGGTTTCCACCATTCACATACACCACAACACTGGACTTCCACATGAACTGTGAAAATAGGGATTTTTCCATTCCAATATATTCAGCTTTCATTGCACCCCCTGAGCTTTCTTGTGACCCTTCCATGCTTCAATACTGTATGAGTACTGGGACAGAAAGAGAGGATCTCTAGCTGGAACCACCTCTCCATTGACTGTTTTACTGTTAGACCTGCACTTTCTCCATGACAATGATTTCAATTCAGAGCCTGTAAATCCCTGAGGAGTGGTTCTACAGTACTGAATTTTGCTAGTAGCACCCAGCCTCTCCTGTCAACATTTTTCTGCTTTACATTTCTTTTTCATTCATTCAGGCTTGGTTATTTCTCTCCTTCTCCTCCTGGTTGAAGCATAAAGCTTTCCACTACATCCGTCTTCTCATTCACCAGTAGACTTCTCCCAGGAAAAGGTTTCTGATAAGAAATCAGTTTAGATTCCATCCATAGAAGACCACACAAGCTTCAGAGTGAATCCAGGACACTGACTGCACCTCTATTTATAGACACTGAAGTCAGACTGAGCACAAGGTCAACTTTCCTTTCAGACTGCAATGAACCTCTCAAATCTGCTGAACTTAGAAGTTGCAGCAACACTAGAAAAAGAAGGATGTTATCCATAATTCATAGTCCTGGTAGTTTCTTCCAAAGAATTTGCCATGCATGTAACTTCAAAATGCCTTTTGTTGTTTTTTTTTACTTATTTGCAAGGACAACAGGAGCTGTGTTACCAGCCAAAGGAGGTAATGCAGATAATCCTTATAGGTCACACTGAAAATGTAATCTGCTATGTACTGCTGAAGACTGGAAAGACACAGCTTCTTTCCCAAAAAACTTTTCCAAAGTCCTCGCTCACGCACAACATTCAGTGTCATCAAGAATATTTGCATTCACAGAGTGCAATATGAAGGTAAATAAATATTCTGAGTCTGCTTGTTTATTCTATACCAACGTAAAAGCCCATCAAAATGGTCAGAAATTGCACTGACCTACATTAAAACCCATTCTGCATTAAGAAAGCAGTGGTATCAGGGCCATAAAGTGAGCTAGAATAAGATCATTCATCTATAATAATACAAGCAAGGCAAGAAGTATGTTTCTGTTTATTTTCTTACATGTGTTAATGCAGAAGTGTCACAGACATGTCTGAATGACTGGAGAAGACCCACATGAAATACGTGGAGCCAGCTGAGTGCTTTACAATACAACTGCCCTGAAGAAGAAATCACAAGCTTCAGCTCTTTATCCTGAAGGCTGAAGACTTCCTTGAAAAACTAACAAACCACATATCATGTCAGAGCTCAAAACCCCCACACTCCTAAAATAAAGTATTTATAGCAAAAGTTACAAATAAGAAAGAGCACCATTTAACACACAGCTCGCTAAGCAGGGCTGGCAGTTCAAACATGTTGCAAACAGTATATAGTATGTTTGCATTTTGAGTAGCACTGTTGCACTTGGTTTCCTATGCTAAGGGAGGCTGCATTTTCCTATGTTCCTTTTAGTTACATTAAGACACAGGCTCAGTGAAAATTAAAAGGTTTGTGGAATCTGTTGAAATTTTTTTGAAGTTTAAGAAATAAATTTATCATCCAGAGAAGAGAAATGAGTTTTTAAGTCTTCTACTATGAGCTAGCATGATTTTTACTTCCACTCCATCAGGGCAGGGACTGAAAGACCACTAATCGCTGGTCTGACATCCCACAGAACCAACCACTTCTATCAGTTGTTACAATTATCACTGCTGTCATCTTTTTAACGTGGGAAAACCAAGGTCTGAGGTGAGCTGACCTTGCCTAAGGTTACAGAGCAGAGTGAACAAGAGAATCCCACCCCCTCTGGCCAGACTTTTTGTTTTCCTGTATACTTTTGTGTTTCCATGTGGTGCTGAAGGAACAAGGGACCACTTGCATAGATCTTTCAACTGCTGTTCAAGCACACGTGGCCAGTGGAAGTGTGCTGGGTCAAGTAGATTTCAGAAGTTACCAATCTCATGCTTCCCATCTACATGTTTGGAAGTCACCAAGGCTGTAATTAGTTCTCTAATTATTTCCTACTGAAGACAACATGCCCATCCAAAATAGACAGAGCTAAGGTACAACTCAGCCTCCTTTCCTATAGTGTACTTCATATTTAATCTGACATCTGCAACCACCAAGGAGTCTGGATTACAGCAGACCATAATACTCTATGAACCATGGTTATAATTAGGCGTCACGTCCATTGTAATCCTATGGACGTCATCATGTGTTACCAGCATCTGTTGACAGATCTCATACCAGGCATATCACTGAAATGGCAAATCTGGAGAGGGCAGCCCACAATAGAAACAATGGCATTTATTTCTGGTTGTTCCAAGACTATCTAATAGAAAATATATGCTGCCAACTGCCAGGGCTCCACTGAGATCACTTTTCAATATTGTATTACCAGTTAGAGCAAAGATCTGTGCCCACGTATCTGCAATCTTCTCCTCATAAATAAGGAAATAAAGAAAGCACTTGCTGCAACTCTTTTAGCACCACTTAGAAAAAAACACAGAAGCCTTGAAATTTTATAAAGTTTAGCAGGCCCTTTATCACAGAAGTACCTATTTTTCATGTAATAATAAATTTAGGCTCTTTTCCAGGACAAGGAATGAGGATTGCCTCTCATGAATTTTATTTGGAAGTGGTACCACCTCAATATCAAAACTAAGCCAACAGAAAGGAGCAAAGCCACAATCTTTCTACTCTGTGGAAGTAAAGCAAAGTTTGATTTAATTTATCAATGTGGAAACCGGACTTTCTGAAAAACCACTGTCTGTTTGGAGGAATGGAAACAAAACATTTGCTATGGGGTCTTATACAAACTGCTCCCTGCTCTTCCATAAAATTCAAGATATTTACTGTACAGAGAATCCAAATTAGCTTTATTTTTCCTTATTTATCTGCATCGTAGGAAAACTGCACCTTAGTGCTATCTAGTAACCAGTGCATTATTGCTTTATTTTGGAAACAGAATTATCCGAAATGCTGGACAATTGAATCCTAATAAGATGTAATCAAGACTTGTTTTGGCTGAGCAGTTTCAAATCACTAAAGCACTGAAGCACCAACACAATTTCCATTGTCACTATAAAAACAAAGCAGCATCGTCCACCATCTAAATTAAAACAAATGTGTTGATGAGTACAGCTTAATAATTGCTTAGGAGTTGCAGCAGGTGGTAGATCAACAAACGTGAACTTCAGCCTCCCCCAGAATTTCTCCCACTATACTTGTACAGGAGGATCCTAACAAGTGTAAATGCAAGAAAATGAATAAAACCACCTAAAACTCAGGAAGAAGGAAGGCTGGAAGTAAAAACTGAGACGAAAATACTGGGTCTAGCAATCTTAATGGAAAGCAAACCCAGTGGCCCCAACAGTTCTAACAGCTCTTACTTTTATAGCTATACTTTTATAGTATTGCTTTTCTAGAAGCTGTGACGGTAACAGTGGGCCAGACTGTCACCAGTATAAGCTGGCAACTTCTACTAAGTGAGCTGCTCACAAAAAGTATATTCAACCTTCTTGCCCAGAGCACCAGTCCCTCTCTTTATTTTTTTTCATTCTTGTAACCAGCAGATAACCTTCTAATCCCAGATCTGTCAGCTGTGCCTTCAACATCACCTTTTACATCAGGAAGTAACAAATCCTTTACAACATTCTTCTTTTTCTATATGCTGCGTAAAAGTCGGTGTTCTGAAATTAGATTCTCAAATATTACTAAAGTATCAAAGCACTCACAAAAGTACTATGGGATATAATCTCTGCTTGTGTTCAGAAAAAGAGTATGCGCAGTACTCGCTTGTGCAATAGTTTTCTTACACCTAAAAGGTAAGAAGCATTTCTTCTGCAATGGTATATTGCAAGGAGTTTACAGACCTGTTTCTTCCCAGTCAGCAAATTGGCATGTGGGAACCTAATCATGAAATACAATTCTTCAGTTCTAGCCTGGATCTATTTCTAGGCAATATTTTCCTTGTCAGACCATTCAGTCAGGATAAAGCTGACTTGCAAGATCACAATCTCAAAAGTGATTTCTCAGTGTGTTCTCGGGAATACTGCAAAAATGTTAGTACACCAGTTGTGAACCATTTCCTTCGTGTCCCTGTTTATAATTGCCATTTACTGCTTTTGAAAAGCAACCAGGCACAGACATCATTTCAGAGTTTGCTTTCTGAAAGGAAGACCCAGGAATTAAAGTTAAAATTACTGAAATACCAATATATAAATATAGAGGGACTGACAGAATACTTCCAGTGCAATATAAAAAGAAACTCCTCTCATCAATTAGTTTCACCTTACATAGGTTTTAAGAATTAAAAAAGTGAATACTTTATTCTCAAAATATGGCATAGCTAATATACAACATACACATACTTTATACAATGTAAATTACATTCTCTTACAAAACTAGAAGCCCTTACTGCACAGCCCTGGCAATTCCAGATGCACCATGGCAGTAAGAAAGGACACCCTTCACCACAGAGGCACATACACAAACACACATTACTTCCAGACCTTCCTTTGCTGTTTCTCCCATGCTGGGTCCAGGAGCAGGTCCCTGTCCCATTCTTCTTCTTGGGTCATGTACTCATCTTCTTCATAGTTGTAGGTGTACTGCATGTTTGTATCTATCTGGTTCATGCTATTCATGCTACCTGGGGATCAGCTTCAGCTGCTGTGGCTTCTACTGTGTTTTAAGTTTAGTTTACTTGCTGATGGGTTGTAAGTAGCAGTGTCTTTTTCTTTCCTTTTTTCTTTTTCCAAGGTGACAGGCAGTGAATACTGATGAGTTGCTGAGAGCAGAAGCTGAAACTCTCGGGTAGGTGCTGACCTGTAGTGACCTTCCTTCCCTCTCCCTCCTGCCCCTTCTCTCTCTGCTACTGCTGCTGTACGTGTCCCTGCGGCTGACCCTCCGGAGAAGCCCGGCGCGGCTCATCGCTGCCGCTTATTATCCCCGCCGGGCTGTCACATGGCGCGGCTGCGGGACCCAGCCCTCCCGCGGCTCGGCCACCACCCCCCGCACCAGGGGCGGGGCAGCGGGACCGCCTTGCGAGGGGGTAAGGAACGCACCGCCTGCAAGCGCTCTGCCAGCTCCTCTGTCTGTCCTTCCCTCGTTCCAGCCTGGCTCTCATCCCCCTTTTTCCCCTGCTGACACGGTTTCTACTTCATCTGTAATTTGCTAATGGAGTTGGACACTGTTTCCCGTTAGTCTGAAGTCCAAGTGGACCCTTGCGCTTCTTTATGCTTTTCTTTCCAGACGAAGGCTCCCAAGAGCCAGTGCAGACAAGGATACTCAAAAGATAAAACAATTTTCCAGCGGCGCTCAGGTTTGGTGTTAAGCCAGAAAGTACAGGAGCACAATGTAGAAAAGCAACATACGTCTTTTTTAATGAGGAAATATGCTCAGTACATCCCAAGAAGCACATACAAAGGTCTCTGGAACTAGTAACTTTATAAATATGTGGCAGGAAGCATTTAGCCATGCTTTCCACAGGGAAAAATCTGAAAAGTCAGCCCTGAGATCACACATCCTGGCAAGCATGTCCCTTATCTCCCATGTCATACATATCATTTCAGTTGCCCTGGCGACAATGTTTCTTCTGGGAGCTGACAAGTTTACTAGGTTCTTCATGTAGCTTGTCATTAATGCCTGCACCTACCATTAGCCAAGGTCATCCCCTCCGGCAGTGTTCACACTGGATACAATTCCAACCTTACCTAGGAAAAAGAAAATGCTCACAAAAGCTGAGCTTTTGGAAGCTGTAAAAGACAGTCAGATACAAGGGAGAACTATGCTCAGTAGAGGCAACCAGAGGTCTCAAAGCCAATGTGAACGAATAACCAGTGCAATTAACATCATGTGTTCTCCACTTCCTATTACTAACTAAAGGTGCACTTCCTGCCAAGCCACCTTCTATCCCAGGAGTCCACACAATTTAGAAGAACATGCATACATGCACCACTAATACCTACCCATCAGCTCAAAAAATGTCATAAATGTAGCACTAAGGTTGCAGATTGGAATTCAGAAGAGGATTGCAACACGTTTCGTGCAAAGCAAGCTGAACTTCCCATGACTGATGTATACATACTGTAAGATAAACAGTCTACAAATCCAATTTCAAATCTAAGCATCAAAGTCAGAATCACACACTTTTCACCTGCTCAATGCAAATATTCTCAAGGTTGCTACATTTCCACCTGTGATGAGCATTCTCTTAGGATACTCTCAGACAATACCAAATAGCAATTACAAACCAAAATATTTAATGTATGCACACATTATGTGTATCCTGGTGTAATTTGTGTGATTTATTTTTACAGCTGGGCAGATATCTGTAGATTGTGATACATGTCTGATTTCAATCACCTAAATGACTATGTAAGCCTTTGAAGTCAGTAAAACGATTTCTTCTTATTCACTATACACAGCACAAGAGTTTCTAGAGGAAAAGCAGGGAGAAGCCAGAGGAGTCCCAGAAGTACACATGCAAAGGTGTAATGCTCTGAACCAGAGCTGTCTCCCATGCAGAGTTCTGCACTGCCAAGATCTGTGACTTTTTACGCACTACCTCACTACAGGTGAGCCATTGCAACCAGCTTCGTGTCTTTTCTTGGCACTGCCTGCTCTGAGGGTCTATTCAGATGAATCATAGAATGCCATCATAGAACACCAGGTTGGAAGAGACCTTAAGGATCATCTGTTCCAACCTTTAAGGGCTGATGAAGTCAGACAGTACGACATCACTCTCACTGTGCAGTACAGGGGAACTTTACAGGTACTGGTGTCTTCATACAGGGAGGTATTAGTTAAAAGCCATGTTTTATTTGCTGACCCTTATCCTATAACACAGGCCAGAGTGCTCATGTCATGAAATAAAACCTGAGGCACTATGATGACAAAGAGTATCCAGTCACACTATGGATTAGCGATGGAGTCACCATTGTCCTAAGGGAACCAACAGCTAGAACCAGAGTATCTCTCATCTAGCCTGAAAAATAAAAAGATTTCAAGTTATTTCCAAACAGGAATAAACTCACATTTTTCTATAAGGTGCAAATATTTCAAAAACCACTTTGTGTAGGTTATGTTAATTCATTTTGGATGAAAAAGAAAATATATCAGAATGAAAAATCTGGTTTGGTTGTGGTTTTTTTTTAAAATTCAACATAAGGGGTTTCGACTTCCTCAGTGTGCATTTGAGACAGTTGGGTTTTTACCTATGAAACAGCAAGCTAAAGAGAATATCCCCATTTTAAAAACCTGCCTATCTTGATGGAATCTGACCCATTTCAGGTTCTTTAAATAACTGCTTACTTCCCCTTAATCAGACAGCATGAGTAGCAGGGGAGATATTTATAGATGGAGCTTTAATAGGAGTATCTGGTGTTTTGTTTACTACTTTAATTTAATTTTATAAATGAACTGTGTGGATGGCAAATGGGAAGCATATGAATGGAGGTCTGTAGTGGAAAGAGAGCCAAAATGGAACTCTGATGCCAAACTTGAAATGGAAAGGGATCTTCCTCTTCCAGCTCACCTAGAGAAAAGGAAAGCTGTCCCCAGCAGAGTAGTTATGAATAAGGCAGTGTACTTCAATCAGCTTATTCCCACATCAGAGGCAGGCTAGGACTATCACCAGTGAAGCTGGCAGAGCCTCACAGCTACAAACTATATATGCCTAAGGAGAAAGAAAATCAAATCAAAACAGAAATAGGGGAGCTGAGCAGGAAAGAAAGGACAAAAACCTAAAGCAGAGAAAGAGGAAGAAACACAGTAAACCATATATACAGAATTTTAAGATGACATGGCAAGATACCCAAGCACCATCATGGTTGCCAAACAGACCAGAAGAAATCAGGTATCACAGGGAGGTCAGAAATGGAGATGGCAGAGCTGAATTGTCAACTATTTTTATCTTTTATTTGGGAAAAGTTGTGAGCTCATGCTAACATACACGGTAGTAAGGGACTATCTAGAAGAATGCCTTTACCCCAGGAGAACACCGTGACAACAAGATATCATTGCCCATGAGAAGGCCAGAACTTTCCTGACAGCAGCAGCAGACCTGTGGGTGAACTTACACAGCATTTCATATCACTGTTCCAACTTAGGAGGGATCTTTGAATCTAACACCACTTAAGTGAAAGCCTCCTGGCATGCTTTGCATTAAGCTCCTTGAGAATCAAAGGGCTTTTCTAACTAAAGGAAAACAGGGTTTTCACCTCCTGTCTCAACCTTTATAATTATTTTTTATAATGAAATGAAAATTGTTTCACTCAGTTTATATCTAATACCCATTGCTCCCCAAAAGCCATCATATTCTTTCCAGAACTCACTCCTCTGTACTTTCGATGTTCATCAGACTTTCAATCCCTCCAACCCGCTTCTTGCTCTTCGTTCTCACAAAACCTTAGATTTTTAATAAAACTTCCAAAATACTGAACATTGCAGCAATGTTTCACCAGATCATTCTTCTATTTGAACTTAGTGAGATTTAGAATAAGAAATTAGCCAGATTTCTCTACTTAATTAATCACATGTGAAACAGGCAACTGATGTGAAAACGATTACCATTAGTTTTCAGGTGTTACACTTATGTGCAGGAATACAATAGTTCATCTCTGCCAAAACTGCCTCAGAAAGGCCGTAGGAAAATAAAGAACCTTATGACAACTTAAAGAGTCTTCAAGCAATCCTCTTCTCGTAGGCACAGCCTGTTTCTTTGTGAAAAAGAACAGTCGGATGGCTTCTCAAGAAAGGAGTCAATGAAAGATAAAAGAAAATAAATTCAAAGCCATTGTCCTCTGCTGTAAATTGTTAGAATAATAACAGTGTGTCAAAAAGCCCTCTTATTTTCAAAGCATGTCATAACTGTCCTTAAAAATGTACTTTTGCTTGCGGTAAATATCCACTCATTTAAAGCTTAGCCAACAAGTATCTGAATTATTTAAAGACATTGATAATTTAGATTGGGCCAAAATGTTGGATTGTATCAAAAACTATGCTAAATCTCCCACACAAAGCCAAACAGAATGGTGGGGTGTACTATAAAATGTATTTAATTTTTATTCGTTTGGGAGAAATAGCCTTTTTTTTTTTTTTTTTTATAACACAAAAAACACAACCCATCTTCTTCAATGGAGGAAATGCACTATTTTGTAAGTTTAGGAAAAACTTACAAAATAAGGAATTAAACCCAGTACAAAGACAACATTAATAAATGTTACACTCGCTTCATATTCCCAAGGTGAACACTACAGAAGAAAGGCAGAAAGGAAGAAGAAAAGAACATTATCTGGGAACCAAACTTTTGATTTAGCCTGAGCTAAGCAATGTTGAGAGCATTGCGCATATTAGCCCTCCCATATCCTGAAGCAAGAGGCACAAACTCTGACTGAGAAATACCCATTCTATTCATACTTGATGATATTAACAATACAGAACCAAGTGTACCTTATATTTTTTTTAAGTATATTGTTTCAAGGGACAGGTTTGGAAATAAAAGCGTAGAAATCTGAAAAACACTGCATTGCTGGCTTCATAGTAGTAAGTGTAATTGTCAGAAGATCCCAAAGTGTTTCATCAGCTATATATAGAGACAACTTACTCTGTCCCTGAAATTCAGCCACGGATGAAGTGTATCAAGAAGCATTTATAGGACAGACAAATACTACCAAAGCATATCTTGGCCTTCAGGAGTATGGAGAAAATGCTGACTGCGCTGAGATCACTGGCTTTTGCCAACCCTTTGTGTGGAACAAAAATCACGGGGCTGAGACATGGGATGATCCATACTGGCTTAACATGCCCTGTGTGACCTTGAGCATGTCAATTCAGATAAAATTTTGCCCAAAAGCTAAGTGTTGGCCTATCAGACTATCCTTGCTGACAGAAAGAGAAACAAGCTTCTTGTGCTGTACTATCCCATCTCTAAAATAGTGTCAGCAATACTTCCTTTGGTCCTTAATGTCCACCTACAACACAAGTTCTCAGAGGTAGAGGCTTTTCCTGTCTAAAAGCCCTGAGAAGCCTACAATTAACGTTTACAGCATGCTTTACCTGTCGTACACCCTTCACCTCTCTGTTTGTCTCTCGTGTCTGTGTGCAGCTTGCACCAGAAAACGCCTAGCATTAGCTAGTATGTCAGGCTTGCTCAGGCATTGGACTCTGGAGGGGATGTCCCTACTATTTGTAGGGCCACCCTTGCTGCCTTGCAGCCCTCGCAGCAGATGGTCCTGATTCTTAGAGAGGTTTCAAGGCAGACAGTAGTAGCAAACGTTCAACATCTGGTCTCTGTCACAGTATCACTAGGCAGTAGTGTGCTACATAATAACAATCAAAAACAGCAATGTGAGTGCTGAAAGACCTAATACAGCAGGCGGCAAACCCCCTAGTGATGGCGACTGCCAGGCAACACTACACAAGAACGCCTTTCCTGAATGAGAAGAGCCCTCAGACCTTACATTCTGGTGTATTTCTATTAAACATTTCAGAATAAACCATTATCCCTTCAGCTAGCCTCTTGTGGGTGCCTTTTGTGTTTAATGGTTCTTGTCTGGGTAGACGCAACTCACAAAGACAGATCACTAAATAAATAATATCAGAAGCTTCAACAAATGCTTTGCACAGATTAGAAATGTAACATCAAAGGAAAAACTCGTAAACGTATATGGCAATTCACACACAACGGTGCAGTTGGACTGCTAGCACTCTGAAGTAGAGCAATACGCACAGTTACAACGTAATACACACAGGAACAGGTGGGGAAACTACAAATAGTGCTGGCATAACATCGGAAAAAATGGTGAGGCAGATCCAGGATTTTAAAAATGGTTCAGTGACGAGAATGCAATGGGCAGGACTAGGGGTATAGCATGGCCTGTTACAAACCTCCTGAAGAAACCTTCATGTGTTTCCAGAATCCTGGCTGCGCTCCTGTTTTATGTTGGCTTAGCCTTATCACACAAAGATATTAAGGCAAGGAAGAAAGTGTGTGACCAGAGCAATGTGAAAGCCTGCAACTGACTATACAATTTGTACTTCATGAATAGAACTAGTTAAAACATCCCTTAGTGAGCCAGCCTCTGACCCATAACTGACTTACTCAAGACTATTTGTCTAAAAAAGCATGTTATTCAGCAATAGTTTTGGCCACACTGAAAAGAGAGAACAGAGATGTGTGTGAGGAATGCACAGACAACATGCCTTTATTTATCTAGAAACAAACATCAACTAAGTCAGAGTTTCCAGACAATAATTATCTAATGGGCACAGAGGAGACCTGGCAGGTTTTAAGTCACTGAGGTATGAGGTAGAGAGATTATGGGCACAGGATAACAGACACTGCTGTGTTCTACACTCAGCATTTGTATGGATTGACCCAATGACCTCAGACAAGCTGCAGTCTTAATGCCCTCATTTCTCTTTCCAGATATACTGGTGTAATTTCACTAACACTAATGAAATTAAGGTTACACATTCAAAAAGGAAAGCTGGTTGAACAAATTGCCAGTCTGTCACAATGAATACTAGCTACAACTTACTATTCATTTCACAGCAGCAATACAAAGATTGGTAAAAGGGACAATTAATTCACCTCTAAGGCAGCGTTAGGCGTAACCTGAATTACTGACAAACAAGGATAACATGTTCTTTTTGCAACATGTATAGGGCAAGTTTTCTTTTTCCAGAACTGTTGCGCTTACATCTTGCCCCACAAAGCTTTACTTTGACACTCAGCTGTATTAAGAATCAACACTGAGAAAACGAGCAACGTTCCTGCTATGCCTGACATGAAAACAGCAAGGCTTGAATTTTCCAATTCCTGTTCTGAAGACAATTGTTCTCTGTCCAACTATGATCTCTCTCACTGACTTTGGCCATATTCTCATCTCAGGAGCAATGATATCAGTTTTGCACAACATACTTTCCAGTATGAGACCAGCTGCTCTTCAGATTTACCAGCAAAACCTACTCATGGTGAAGGCTCTTGCAGAATCTCAGTCCCTCTGAATGGGGACAAGTCCTTTATTTCTTAACTGGCTCAGCTCTCGCTGTGTGTAAGTCCCATTTAGCATAAGCAAAAGAGGAGAGGAGAGTATTTGTGTGTTTCTTCACTTTGAAATCAGTTTGTCTACAGGATAAATGCAGAGGAGTTATGCTAATGTGCAGTCTAGATCTCTGTCGTGTCCCACAGCTAAATCCAGAATACCTGTAGTTTTCCAGAATTCCATATTCAAGCCAAATTCAAGACTTGGTTTTATTTTCAAGCCAGATGCTGTTGTAGGTATTTTTTCAGTTCATATGGACAACAGTTACTGGAGGTGGAGTCAGCAACCAGGACAAAAGTGAACCTGCCCCTATAGGCTGGAAGGCATGTATTTATACAAACTTAGGAATTCATTTTTTAGTTAGGATGTCTGAGCACATCTTCTCCTGGCCTCTTTTCCCAGGATAAAAGCATTCAGCAGAATGCTTATTTTGCAGTTCAAATAGGCAGATTCAAATATAGCTTGGACTTCTCTAGGGGAGTCTATTCAGTTACAGATGCACTTCTAGAACACTAAAACACCTTTTCAGTTGTTCCACATGGCTCAGCAATCCCCATTACATCTTCTCTATGGGTAAACCTGCCACACAGACGATCTACGGAAAATAAGGCCAATCAGGCTCTTATTTTGCAGGGCCTGATTTTTTACTGGTAAGTACAAGTGTGGAAGTCAGGAGAGTCTCAGACTGTGCTTTCAATTGCAGGAGAAAATGTTTAAAACGTGCGATGAAAATACCAGACAAATACAGGATTCTGCTGGACCTGAAGGTGCAAAACACCAAGCAGGCAAAAGGACAGTATGTAATTGTACTAAGATGTTTAGGGAAAAGACAAATTTCATAGTACCAGCATTCATTCTCCTAAAACTACCCACAGTTTGGAGTATGTGCCTCAGTTTTCTTTCTGTAGGCCAGGAATAATACTAATGCTATGAAGAATAAGGAAATATGTGAAAATCAAATACCCAATAGATGTGGAATACTTGAAGACAAACACAAACACTGTGATGACCAGAGCTGAAAATCACAAATTACATATCATGAACGTGCTTCAGATTAGTGCAACAGATCTTCATTGAGTAGAAAAATCATAATGCTGCAGAGCACTGTTTATTGCTTATGCAATACTCTGAAAAAGGATTTCTGGAAGTGAAGTAGTTTGTGATTATGCAACCAAGGTCTGCATTGTGACACAGCTGAATTAAGATCACTTAGAAAACTTAACTGGCATAGTCCATCAACCACTGACTTGTGATCTTGATGGTCTTTTAAGATATACACTCTACAACTAATTATAAATACATTATAAATTAAATAATTAGAAATGAGCTCAAAATTGAACGACATTTAATAAAAAAACTAAGGAAAGTATTCAAGGTTTTCAGTGCAGTCTTACAGTTACATAAGCATTACAGCTTCTGCTCAAGAAAGATCACCATGTTTTGCATCTCAGATCTGTCTGTTGTAGTTCACACAAAAGTCTTTAAATGTGTTATAATGACACAGTCAGACAATGCATATTTTCAAGATTAAATGAGTCATAAATTGTTTGCAACGTTTTTGTTCCCCCTCCGCAGACTAAAACAAGGCACATACATCACCATACTGTTAAGAATCAGATGGCATTGCAAACCAAAGAGATGCTACTACAAGTAAAGCAAGTAAGATTTTGAAGTGGTTTTGTATTTGAGAGCATTGCAGCAGGAACTGTTTTATCCCTGACCGCCAGGCTTATTTATAAGAGACGTATCAGCATCAATGGCAGAATCATGTGATTCTTAGCACCACACACTGCCCTTCACCACATGTTCAAGATGAGGCTGCCTTCCTACCTGCTATACTAAGTGCCTGTCTAGCCTTCTGCAGAAATAGCAGAGGAGCTGCCTCTGATGTCACTGGGCCTCTAATTCTCTCTCAAGTAGTTTCTCTGCAGAGAACTCTGTTAAAGTCACCGGCATACACATAGTGTGCGGAATGAGAGTGTAAGAAATGCATCAAAGAAAACACTGACATATACTTTTGTCAGTAAGTTATTAGCCGTTACAAGGAACACTTCCAGTTGTCAAGATTATCTTATGAAAGGCAGCAGAATCTTTACATCACCTCGAGACAGCAGGGCCACTATCTTAACTCTGTAAACATGGCACATCTAGTAAATCAGCAAATCTGGAAATCGAGGCTTACCACCAGTAAACTCAGTTGCATGCTCTCATCATCTAAATCAAACACATTATTTCTTCTAATAACAGGGGCTTTTCACAAGCATTCCAAAGACACATAAGAGCGTAAACAGCTTCCAATGCATAATAAAAGCAAATACAAAAGCAAAAAATGTTTTAAAATGGCACTGAAACTCAGATACACACACACACACACATATATATATGTTAAAATATGTTCAGTTGCTCCTAGTGTTCCCAGTGGACACTACATGAACACATGACTCATTCCTACACAAAAAAAATATATAAAATAAATAAAATTTTGAAAGTGGATAGATAAAAACATGTAACTGAATATAATGGAACAGCAAAACTGGCAGATATATATTCTTCTCTAAAAACATGTAACTGAATATAATGGAACAGCAAAACTGGCAGATATATATTATTCTCTCTGCTACTAAATGTGGATCATACTGTTTTCAGGCATTACCATGTAAAGTTGGGAGCTCATTCTAGTTCAAACCACATATTCACCAGGTATGGACAAGGCCCATGGACTGGCAATGACTGGGGCAAATGAAGAAATGAAAGCAGCACTGGCTCCAGTGGCCAGCCTGGAAAAAGGCTGAAATGTGTGTCCAGACAGGAATGACACTTTCTTGTTCAGGGTAAGAGCTGTGATCCGTATCAGCATTTCAAAAACCCCCAACAAATGGTTGTCTGACAAGCAAATAGAGGTTCCAACAGCTGCAGATCAGGAATGGATAGTTGCACCATATGAAATCTACTCCTATTCCAGTGCCTGGCAGTTGTCTGAATAACTGGCAATTGAAGGAGATGATAGCAAGACAGTATACTGCAGTAAGAAATGTATCTGTGTTAAGTAAGTTCCTTATTGATCCCTTTTTCCTTCTCCACATCCTTCATTTTGTTGTCTTTTTTACTGTTTACAGCCCTGCTGTGAAAAATGAGACATATCTAGTACACATACACAAAACTCTCCTTACTGCTTATTACATTCAAGTCCCTAATGGCCACATTGCTATACTCTGATTACAAAGTTCTCCCAATATATTAAACAGCGTGACCCACAACTACCACATAGTAGATCTATAACACCTACTCTCTCAGTATATTGGCTGGCACAGGTACCACAATTTCACAATAATAAACAGCTAACATATGCACACAGTATTATATTTCCCAGCCTAATAAATAATCACATCATGACAAGGGACTATCACAGTTACAGCAATTATGAGACATCTTCCTGTTTTTCATTGCAACAATTGTTCAGTCATTAAAATTCAACTTTCTAGTTTGAGTTTTCAAACAATAAACAAAAAAAATCACAATTCATCAAGTTGCTCAGCACTGAAAGGACTGATTTTTTCTTCCATTTTTCACCACCTCCATTTATCTTCCTTACACTCTGTGATGTTTTTGGGACAAACTAGACCTACAAATTACAAAGATGACTATTACCTACCCTTTTCAAGCCAATGCTTTCTCTGCATGTGCCTAGCTGAAGCTAGCTTGTTTATTTGGGTTTTATTTGTAATTATTCAGAATACATATTTAAACTCTTCCTTTACAATAATTTTCATGCAAAAGCACCCAGTTTATACTACCACATCAGAAAGCCTTTGATACAGTAAAATCCCCCAAATAGCTTCCCATCACCCCATCCAGAGGGCTTCTATTTATTATTAGATCTGGAATGCAGCTACACATGAGAATTTACGGCTGGGGGAAGCTGCAGTAGATTTTCCAAGAAAAGCCAGGGAAATGTGATACTGCCTGCCACAGTGGTCAGTAAGTTGATGACGTGCTTGATACACTGCCTAGCATGGAAGCTTCTTCCAGCCCTTCAGTTCAGCTGAAGGTTTATTCTCTCTTCAGTCATGTTCCAGCAATGAGAACTACAATTCCCTGTAACCATCATCAAATCATGCTTGTTTCTGCCTCCAGTTACATCAGCTGTACGTTCATACAACTTCACTGACCTCATCAGAATTACCCCCGAGTTTCACTAACATGAGCACGAAAGAAGTATAGGTAGAGAAAACAAACCTTAACTGTCTTGGTTTATGTATTTGCATTGCTACATGATAAAATGGCTCCAATCTCATTGCTTCTAACAAAAGCTTAGGCAATGAATAATGGCCTCAAGGCCTTATCAAAGTATACACTGCAGAAGGGTATTGTCTCGTCATTTCATAATGCCCAGAGGTGAAGAGTGACTGCTGCATTGGCACAGAGACCACAAAGAACTGAAAACAGAGGAAAATACATTACTGCAGTGTTAAGTCATGAAGCACTGTTCTTCCTGATAATTACAGTAACTCTATAAATTCAGAGACCATTGATGCAATCTTAAAGTTCCAACAGGGAACAGATGTTTACACAAATTAAGACCAAAGGACACAGATTAGCTCCTAGTAGCAGATTTAACTGCACAGCCTGCAAAACTACAAAACTTTGGCATGCCTCTTACAATCAACAGCAAAACAAAATACATCCTTTGACAATAAGGTTACTTTGACTTACAAAATATGAAGCCATTGCTCCAGAATACAGATTGGTTTACAGGTCAGTTAGCATACCTGTAGCCACATTAAACACAGATACCTGTTTGTTTAGACAATCTATTGTTGCTTAAAAATTTAGAAAACTTGATACACTCTAAGGAAGTTACAGTCTCCTTTGCACACGTATTAGAAAGATTTTAGTATTACTTCATTATGCTGCAATCAGATTACATTTTAGATGTCAGGCACTGTCAAACTCCCTATTAGAAATGGCATGGGGAAACGTCAGAGAACATACCAAGATTATTAGCAAGTGACAGTGAAGCACACAGAAGGTGGCTCCCTTCAATCTCCTTCCAAACTGTTGTAGCAATCCAAAATCATGGTGGCTCGCAGGACTACAGGAGGTGGTGCAAGAAGGAAAAAGAAGCATCATCTTAGCAAATGAATTAATAAGCTTTTAAGAGTACTTAAGAACACTCTTTGTATGTAAACAATAAATTCTATAGGCAGTACTTTACCTTCATTTTGATCTATTGCTAGTGAATGCTACTGTACACTCCTTTTCTGTATGGGAAATTATTCTCTTTTCCTCTTAAAATGAAATCCCTCACCATCTGTTGCCTACACATGAAACCAAACCAGAAGATGGACTCTGGGATTGTACCTAATGGGAATTTGGTGTATACGGCATAACAAGATCTAGTCTGCATAAAACCTCTGACACACCATGCCATGAGGGTTCTTCAGCACCACTTCATTCTACAAATTTCCTCCTGGGTTGCATCACTTCCCAAGGTAGATATAGCCCTATATACGCACAGCTGGTGAGGTGACTTGGAAGTAAAGGGATATAAAGACTAGATAGTTCTCTCTGCAAAGACATCAATTATATTTGCCCCAGCAATAGCACAAATTTACCCAGATGTAAAGAACATTAAATATGCCACAACGTTTGCAATTCTGTCAAATCTTGTCAAACACCAATGCTTATGAGTGAACAGGCTGGCAGAAAACACTTGAAACAGATCTTTTTTTCCATATAAAGATTAGTGGTTTTTATTAACAGGCAATCTAATTGGTCAAATGCAGTTTAATAGCAGCCATCAGCAGAGGTGATCTCTCCTGTAGTATGGCTTTGTACATCTGTACAGACGAGCTATGTGAAGATACAGGCACTGAGAACTGAGGCAACTAGCTGAAAGTGGCTTGGATTTAAGTTTGGAAAAGCACTTCCTTGTAGTCCAGCATGGAGGAAATCTCTGTGATATTCAGCTTCACCACTGGATAATTACAGTGCAAACTAAGCATATTTAATAGACTTTCTAGGTTTGAATTTTCCCCAGGAAAAAGGTTTTTAGAATGACATGAAGAACAAATATTTTTCCTTCTGCAGAAGGTATTTCTGTTCCTCCAATCAGCTTCCAAAGGAAATCCCAGCTTTACTTTGAAACCAAATAAGGATGGAACAGAAAGCACAAAGGTATAAAACTCTTGTCTTGCAGCTCTCCACGGAAAACCTGGAGTACTGGAAAACCTGAAGAACACATTTTAGCATTTGAAACTTCTCTAGTTTATCTTTCTGGCTAGAGTATTTAAATAATGAACCATATTGCTAAAAAATTGCTAGTTTTCTGGTTTAGAAACAGCTTTCTGTCCCTTGTGAAATCTGCATATTTTAATGTTTGGTATTTTTAGACACAGAAACATGCATATTTATGCAGATTTAAACTATGCTAAAAATAAGGTCACATGACCTTATTCCTTCATAAAGGAACCAGATGCGCAGAAACCACAGGGAATGTGGAAAAGTGCAATAATCTGGTCTCTTAGTTTGCACCACCCCTACCCAGCTCATTTGCCAGATGATCAGAACCTCAGTGTTAGAACAATCAGAAAAACTATAGCAATCAATAATATCCTTCAAACACCCTAAGGTTGTTATAACTCCAGTGGTAACGACTCTTAACAGGTCAGCAGCTGCTGTCATTACATCCAGGTAATACCATGTCAGAAATAACAGGATATATAGTTAGTACATGCTGACAAGGCACCAGTAAATACAATTAGGCACAAAGTCAGACATCCAGCTTCATTTCCTCCCTTTGATCCCACTCCTACACAGGTTTAACTTAATGTAAGCAAAGAGTCTTGTTGAAACCAGTGTACACTCCTAATGGTACGGTTAGGCATTTAAACAATCCTCTGCAACCCTAAATGTTTATCAGCTTTTTGTATTTCTGCTGTATGCTAAATGGTTGCCAATAAAGACAGCTTGACTATGTGAACAAATTTGTTATTTCTGCCGTAGCTATACAGCTTCTCAGCAATACATGGAAATAATTTTCCAGATCAATTGTTGGGATGGCTACATTTGGCACCATTTTGTCCATTGGCTGACATCAACTGAAGTCAGCTTGACTTCTGACCCTCCTTTTTCAGGCTTCTCCTGGTTTGTCACAACCCATAGAGTCACAGGCTCATAGAATCAGCTAGGTTGTAAAAGAACTTTAAGACCATCAAGTCCAACACTTCCCCAGCACTGCCAAGTCTACTGCTAAACCATGTCACTGACAGCATCTACACGGTTTGTGAACACTTCTAGGGACAGTGATGATCTAGTTCCAACCCCCATGAGCACGGACACCTTCCACTAGACCAGGTTGCTCAAAGCCCCATTCAACCTGTCCAACATGGGTTTTAATGTTAGCGATTTCTTTTTAATCTGAAGGTAACCAAACCTGGGATGAGATGCTTAGGGAAGCTGTGGAATTCTCCAAAGAGATACTCCAAATGCAACTCAAAATTCCAAGCGACTTGCTCTAAGCTGGCCCTGCTCTGGGGCTAGACTGGCTGAGGGCTCTTCTATCCTACAAAGCTATGGTTCTGCAACTGGGATCTAGCCTATACACACTGCTGTAGCTTTCAAGACCTTTTCCTCATAGGAGTCCCGCACTTCCCAGATAGTACCACCTCACTCCAGATACGGAAAAATCCTACGGTGAACATCAGCAGTTGTGCACACCCTTACACGCAGTCCGCCTTTACAGGGACCCACCAGCAGCCTGAGCTGTTGCCTTGCCGCAGTCAGCACAAAACCTCCTCATAGGCATTGTGGCATCCAAACCACCCCCTGGCCGGCGCTACGGGGCTCCACACCGGCGCCTGCCCCTGGGCTGCTTCCCCAGCACGGGCAGAGCTGGGCCCCGCTCGGCCCGGGCGCTGCACTATGAGGTAGCCGCCCGGATGCGCGAACCCGACCTCGGCAACCATAACAGCCACCACCCTCACACACACCCCGGCCCACTCCGGCCCGGCAGCGCATGCTCAGAAGCGCTCCCCACTGCGGGACCAGGCGAGCGGCTCTGCGCCGAGCCTGAGAGGGAACTTCCCGTTCCGCTTCCGGGTTAGCGGCGGTGCCCAGGACACGTGGGGTCCGGCGTGGACTGGAGCTGCGTGGAGCCAGGTCGGTGTTGAGGACCGGGACCGGGATCGGGATCGGGATCGGGATCGGGATCGGGATCGGGATCGGGTGCGCTGTCACCGTCGGCCGCTGTCCCGCGTCTTCCCGGCTTGGCTGGGCCCTGACCATCCCCGCCCGTGCGCGCCCCTGGGGGTCAGCTGGCAGCGGCGGCGTGTGTCCATGCAGCTGCGTTACCGGCGGGCCTGGTCTGCTTCCCTTTCGTTAGGTCTGCTTGGAGGCTGCTTTCGCGGGCACACGGAGCATGACGTCCCTCGCGGAACAGCTGAAGCGGCTGGCGCTTCCCCAGAATGATCCCAGCCTCCTAAACCGCAGCAGCGAAGTAGCATCGCTGCTGTTCAGTAGCAAGGAAGCCGCTGCCATTGACAGGGACACGTTCTTTGCAATAGGTAAGTTGAGCTGTCCAGGTGCTGTGACTTTGAAAATCATCTACCCCAAAAAGATAAATGGGAGAGCCAAACCTGTATTCAGAAGAAGCTGGAAGGGTGATTCGGAAACTAGGGGCTAGTCATCAGCATCACTCCGGTCCTAGGGGAAATAATGGAGTGGGTCCTATCGGAGCACATTTCTGGGCATGTGAAGAGTCAGAGACCCCAAAATGGGTGAGAGCTGGAGAATTTGCCCTATAATCGGAGGTTGGTGGGAAGAACATCTCTGGTCTCAGTCTGGAGAAGTGGAGAAGGGAAGGCTTTGAGGGCTCTAAGAGCAGCCTGGTGATACCTGTGTGGAGAGTTCAAGAAAGTGGATCAGGTGGTCCAGAGAAGGGCATGGATGGAGGATAGGGTGCAAGTTGAAACAACAGAGGTTCAAACTGGATATAAGAGAAGCATCTTACCCCTGAGGACGGTCAAGCAGTTGAACAGGTTGTCCAGGGAGGTTGTGCTCTCCGTCCTTCTGAAAACTCCAACTGAGTAATGCCTTGGGGAACACGGTGTGATTTCAGGGCTAACCCTGCTTTAAGCAGGGCCTTGAACTGGAGAGCTTCCAAGGTCCCTTCCAACCATAATTCTGTGATTTCGTGATAACATGCTGAGATGCCCTGCTTTTTGGTAACATTATGGCCACAAATAATGTAAAGTGGCAGAAGAGATTTAAAAAATTCAAACCCTTTGTGCTTATCTCTTTTTATTTTTATATAGAACTTTACTTAGGAATGGGATGCTTCTTGAATAAGAAAACTTCTCTAAAACCATGACGATTGATACCATAAATCCATTTTAAGTAACAGGATTGTAGATATGTATGTCTTTGATACAAGACAGAGCATTTTTGGGTTTCTTAAATAGTTACTATAGAACTGCTGCATATAACAATTTTTAAACCTCACATTTCAGCCAGCTGCCAGGTTTCTTTCTTTCAGCAGAAGTTGCCTCCTTTGGGATTAGCCATTAATATTTAGAGGGCTGTGTCTGGTTCAGTTTGAGGATGGAGGTTTTATGGTCTCTGATCCAGTATTTGACCTCTAATTCAGTTTGACCACCCCAGTGTTTAAAAAAAAAAAAGGAATAAAATCTGTATGTTGGCTGGAAGTTTCCTATGCTCCATCTTGCATCTGTTGCTTCCCATCCTCCCATTGTGCATCTCAGAGGAGAGTCTGGCTCCCTCTTCTAGAAAACCTACACTATATCCCATTAAGTAGTGAGCAGGAAGATTTCGTTTTGGTTGTCTTCTCCAGGCTGAACAAACTCAGTTCCTTCTTTTCCTTCTGTGTTATTTTCCATTCCCCTTGCCATATTTGTGTTCCTCTGCTGGACTCACATCTACATGGCGATGCTTTTCTTCTAGTGACGAGCTCAGAATTGTACATAGTACTTACTCCAGATGCAGTCTTGCATCTGCTGGCTGCTTATGAAAGTTCTTTGTCAGCTAAAGCGTAGCAAACATTTTGTTGTTAGACCTGTTTACTGTTTGGTTTAGTGGCCTTAGTGACTGTGATGTATACCAGTATAGCAAAGAGGTTGGACATATCAGTGAGGAGGTAAGTGGGTAGGACTAGTAAACAGAACTGTTGCATTTAAAGCATTCTTCCATGTTTTTTCCCACAGGATGCACTGGCTTAGAAGAGCTGATTGGGATTGATCCTTCATTTGAAGTGTTCCAGTCCAGTTTGTTTAGTTCCACGTCCAAAGGCCTGGAACGCAGTGTTCAGTCTAAGGCAGTAAATCAGCAGCTCAATAAGAATATTTCATTA
The DNA here is from genome assembly GCF_033783945.1 of Neopsephotus bourkii. NCBI lineage: Eukaryota > Metazoa > Chordata > Aves > Psittaciformes > Psittacidae > Neopsephotus > Neopsephotus bourkii. The sequence goes on along the minus strand of NW_026901776.1, from coordinate 1,309,983 downwards.
TTCCTGATTCACCTGTCCCCTTATTTTATGCTTAAGCCAGCGCAGAAGTGCCTTGAATGGCTGATTCACAGGTAATCCACTGAATATCCTACATGCCAACAGATAAGGCTACTAGAAATGTCAGATTGTTTTCCCTAACGAAAATAATTTTGAATAATATTACTTTAGTTTTTTTTGGGGAAAAGAAGAAAACAAACCCCAAAACCCAGGTTAAAATGATAAAAATGTACATTTAGGCTTAGTCTGTGTGGGGCCAGATGGTCTTGTTTTCCAATTAGATACTTCATTTTGATAAATTCCAGTAAAAATTTTGATCTGTCATGATATTCTATATGAAAGCAATTATTTCCTTGCCCGGTTTTCACCAAATTTGCCCAGCTCAAGCTGTCTTACAGTCTGACCACTGATTGGTCATTCTCTTCTATGCAGAAGAAAATACAGCAATCTGAAGTTCTGTAGGAATCTAAAATTAGTGAGGAAAAAATGGCTATCAGTGTTTCTCTCCTGTAGCACATGCAGGCTAGGGGCCACCTTGGGATTCTGGACTGTAGGTGGACCATATGTCTGAGTCAGCGTGGAAGTGATCTCTCATCTTGCTAAAAAACAAGTGTGTATATATGTATACATAAACAAAGCAGATGTAATGTTTTGTTTGGGGTTTTTTTTCTCCCTTAGATTTCACATCCATCTCTACAATCAAGACAGTTTGATTGGTTGTGTTCTGCCATATCACGAGACTAATCTATTTGTGAGAGTTATTCAGCTTTTAAATATATCAAGCCCAACTCATAAATGGCATTGGATGGATCCAATAAGGGTAAAGTATTGAACAGATGCAAGCTGGGATAAACATGAGTGACTTTATTAATAAGATCTCAATTCTGTTCCTGGGTTTATGAACAGGTCCACCCGTTCATGTGGTTAGCTGTAGAACTGTATGGAAAGATTGAATTGCAGGGTTGAAGCCTGGATGCCCACCTGTTGTTTCTCCTATCTTTCTTCAAATATAAAGTTACTTATAAAAAGCTTTAATTGTAATTACCCTGCTTTGGCAAAGTTAAAGTGTGCTTTTAGGGTGCAAATATTTGCTACTGCTAGGAAGATATGTCAGTTACTAGAATTCGTGTTTATTTGAATATAGATTACATGTAATGGTCTCGGTTGTCTGTCTGAATGTAGATACAAAAATTCCAGAGGGGTGTGTGGGTTTCCATTGCTTGTTTCTGCTTAAGTGGTGTTAATTTATCAGTAGGATTAATTTAGAGATTATATTAATTTTTGCTTTGGGTGCTTGACTTTACCTTGGAGTGTTCTGATTTTACTTTCTTCACCATGTAAAGAAACCCGGAGTCCCACTGGCAAGGGGTACTGTCATTACACACTGCTACAAAGACCTGGATTTCATGGATTTCATCTGCAGGCTGGTGGCAAAATCTGTGAAGGTTGTTCATTTATTCTGGCATACTATTTGTTTGTTACCACTTGATTTTCCCCATCTTTGTATAATGGTACACTATTTACTGGTATTTTGAATTACAGATCAAACAGTATAAGGAGTAATTTATAAGTAAATAATATGAAAATATCTTTTATTATTTATATGGACAGTCTATCAGAAATTCTTGTAAGGAAGTGGCTGAGAACCAATGAGACGTGACAAAACAATTTGGCAATACCGTATTATTTAATGATACTGTATCACTTCAGAATACTTCATTGTCTTAATTTCTATTATAAAGTCATTTTTTGCTATTAGTTTGTAACTGATTGGAATTTGGGTAGCTTTTTTGAGGGTTGTCATAGGTCTTTCAAATGTACATATTCAAATATTAATGAGAACTTGGGAATGTTAGGAGGCAAGTAAATTTATTTGGTTTTTTTTTCAGTTAATGCCAAATAGAGAACTAGTTTTATAGTGTCAGAAGGGTAAGATGTATGACAGCTCAAATTATTTAGAGGACTAGAATGTGTTACTTCTACCTTGTCTACAGGAGGGAGCAGTAACCTCTGGTGAGGGTTACTGCTAGGAGAAGATGGTGACTTCAGTGGTGCCAGCAGGAGCTGGTAGATCTTACATGCTGGAGTTCTGGGGTTTTGCTGGTTTGTGAGGAAGCTGTGTGAGTGTTTTCTTTTTTCCTGATGTGTGAACAACTGATTTCTCTGTGGTCCAGGTCTTTTCAGAGTGTTCTGGAGCCTCAGCTCAATTGAGAGTTCTGCTTGTGTTTTATGCCTCCACCATTGTATCAGCTCTTGGTGCCGCAGAGAAGATAACAAACACTATAGTCTCTATGCTGCTTCCTTACATTCAAAAGGTACCTGAAGCTTTGTTTTCCTTCCTGTATGAAGTGTACTGTGTTCTGCAGACATGCATCTGCAGCTAACATTTAAGAGGGACTTTCCAAGTGAAATGTATCATATCACTCAGCCTGCTTTGAAACATCAGGCAGGTAAAGGTCCATGGATGATGTTTTTTCACACCTCAGATGAGGACTTAAGAACTCTGTGCATGAGGACTGGAGCTGTGAGAAATGGATACACAGTTTGCATTAGCCTTGTTTCAGAGACTTGAGCTAAATGATGAGGAAATGGAGTCAGGGTGGACAGCCCCTGTTAATGTCCTCTCTCCTCTAGGATTGTTACTTTGTTAATGAATAGAGCAGCAGTTAGTGGATGTATCTTCTGTATCTGTGCACCCTCATGACAGCTTTCTCTTCTTGAAAGTTAACTTAATAGATCCTTTAGAAGTTAACCCATAGAGAAGGTAGTGTGATTCCATGGGTGTCGTAATGACACTTATTTTTATGTTAATGTATTATGGTTATTTTTTAGTAGTTCTCTGTGTGTGTGTGTGTGTGTGTGTGTGTGAGTGTTAAAAATTCACCTTTGTCTCTTTTCCTAGGGCTTGAAATCATCTATACAGGATTACAGAGCTGCAACATACATGATAATCTGCCAGATGACAGTAAAAGTGACAGTGGAGCCTTCCTTGGTGCATTCCTTGATGTTACAAATAAGCAAAACATTATCTAAAGTACCCTCACTGGTCAGGGATGGGCTGGCGTGCTTGAACCTGCTTCTGCAAACTCAAAAGAGAGACAAACTTGGGAAAAAGTAAGTCTGCGTAAATTGAGTTTTCCCACTTTTTATGAGCTCAGACCCCACTTGGATAATTCGGAGGTTTTATCCTCATTAATGGGATACTTTTCTATCAGAGATTTTGGTAGTTGACATTTCAAAGGGCTTGGAAGTTTCTTGAGCTTGCTTTGAAAACATGTATGTTGGGTACAGCTTAAGGAGTCTCAGTGGGGTGAGTGTCATCTTTTGATCCATCTTCAGCCACTTCCCTCAGTAAAGGATTGCTGTCAGTGTGTAAAACTGAACTGTGCCAGTAGGTTTACTTGAAAGTGGGAATACTGGAAGAGAAGGCACCATAATAATAGTGGTGCAATTTAGAGGTTATTTGAATAGTCATAGTAAAGGAAAATAAGTTAAAAGCTAAGGTGTGGGGCACCCAGCCAGTCGGCATAAAAGAAGACAGGATGAGAGAAATTTATTAGCAGGAACAGAAATTACTTCTACTCTTTCTGCAGATCTCCTGTCATTGAGCTATTATTTCTCCACCCTTCCTTTTGCTGCCACAGGGTAACAGATATGAAATATGGGGATATCTCTTCATGCAATCTATACAAGTACTTGCTCTACTACTACCAGCTTTGCAAAAGCATAGGTTTGTCACAGTGCTGTCGCAGCAGCTGTGCTCACCATGACTGTAGCAGCCTGTTTTCTTCTTGGATATTAAAGGTGCCAGTGAACCTCTGGCAATAAGGAAGTGGAACCCTTTGAGTCTTCTCAGCGTTGTTTACAATGAGGCTGTTACCCTTATTGCTGAAAATTGAATCCTTAGGAACTCCGCGTGGTTTGGAAGTGTTGGTAAGCGGGAGCGTACATACTTGTTTCTTCTGTTTCATTATGCAGGCCGTTTCATTATCTCTGCAAAACCCCAGAACTTGTAGAGCTTTTGCAAGGCCTTTCAACAGACTATGATATTTCTCCTCTTCTGCATTACCTGTTGCCTCACCTTGTTAGCACTGTCATGAAAGGTGATACAGGTAAGTTATCATATGGTATTACAATTTTGTTGACAGATGGCTGTGGTAAGTGTTGTAGCTGTCCAATTTTAGTTGCTTCTGCTATTAAAATTGCGCCAATACCTGTGAAGGCCTGATTGAGCTTTTGTGTGTAGCTTTTTTTTTCCAAGCTCTACAGTGGAGGCTATTTAGGCATTGTTACATTTACAGTGCTTTGATTTAGGTGTTGATTTGCAGTATTTCAGTAGTAGCTCAATTTTGATATATGAATTCTGACTCTTAGAGATGTATCGCAGTACTGCAAAACCATTTTTGGGTAGAGTACACAGTAGCCTGTGTCTGCACTTTTAAGTCTGTTTTTACTGTGGGGTTGTAACTGCCAAATCGTGATGGGGAAAACTTTTGTTGAAGAGGTGCAGATTCACACCAGGGAATGCTGTAGGGAGTTGCTGTCATTGGTTGTGGTAGCAGGTCTGGAACATTCTAAAGCATTCTTGAATTTATTGGTAGCCATACAGCCTTTGTCATTTTAATGAAATTGGGATAAAGCATTGCTAGCAGCTCACAGAGAGTTAATGGTAGTAATCCATAAACACTGTGCTCTACAAGTTGTGTGCTTGGTTCGCCAGATCATGATGCCTGCACAAGCTATTAGCTTTAATGAGTCTGAGGGGTTATTCTCGAACTGTTGTTCATGTTTTATGATTATGTGTTGTCCTCAGAGGAACAAGAAGAATCTGAGGAGGCAGAGATTTATGTCAGACATCTTGAAGCTATTCTTCAGAGTATACCACTGGAAAAGGATTTAGATAATCTGTTGGCTTCGTGAGTTAACTTTATTTTTCTTCTTCAGTACTACAGCAATTTCTGGTTTAATAACTAAGTCCTGATAATGCCATTAGCATTATATGGGCATGTTTTTCTGTGTTAACTGCAAACCTGGATTTTCGAAACAAAAACATTCCATAATCCAGAAGACCCATGATTTTAGTGCTGGTTGGGAGTACCTGTGGGACAAAGTGAAACTTCAGACCAGCAGCAAATCTGTCCTTGCAATAAGTAATGTGTATTAATCCTCACCTGCTTAGCAATGTGCTTTATACCATTAATGAAAACTGTTCTATCAAAACCATGGCTTTTTCTTTCATTTGTAATTTTAGCAAGTTTCTTGAAGAGTTTATCTCCCGTGGTACAGAGACTGAATCTAATCCCACCAAAATGGATGCACTCAATCAAAAGGTGCTTCCTCTTATCAGGCTTCTTGAGAGAAAGTAAGTTCCATGTTGCTATGACAGATCCTCAGTCTGTAGAGTGGTGATGTCAGCTATGATCTTGGCTTATTTGCTATAGTAAGCACAATATTCTTGCCCAAGTAAATACAGTAAAGATAACTGACTCCTATCCAAACTTTATTTTACTGATCTGTCCTTGCGTGTTTTATTATCACTGTAATACGTGGACACAGACTTACTGGCTTTGTACAGCTGTTTGCTGTGTAGCATTACCTTTTGTGCTCATTATTTATCCTAGCAGTCTACATAGTGTTCGTCTGTGTTAAGACATAATGATTGATTGCCTTTGCAAAGCTACTTAAAGCAGCTGGTTCAGATGAGTGTGTGTATGCATTCAAATGACTGTGTGTGCATTCAGCTTCCTTGTATTTCCCTGTCTTTCTCTAATAAATACACATTCTTCTGTAATACTCTGGAAAACGTTGGGGTTTTGTTTGTTGGCAGGTATCCTAAAGCGTTAGAATCTGTGTTGGAGAAACATCTGGAAGGTTGCACAGATGAAGCTGACCAAAATCTTTTTCACCAATTTATTTCTCTTTCATTAAGCTGTGGCAAATACAAGGTAGGTAGAAGCTCAGTCCATGATCCTAGCTCTTATCTGGTCATACTGTCAGAAGGCTGATACTGGCCAAGTTCTGGTCTTTTTTCCTCTTTCTAAACAGAGCCTCTACCATTCCCATAAAAAAACCCACCACACAAAAACAACAACAGAACACCCCACCAAAAAACCCCAACAACTTACTTAAATGTGGTGTTGTGAGAGGGCTTTGATCGAAACTGTGGTACAATCAAAAGCTGTCAGATCTTTTGTTTATCATGAACAGCCATGTGAGCTGCTTTTCATGGTTAAAATGTATACACTTCCACCTGCCCCAATTGCTATGGATAATATTTTTCCTCAGGAACATGGCCACTACATATACTGTTGTGGTCGATAGTGACAACATGGTGGTGCCCAGCAAGGCCTCATCTCATTTAAAGATTTTGTCAGTGTCAGAGGTGTCTGCTTTGCGAGAGTTGACAACTTTATTGCTGTTGAGAGGAGGTGATATGGTCCTGTTTGTTGCATTGATTTTATGGATGTTCACAGTCAGTAACATGGATGAATAGAGTGACTACAGAGTTCTTCTGTGGCATTTCTGAAGAGCAATTGAAACTCAGCCTAACGCAGTATAACCACAAATACAACAGATAAGGATATGTCCAAGGAATTTATTATTAAGAGATGGTTAGTGCTATGGCTGTTGCTTGCAATTATTGAAAGACTGAAAGCGCTTAGGAAAAGATGATAAACTGTGTAAAAAAGTGCTTCATGTATTTTTTATGCTGATCTAACAAAGGCACAGATTCTGTGACTGCATAGCAAGTGGATTAACAGAAGAACAAGGCATGCAGAGCAAAGGCTCATGTGACTCTCTTCTAGCCTTTAAGGTTCCTGAGATAAGTGCACACAATTGGACTGGCAGGGATAACTTTTTAATGGTTTGTATCTGTGCTGTGTCACACAGACATTGTCACCAGAGCTTTCTCAGAATCCTTAGATAAGTGTAGTGCTTTTCTGGGACAAAAAGGTGCCTGTGGCTTACTGTACTTTTGAAGCTATATTCTAAAAACTGCCTATCAAAGTGAAGAAGAACAAATTTGAAACAGTTACACAATATCATTGTTCTGTAGTTGACACTTTCTGGATCCGAATTATGCAGGTTTTGTTCTGGTACAAAAAATGCTAAAAGAATTACTGCTGTTTTCCTTTTATGTACTTAAAGTATTTTTAACATGCAGTGTGTCACTCTGAAATCTGTATTTTCAGTTTCTGGAAGACTCTGATACCTCCCTTCTACTTAGTTTGAATCATCCTCAGCCAGCTGTGCGGGTCCTGGCTCTTCAGCATTTGAAAGATATTATTGAGACATCAAAGGTTTGTGTCCTGAGTCTATCACTTACAGAACTGACTTAACATACAATGTCTTCAAAAAGCTGTTTGCCAGACACATCAGTTGAAGATTGATGGTACATTAAACTATGCGTATGTCACCCTCACTGTTTTTCCTGGTGTTTTCAGTAGGGTTCTGTCATCATTTTCCCATATTCTGGAGTCTGGATGCTGCTTTTGTTTGTTAAGAGATGCTTGTATTCTAAGATATAAGTTAATGTTTACATGTGGCTTTCTTTTGTTGTTGAAAGTTAGTCTGCCTGTGAGGCATTTAATTTAGATGATTTTACCACTTTTCTTGTGCAAAGATTCAGGTATTTCATTAAAAGCCTGTAAATTGTGCTGCCAAAAATGATGTATTTTTTCTGTTTGGCTCTTCATTTTCCTTCATTTTTTCAGGAAGGCTTTGATCGGTCTTTCATAGAAGAAGCAATTCTTGATCGCCTCAAGGATGACAACAAAGATGTTGTAATGTCTGCTCTCAGTTCTTTGGAGGTGGGTAGCTTTTGATATGTCAGATGAGATTTTAGCTCTTCTTGAATATATGTATCTGAAATATATTCATTGTAATTGCCCTTATTCTACTCATGTCCTTGGTGTATGGCTTTCATCCTTCAGCAGGATGAAGCAGCACAAATTTAGGAGGCTTGTGTTTACTACCTCACAATTCCACCTCAAATTTTTGCTTGCTGATATTTCCCCGAAGTGTTTGCAGTTAACCTGGTTGTGTTGATGTGGTTTTTTATTCTTTGATTATTATTTGAAGTGTCCTTCCTGCTCATCCTATACGTTTTTCTACAAAAAACCAAGCCATGTTATCTGCCTTTTGGATGGAAAATGGTGCAGTGACAAGTCATTGCACTAGTGAGAAGTGCTCAGTTGAGTTTTTCCATGTGAGAGTCATTTGGTCAGTTGATAGTGACGAAGTTCTAAACACCAGCTCAGGTTTACTGGATGGGACTCTGGTATGCATTGTGCTGATTGTTTCCAGCTAGAGTAACTGTCTGTCTATTGCTTCTGCTAGTAGTAGTGCAGAATATTATTAGCAGTAGTATTATCGGTCTTTTGTGTTCATTCATTCTCAATCACTAAAAAATAGGAATAGAAGCACATGAGTGCTTCTTTAAACTTTCATATCTTTTGTTAATATGCCTTATATTTTTGTCATATTGATGCTATGTAAAGTAAAAGCAAAAGCAATTCTTAATTATAAAGTGGTTTGCCTATTGTTTGTCAGTTTTATCAGACATAGAATCATAGATTAGTTAGGATTGGAAACGACCTTTCTGCATGCAATAAATTCTGTGGACTTTAGCATATCTCTCAATATGCTTCTGTTTACCCTGATAATATTTTTGTTACATGGTTATCACAAGGAATGCAATTAGTGATGTAGATCCCTGTTTTCACTTGATAGAGCAGATGCATTTTCCATTATGATGTATTTTATTACATTTTCATTTCTTTTTCTTGATTACTTTTCAGATTTTCAGGAAACAAGTCAATCCAGAAGTAGTAGTTTTAAGTATTCTGAACATCTTCCAGAAAGCTGATGTTTCAAAGGATGGAAATTGGTATGCTTGTGCATTTTCGGTCTACATTCTTCCTGTATAAACCACATTTTAAAAACTAACTCCAAAGAATACTTTAAGAAATTATTTTTACTTCAGATACTTTTTATTACAAGAAAAATATTCAATTATTTGCCTACTCTTTCCCATGAATTCCTTATTTGTTCTCACTGCTATTTGGATTCAGAAAATTCCCATGGAAAATGGAGAACAAGCCAAGGGAATGCTGCTGGTATGATCGAGCAATGGGCTTTCAACGTGACTTGGTCTTTTTTAGGTGCAAGGTTCTGGAGAAAGCAGTACAAATTTTGGTCACAGAGGAGGTTTTGAGAGAGAAAAAGGAACTCCTGGATGAAGCAGTAATGCGGTTGTTACCTTTTATGGTTATCACTAATGCAAATTCAGAATCTTCAGATTGGAAAATGGCTGTTTGCCTGTCAGAATCTGATCTCTGCTCCCTACACCCTTTACTGAAAGGCTGGCGAGAAGGTAAAGCATTAATTGTAACTAATCTGGTAAATGAAAACTTGTGACAGTTTAGAACATCATCCTTACTGAACCTGAACACATGGTGAAGGAGACTGGCTGTCATTAACAAGTTATCGTGCTGTGAGTGTGCATGGAGTTCTTCTAAAAACTCTTTGAGAAGATGAAGAAGTTGTCTAGTGTTGTTTCTGAGTGCTTCTGAATACTGAGACACCAGTGTTTTAATGTGACTTGCATACCGAGATTGTCTGATTATTATTTTTTCTTGGAATAGCTCTTGAAGAGGCAATTAAAACCAGTAAGACTGCAGAGTTAATTGCAGAGACCAACAAGAAAATGATTCTGCTGTTTGCTAAAAACGTGACTTCAGGGGACCCTTCTTTACTATTGCAAATGGTAGGTGTACCATGGTACCCTAACCTTCAGAGATCCCACTTTCCAGGTGGACACTGGAGTAGAACAAACATGATATTTAAGAACTCTGCATGCACTCTTCTTAGCGTTAGTGTGCTGTCATCAAGCTGCTAGGCAGATATGTATACACTGCATAACAAACCCTAATACAATCTAGATAAAACAGGTTTCTACCTTCATAAATGGGAAAGAAGAAGCGAAGCTATTACCTTTTTGGACAAAGGTCTGTGTAACTAAATTCCAGGAATCTAGTTTACTGAATAAAAATTCCAGGGATCAAACAAGTATACCTTCAGTTAGTTCATAGAAAACAGATGTTTGTGCATTACCAGATTCCAGAGAGTATCATTACAGCAGCCAGTGACTTGTTACTGGTGATAGAAGGTAACAGGGTTTTTACTGGACAAGCAAATGGAAAAAGGTGGAAGGTCATAGTTAAGTGACTTACATACTTTTTATTGTTGTTTTTCCTCCCCTCTCTTTCTAAGGTTGATAATCTGATACTCGTTGCTGAATCGGAATCTGACAGTGTGAGACAGAAAGTAGCTACCCATATAATTGGTTCAGTGCTGGTTCAGTGCTGCTGCAATACACAGATGGAGAGTTATTTTTCAGTGGCTACCAGAGTCTTGCATTTCTTGGATAAACAAATAAAGAGCCTCAGAGCTTGTGACACTGAAGAGGTAAGATGTAAACATTGTGGAGAGGCCATGTTCTTTGTGATGGAGACATCTGATTTTACTGGAGAAAAAGAAACTCAGGAGCCTTGAGAAGGACTGGAAATGTCCCCTTCATTTCTTTTCAGAGCAAAACCACACACCTGGCAGCAGTACTAGAAGCTGCCATTAAAAATCACTCTCCTATTTTACCACTCTGGTGAGTCTGCATTGAAAAATTAAATTCCAGAGCTTTAAGCCAGCATCCCACCAACTAATTCAATGCTTCAGTGCTGTGAGCATGGCACAAAGCATGGGGCTTTTCCATCAGCTACCTCATAGCTTCATGTGTTGTCATTGTTAGGCTTAGGAATATCAGGGGTTTACTCACTGAGTGAATGTTTTGCTGGCTTGTTCAGTAGGATTGGAAGTTAAATATTGATGAATTTTAATGCTCAGTTTCTGCCTTACATGGCATGAAATTGTGACAGTGTGAATTAAAATGAATTTTCATTCACAGGAAATTCCCCTAAACTGGTCTGTTGAATCATCAGAGGAAACTTTAGTGCCTAAGGACTTGTTAACTGCCTATATAGATAAGCTCAATAGTGATCAAACTGCTCATGCAGAAGAGTCAGCCATGTCCCTGTTCTTATTGAAAACCTTCATTAATGGCCTAAAATCTCCTCTCTCGTTTTCAGAAGGTAGGTGTTAAGGATTTAACTGTCTTTTATATCAATGAACTGAAAAAGGAAGATGAATTATTTTGTCTTCAGAAGTTGTTGGAAACAAGCAAGACTTGCTTCCTCAACCTTATTCCTTTACTGTTACTGGGATCCGTAAAGATTACTTAGTTATGAACATGAAATCAGCCAAGTGTATTGTCTTAACTAGAGATGTGTGTTTTGTTTTAGTTTCTGAAGGTGTTCATGTGCATCCACTGTGTCTTACTTATAACCTGTATTTTTTAGAGGAAACTTGGTGGAATCCCGAATCTTTGAATCAAGATGGCCAAGGTTACCTGCACCTCCTTTTGGGGCTATTTGACCTGCTTGTCTGTGGTGCAAGTGAGGGAAGCAATGCCGTCCAGTACAGAGCACTGATGAACCTCTTACTCAGGGTATTACGTTTGCATTTGTTGCCTGAACTATTACTGCAGTTACATAATTTTAAGGAAAACTGAGGAAAAGGGAGAACTGATCATGCAGCACTGCTTGTGGCATACTAGATGTGGGCAGATAAAAGTCTAAACTTCAGCTGGTTAGCTAAGCCTGATTACATGTAATAACAGAAAACTGAAGTTTAAAAAATCAAGGCAAACCCAAACAAGCCAATAAATGGCCCAGTTGAAGCAAAAGTGGAAACATCACACTGATCTGCAGGACAAGAGCTTGAAGTCTGAGCTAAAAGTTTTGGTCCAACCTGGGAGCAAAACAAACAGTTGCTCTGTAGAATTTGTTAGTTTTGAAATTAAAATATTAAAAGAAAACTTTTACAAGACTTTACATGTTTCCTTGTAACATCATCCCACATTTTCTCACCCACATCAAGCAATGCGCTTTTGTGAAGAGAATAAAGGATTTTGGCAATTTGGGTTTTAGATGACAGAGTAAAAACTGTTCATTCTGAGGTAAAGAAAAGTAATTGACACAAAGCTATTGTTACTAGAATGTGATCTGTTTCAGCAAGAACAAACAAGCACAAACAGTGAAAGGACATAATAGGAATAATTTAGTGAGAAAACATGTTTCTGGTGTTAATTCATGTCTATAACTTTGATTATCAGGCACTTCAAGATCACTGACACTGAGCTGTTAAGGAGATTGGTTCAGTGCCTGGCTAGTTACAGGCAGAGTGAAAAGCTGAAATTAATCTTCTTGGAGCATCTATTACTAGTGGGGGGCAGGGGAGAAGGCGCTCTGACCTGTGTCTGTGATGTCAGGGGTGCATTTATGATTCAGAGTTTGTTAGTTTTTTGTCCAGAGCCTGGCCAGGATAAATTCTAAGCATGAAGTTTGGTGTGAATATTCAGCACAGAACGCTGTGCTGCCCAGCCCTTTGGAGACAGTGGTTTGTAGACTTCTGAAAGCATCACGTTCTATGACTGACTGAAAAATTGGGGGATTACGTGGAGAACTTTTAATATTAAGCTTCCTGCTACACAAAACAGCAAGGAGAAGTTATTTATTTTGCATATAACAGTTGTGCAGTTGACACACTAAAAATATTCGTGTGGATGTGTTTTCAGTCTGACTAAAAAAAAAAAACAACCACTGTATATACATACCTATAGACTACAAATTATCTGTTAAAAAGCATTTGGACTGTGGATAAGCAAGTACTGTTCACCCAAATGCATCAACTCAGTAACTTTTTTTTCCCAAAAGACAGTTTCTGGCTCTCAAATTCTCTCTGTGTGTACTCCTTAAATTTGGATGGGTTATCAAATGTTGCCACCAGCATTTTGCCAAATAAATTAGTTAATAAACAAGTGGTTTTATCTTTTTTTTTGTTAAATTTAAGGTACATCTAAAAGATACAGAGGTCCTCTTCAAGTTCCTTTCAATTTTATGGACTTACAGTTACAACCTTTCAAATCAGCTGAACTATGAAGTCAATGCAATGCTACAGACTCAAGCTCTGTATATTGGCTATGCGCTACTTGAATCACAGACATACCAAAAAAAGAAACAGCTGCTATTGCCATCATCTCCAGGTAAAGTAAAACAGTTTATATCTCTCACCTTAAGACCAAATCACAGAATCTCTTAATTTTATGCTACTTTAATATATTTTATACCAGAAAGGGTATCTGTGGTTATTTATGTTCAGCTGTACTAGGCGGAGACAGCTCTTGCTGATTCACTGCTGCAGTTACCAGCCCAAGCTTGAAAGTAGGTGAAGCCACTTCTTTTTTTTCATTCTTAAAAGCTTTAAAGAAACACACATTTATGCTGAAAAAATCAGCTACAGCACCTTACTTTCTGTGCAGTATAGGATGTGGCAGGCAGCAGCAATATACGAACTCTCTGAGCTTAAACACAAATATAAGGATTGTGATGAAGTTCAAAGCCATGATCTGTGACTCATGTTGGTTTTGTGTAATGTAGTGGTTTATAGTGAAAAGAGATGACTCTTTAATTCCAGAGTAATGTTGATGCCTCTAGGAGGACAGATACGTTGAATTCTGACCACTCACTTTATTCTGTTTTCTCCTCCTCCTTCTTTCCCTCTCTTTTTGCAGTGGTGATATCTTTACTAATTAACTTGGGTAGTCCTGTGAGTGAAGTACGAAGGGCTGCTCTCAACTGTCTCCATTCCTTGAGAGGGATAAAGGAGTCCCTGTTTCATCCTGTTCTTCAGCATTTGGAGGAAAAGACAGAAGAAATCATATCTGACCCTAAATACATAGCACAGGTATCTTCATTACTGAAGTGTCCATTAATACAAGTTCTGTCTGCTGCTGTGAGCTGTTATCTTTTCTAAAATAAATCATGTTAACTGGGAAAGTTCATTGTAGACTATAGTAGCCTAATTATTTTAAGGCTATAAAAACATTTAAGTGATTTATTACAGAGAATTGAGAATATCAGTCAAATAAGAGGTATTAACTTGTGGTTTATTTACAGATGAAGAACTCTATATCTAGATCGTATTATTACAGACGCATTCAATAGATGTTTAGGGCATATTTATTCACAGAAATAACTTAATTATCACTTTCTTAATGAACTAGATTATGGAAACTCTATTTGAGGAGCTTGAGACTCAACCAAAACAGAAATCCCAGCAGAAAAAATTGTCAGAAGCTTTGGAAAATATACTTGATTGTGTACAGAACCCCATTTTCCCATCATATATTACAAGAAACTTAATGAAAATTATTCATGAAGTCCATGGTGAGGTAAGTACCACCTTTCTAGTTGTTGTCTCAGTTTTGCATTCGATTGAAATGCTGACATAAAATTTCATTTAGTAATAATGCTGCTAAATAACTTTTTAATGTATTAGACTATTGGGGATTAAAGTGATACCTCTAATAATATGCAGTAGTGCTGCAGAGTATGTTTTAGTGAAACAAAATATTTGCATACTCCAGGAATGCAACGGGTGCAGGATTTTGTAGTAGAGTTCTTAAGGAAACTCCCTTGATGTTACTGAAAAAGATTGTTTTGTAGGAAGATTTGTCCAGAAGAAATTTATTACCTTGGTTAGGTATCAGTGAACATAGAGCTTCCTGTACAGAATCATAATGTATTAGATAATAATACCAATTTTGTGTGTATCAACTTCCTCTTATCCAGTATATTCAGACTTCTCTAAGTGCTGGAAAATACATGAATTTGATATTCAAAAAATGAATGAAGTTACAAATTTTTATGCTCAGTTCAGTTGTATGTGTCTCAAAAGGACTGTGAACTGCATAGAGGATTAGTGTTCTTGCTCAAATTCGGGTTCTGTAAGAGACGGCAATCATAAATCAGTGAAAAATAATTGCTTTTTTTCTGTTCTTTGAAAATACAAAATACTGCCCTGCAAAGGAGAATAGCGAAGTAGCAGATGAGCATGTACTTGTGGTGATCTTGCAATAAGTCTCGTGTTTTTCCTCTTGAATAGCTGTTGTATGAAATACTATAACCAGTTTGTTGCCAAAGGGGTTGTTGCAGGGAAATGAAGGTGTGCTATTGGGTGTTTGTTGAAGTGAGAAGGGATAAAAACTTCTATTATGAATTTCCTCTGTTTGCAGATGATTCTTTCTCACCTCTTGCCTGCACTAGACCGGTTGCTAGGGAAGGTCTTTAAGAATCCTGAGGCAATGTTGAAAGATGAAGTTGTTCTCCTGCATCTCATCCTTGGAAAGTTTAATGAATATTCAGCAACCCTCTTGTGCAAGAATCAGCAGAGTCTGGATTTATTTATCAAAAGTCTGCATGTTGCCAAGAAAATCTATGAAGAAATTCCACCATTTCAGATCACAGCTCTTGGGCAGGTATGGCTTTTTATGCTTAAAGCCAATAGCAGTGCTCAGGACTTTCAGAGTTAAAGCGTCCATAGCTTTTGACCTGCTTTTCTTTTAGTTTTAATGGTCTCCATAGTGTCTTGGAAACATCTAAACAGGTTTCAAAACTTTCTCTCTTAAATTTACCTCAAGGAGAAATTGCTGCTTGCTTTATTTCTGCATTTTGACAAGTATGAAATAGAAATAACAGTGTATTTGCATGCAAATTAATACCTTTGTCGTTGTCTGCAGATGCTCCTTGTTTTTTGTCAGTCAGGCAGAAGCTTTACTTCATGTTTGTCTGCAATTGTCAAGAAAATGTAGTAGGTGAGAAATGGTCTCATTTGAAGGGGGCTACAAATTCAGGCCTTCTATTAGCGAGGTATTACTGTATACTTACCAAAGGCTGATAATAGCAAGTTTGTTCCCCCACCAGGCAAGCTATGTGAAAAATTTCATTTATCAGTAGGTCTGATGGCTATTGCAGAAGTATGTGCTTTGCATCTGAGGATTCCTGTATATATACAAATACATAGTTAATATGCATATTCTTAGGATATATGTTCACACTAACATGCATGTGTGATTGGATACATAATCCAACATACCTGAATTCCAGAGCTTGCAATTTCTGTTGCCCTCTTACAGTAAACTTCTCTGCATCCTTTTTTTCCCTTTTGTAGATTACTAAACCATTCTTTGCAGCTCTGTCAGATGGGACGGTGCAACAGAAGCTGTTGAAAGTGTTGTTTGACTTACTGTTAAACTGCAAGAATCCACTTTGTGCCCAGACAATTAGCAGTGTGTTTAAAGGGGTAAGTGACGAATTCTAGAACACAGAAATATGTTCAAACCTGTTGCAGTAGTTCTGTGTCGCTTCAGTAACACTTGCTGTTTATATTATTTGTAACATGAAAGGAATCAGAAACGATTTGTCACACAATATAAATGGGTTAATGCGTGAAAAGTTTATTAAATGACTGCTTTAGAGAAGGTATTTCTTTAAAAGCCATGTGTTAATCACTCTACTGTGCGAATGATTTCACCCAAAATAACTTCTTTCTGCTGCACTGATTTTAATTTTCTGGGATATGACTTGAATGTGTGGATTATATATGCATATGTGCCTGAAAGGGATGTGATTTTAAAATAGAAACGAGGGGGTATGGATGTGTGATACAACACATTGTTCATTGGTACTGTTGCTACTGTTGTTTCAGATTTCAGTGTGTGCTGAGCAGATTGTCAGAGAGCTGGAGCCTCCTGAAAAAACCACAAGTCTGGCCACTGTTCAGCAAACTAGACGGCAGAAAATGCAGCAACAGAGGTAAAATAACTACAAACTGCAAAACATTACTGTACAGTGTGGAAAGGCGATGTGTTTTACTGTGTTGTATGGTTTATCTTGAAAGCATAAGCATCCATTTCTTCTTTTCCTCTGCACGGTAAAATAACTGAGCTATTTTGAGTAGGAGAAAACCAGCTGCTGTTGCTGTTTGAGAACTGATGGAACTATAGTAAAAAAAATAAAAAATCCCCAAACTTGAAGATCCAGTAGTTTTAATGTTGACATTTGCTCTTATAAATCTGGCTTGACACAATTGGACAAGATTCTTTGGGTTTTCGGTATTAAACTTTGTTAGTAATAAAGACGTGTGGGACAAATTACATATGTAGGTATATTACATATCTGTAGGTGGAAGCCTACAGATACTTATCAAAGTATTCCTGATAATTGACTGAAAACCAGGTTGTTTTTTTTTCAGTTAAATTCTTTATATAATCATTAAAACTGCAGACATTAAAAATAGGTACATTCAAAATGTAGCAGCAGGGAAGGTGTCCCTGCTCGTGGCAGCGGGGTTGGAACTAGATGATCTTTAAGGTCCCTTCCAAACCATTCTGTGATTCTGTAGTTTTTAGAAATCTGAGTCTTGTTTTTTCTGTCCATTCTCGTAAGGAAGGAGCTGTTTTGTCCACTGTACTTATTCTCTTCTTTAAGCATTGGCTGTCAGCTGTTGTTGAAACAGGATATTGAGTTGCTTTTCTTGGTCTGACCTAGAATAGCTGTTCTTATTTTCCTTCACTTGACCGTTTTTAGCAATCATCTCCCATTAGATTGGTCCATCTGTAAATGTCTGTCAGAATTTATAAACACACATTTACACACAGTCCCATTTCCTGCACGGTCAGTGGTTAGGCAACAATTCTAAAATGGAAGTTTCCTGGATGGCAAGCAGATCACCATTTGGACAGTTCTTTGGTAATAGATTTTGGGGTTTTTCCACAGAAGACTGCTTCATTGTGTAGAATTGTTACATGCAGAAGGCATGCTATACTTGTTTGTTTTTCCAAGTTTGGTCTGGATTTTCTGTTGATTGTTCAAAATGTGTCACTGTTTCAATCAAAAGCCACCATATTGCTACCTCTCCCAGGAGAAGCAGTAAAGGATATTACTATGTGAAAGAAAACTTGTCTTTTTTTCACTTAAACATGTTTGTCCCCTGAAACACTTTACTGTTTTCTTTGTGTATCCTGATTGATTGTCTTACTTTGTTAGAAAACCTCAAGATGCAGAATTGGCACCAGAAACAAGCCACCTCAGCTGGCAGAGGATTATGCTTATTCTAGAATTGCTGCAGCATAAGAAGAAACTCAGACATCCGCAAGCATTGGTATCTCCACTTTTTAACCTGCTGAGCCGGTAATCATGCCTTCATAACACATAAGTCCTTGACCATTCTCTTCTGCAGCAGACATTGTAAAATGTTAAATATGGGCTACTTTCTCTCTACTTTTTTGCCATCTTTGGTAGCTTAGCTTTCCTTTTTTTACTTGGACTTCTTTTAAGTAAGTCAGATAAGGGGAATGGGAAGTTGTTATGACTTTTTTCCCCTTTAAACAATATGATGGGCTTTTTAAGATTGTTAAGATGCATAGCTTCTTAGTGAAGCTTTTGTTTCTCAGGTGGAGTGCTTGGGATTGCTAAGAAGGATGATACCAGTGCTGAAACTGGCATAATCAACAGGACTTGTGTATTTTGCAAAGCTATTATAATAATACTCTTAAGGGTTGAAATTCCTCTCAAAACACTCTGGAGCAGCCTTCATGCAGTGCAACCCGAGAAAATTCCTGACAGCCCTATCTCCAGACACTTAGGAAAGTTTACATATAGGTTGGGTATTTATCTTTTTTTACTTAAGACTTGCCTTTACATAGACTGGCAATCATATTTCAGGCAATTATTTTATGCTCTTGACAGTGCTTTGATTAAATATCTTTTATAAGACCAATTGATGTGTTTGAAAACAAAAAAGGAGACACTTTTTTCCATGCTTTTTAGAAGCCTCAATTTAGAACTTCTGTAGAGTGAAGATTGCCATTGGTTATTTGTGTCTTAATATGCTGTTGGTCACTTACTTTTGTCTCCTTTCAATCTCTTAATGTAATTCCTGAATGTGTAGGTGTCTGGAACCTATGGCATCAGAAGAAGAAAATATGGAATATACAAAGCAGCTAATCCTCAGTTGCCTGCTAAGCATATGTCAGAAACTGACTTCAGATCGTAGCAAGATACCAGCAGGTAAAAACTGCTAGATTCCTTTCTTCTCTCACCAGTACAACATTGAAACAATGCCCTCTAACTCTTTCTTTCTTTCAGTGTACATAGTATTGTTAAGGAGAGAGAGATTCGTCTACAGTGTACACAAAGTTGCTTTCTAAATCATTTTTTATAGATCCCTTAGCTATGGCTTGCAAATTGAAACCAGTGCCTGAGTGTGCTCTTTCTTCCTTATATGATTGACCATTGAAGTATCAGTATTTTTTAATAATGAGTTTTTTTTTTACTGGCAGATACCCTCGACAAAGAAAAATTCAACGTGGAACTGATAGTTCAGTGCATCAGGATTTCTAAAATGCCCCAGACACACCACCATGCACTGCTTCTCCTTGGTGCTGTTGCTGGCATGTTTCCTGTAAGTAGTACCTGAAATTTACATGTTGAGTCTTCAGGTTCCAAATACTGAGGAGAGTGAAGAACAGATAGAACTGTTGTATGGGGAGAAACTTCCTGAAAGGAGCAAGAGGCAGAATATACAGGTTCCCTGCTCTTTTAGGGCTTTCTGTTCCATTTAGCTTGAGATCAAATCTGTCTTGATGTTTTGGTCACGAGTCATTTATGACTTGCAGTTAAGTGCATTAGAAATGGAACTAGCTTTCTGACAACAGTCTTGCGTCATTCTCCCACTGTGGTCAAAGTTCTTGTGCCTTGTTTCTTTTTTCTGCTGCTTTTTTATATGCTAGAGAGAAAACATTCAGCCCGTTTACTTATTCTTTGTAAGAATACGTAGCACATATATTCCTACAAGTTCCTAACTCGCACACCACTGGGAAATGTAGTTGAATGATGGTAAACCCAGGTTGGTGTGATTTTAATTGACCAAGAAGCAGGCCTTTTCCTCTATGGATTGCTATTTGACTATGCTCACTCTTCTAAGTAAGATTCTTTTGGAATTATAAAAGTAGCAAAATGGATCCAGATGTATCAGACTCAATTTGCATATTCATCTTTACCTCAGTACTTTCTCCACACTTTTGGAAGGATAGCGTTTTCTGAAAAGCATAAATTGGGATGTTTTTGACAAATATGTGGAGGATTTGGATTTTGATTCTTGGGGTTGTTTTCCTTTGTCACCATCATACTGCCATCACCTGCTATAGAACCAAGCTTTCTACATTACTATTAGCTCTTATAAGATTTTCAAGGTCAAAGTACAAGGAAGTATTTTTGTCTGAGTCTCATCTCTCTTTTTA
Organism: Neopsephotus bourkii; assembly: GCF_033783945.1. NCBI lineage: Eukaryota > Metazoa > Chordata > Aves > Psittaciformes > Psittacidae > Neopsephotus > Neopsephotus bourkii. The sequence continues at coordinate 1,289,729 of NW_026901776.1, read as the reverse complement.
AATATAAAACACCAGTTCACTAAAACTGAATGAAAAATGTGCCCATAATTTCTTGCTCTAAGTTTTGGTAAAATCTGGGAGACTTAACTCTTGAGTTAGGTGACATCTCAAACCCAGCTCTCAAACTAATTACTGTGTTTACAGTCTAACCCCACCAAAAAGACAAAACTTAAAATGAACATGGTTGGTTTCCACTGTATGACTGTAGATACTGCAGATGTTTTACAGATATAAAAAAGGGTGGGTGGGAAAGGTATGAAAATGACTGCACCACACTCACATTGGTGCTTCTGCAAATCTCCCTGTAGCTGATTTTGCATGGCACGGGGTATTTCATCAGATGAAACTCTCAATTTCCACTCAAGAATTACTTGCTTAGAAGTGTATCTTGGGTTTCTAAATAATATTTAGAACTCTACCAATCACATAGTAATTGGCTTTAAGGGACACTCTACATTTAAAATTAGTTCAGTGGAGATGTTTGAAAGTACTAATGAGTCTCATTTTCCTTTATAGGAGCCTTGTGGCATTTGTGGGAAGGAGAAATGCCTTAAGTTATAATATGCAGAGCAGCAGAATTCAAAAAATAAATTAATCTCATCTGTCTTCTTTTCCAGGATAAAGTTCTCCACAATATTATGCCCATTTTTACATTCATGGGAGCAAACGTCTTGCGTCTGGATGATACTTACACATTCCAAGTAATTAATAAGACAGTGCAGATGGTTATTCCAGCTCTTATACAGGTAAATATGTCTATGTGATGCAGAAGTGTCAAAAAGGTGAACAATAAGATTATTGAGTAAGTGATTTAGAATATCAGTGGTAGAATAAATTGTAGCCTAATCTAGGATTATTTTTAGATAGAAATTCAATTATATATAACTGTATTAACAGGTTGCTCCTTGTCTGACCAACTCAGTTCATCAGACTACTGCTTTTTAACATTATGAGCTCTTGCACTTTATAAATGGTTTAGCTAAAACAGTATCACATCTGTACCTAAAGAGGACCTGAAATGTAAGTTTGAGGTTTCTCATCATCAACTGATGCCAAGTTATCTCCTGCCTTTTTTTCATCTCACTTCCTTCCCTCCCCCTTTTTTTTTTTTTTTCCCTTCTTATTTTTCTGATTTTATTTGCAGCATCTTCCTGAAACACCGAGAAGGAATTGTGTGATTCAAAACTGTTTATTTTGGAGCACTGACCTTTTCTTTGAGATTTCGCTTTTGGTAATACCATCGTCAGGCACGCAGGGCTTTTTCTTATTTTCTGAATTTACAAGAACAAACTTGTACCCACCTGCATTAATCTGTTTGAACTGCTGTACCTGTTTGTATGCAGGCTGAAGACAGTGATCTGTCAGAGTCGTCTGGAAGTGTGGAAGAGGTGGTGATCAAGATCATCCGTGTGTTTGTGGATGCCTTGCCCCACGTGCCGGAGCACCGCCGCCTGCCAATTCTGGCTCAGCTGATCACTACAGTGGGAGGAGACAAGTTCCTCTGGGTTCTCCTAGTGCTGCTGTTTGAGCAGTATGTCACCAAGACTGTGACTGCAACGTCAAGCACAGACAAGGTTAGAAGACAAGTGGGGTCATCTTTTTCCTGAAGAGACTGAGCTTCCCTTTTCTCTTCATGAGCTGTCCTTTAAGGAGGTGCAAGACAAGCCCTTAGATTATAGTAAAATATATAGTGAGCTCTTAGCTTGTGCTATACAGCAGAACCTCGTGGGGATGTTGATAGAATTTGTGTTGCAGACACAATATTGTTTTGTCCTGGAGCCTGAATAAATCATATCATATTGTACAGCAGTGCTTGACCTGAAAATCTGATAATCTCATTACAAAGGGCTCCAATATTTTAAAAGAGTTTTTTTCTAATACGTGTGTTTGTAACACATGATACAGGTCTTCCTGTACAGACCAAGATATAAGCTATAATGTTTTTGTGCAGGCAGGCCCATGAATTAGGTGAAAGCACGGTTTATGGGGAAATTCAAAAGATTAAAGCAACATTGGTGAAAAGATGCAGCCTTTGCTGTAGCAATTTAATCTCTGCACTGTGGAACTACATTCTCTCCAAGAGTTTAGTGCTGTTACCCTTGGTGTTAATCCAGCTCACCATGACATTTTCACAAACTCAGTAAGGTGTTTTTGAGTCTTTTCATCATTATTAGTAATGCTAATTCTTGATTTATTTATTTATTTTTAATTTTGAAACCATAAACAGGATGCTGTTTTGGAAGCAGACACTGCATTTTGGATTTCCATCTGTTGTGAATTTAATGTACAGACTCAGTTCCAGGGCATGATGAAAATAATCCAGTATTTGACAGAACTGCCTGAGAACAAAGAAGGTAACCACAAAATGCATGTAAACCCTCCAATTGCAGGGGACATGGGGTAATGGTTTTAAACTGAAAGAGGATAGATTTAGACTAGATGTAAGGAAGATACATTTTATGATGAGGGTGATGAGGTCCTGGCACAGGTTGCCCAGAGAAGCTGTGGCTGCCCCATCTCTGGAAACATTCAAGGCCAAGTCGGACAGGGCTTTGAGCACCCTGGTCTGGTGGAAGGTGTCTCTGCCCATGGCAGGGGGGGTTGGACTAGATGACCTTAAATGTCCCTTCCAACTCAAAGCATTGTATGATTCTGATTCTGTTGCTTCTCTAGACAGAAGACTGAGGGATATGAGTTACTATAATGACTTCTTAATAATACAGTTGATATGTGATTACCTAACTTTTATTAAATCCTTTTAATTATAGATTAATTTGAGCACTTAGAATCAAACAGTATTCCTCATTTAAAAGATCAAGTAAATAATTTAGCTGAAATGAAAAGCTGTTATAGAAGACAAGATCACAGGGACTACCAATCATTTCTGGTGTGTGATGCAGCGTATATGGGCCTGCCTCTAAAGACTCATGTTTGTAGCCAGTTTACCATAGCTTTAGCACCAAGAAAAAAGATTCTTCACGTAAAAATGATCAGATGGCACGGCAGTGAAATGGCACTGCTTCTTTTGAGGCTGTTGAAATGAAAAATTAATCTCCTGTGGTATTCTAGAGCATCTTCCTTGGAAATTTGATATAATTTTGGGTACTGCAGAATGCCTATCCTTGAAAGACATCCGACTGTGATTTTACTTTGTTTCTATAACCAGAAATCAAAATTTATCTTTTTCTGTTTGCTACAAATTTGTTTTGTGAACATTTTCAACAGATGATCCTGGGCCAAAACAGTCAAAACCATGCAAGACAAAGCTAAAAAATCAGGATGGGCAGCTCTTTGATGTGGAGTGTCACTCAGACAAACAACTTCGGCATTTCAAATTCTTGTCAGTCTCCTTCATGTCACAGCTTTTATCTTCTCAGAGTTTTGTGAAGAAGGTAATAATATGCAGATTGCTTTTAAACTTATCACATTAAGTAATTGTGCCATACTGTAATAGATGAGATTTGCTTTTTAGTATGGCTTTATATGCAAAGGGGATGAAGTCCGGTGTATCTTACTGACATCTTTATTGACAGAGTTTTGAAACCTCTCAGTAATGCTAATTGGTTTTTAATACAGCTTTTCCAGATAGACTGTTTGTGTGATTGATAAATAGGTAATAAAGTGAAATTCTGGTCCCAGTGAATTCCGACTGGCTTTATGGAGTCCGGGATTTCACTTGCAGCCTTTAACTCAAAAGTTTGGGCTGGGATTCATACTATTAATCTGAAAAGAGAAAATAAATGTTACGAATCTTAGGCTGCAGCTCTAGCTGGAAGTACTTCCCTGTTTTTCAACTGAATGTTGTCCACCAGTGTCAGATGTATTTGCTACTGTGACTGCTTTGCCTAAGATTCTCAGATTTCCTTCTAGAATGATGGATTAAGTGCAGATGTGGGGAATTCATGCTTAACATGTTAGTGGACATTGCATTTAGAACAAATGAATTTGCATATATTGGGATAGTAACTCAGTGGGGAGATGGAAATTTCACACTTGGCATGTTCATTCTTCCTTTTTAAACCAGATAGTTGAATGTGAAGAAACAGAAGAGCTGCAGAAGTTGGAACAGAGGTATGCTTCAAATCTGCTCCACTATTACTTTTAGCTTTTACTACAACTTGGGATTGTTTTTAAATATAGTTCCATTAGACTTTTTTTTTCCACCCCAAGGACACTTTCAGTTGTGCTCAGCAACAACCTGTACTTATTATATAAAAGTTATTTAGTTTGGTTTTTTGTTTGGGGTTTGATTTTTTTTGGTTTTTATATGATGTGGAGTTTTTTATTTCTGAAAGATTGCTCTACCCAATATCCACTCTTTCTGCATTTCTGCTAGTGCTTATTTGCACACTTGGCCATAACTGTTATGTTGTTGCTGATGGAGTCTCTTAAATTACAGATTTTTAGCAAAACTTACTGCTTCATTAATAGGAACAAAAAAATCATTGTTCACAGGTGCGCCTATGCTGGTGTAATAAAATTACCAGTGATCACAGTTGTAGTCATTGGGCTATAACAGCCAATGATACAAAATGGAGGGTTTCTTTTGCAGAGGCTTAACTTTTCTGTTTGTTGTAAGTGAAAAAGGGTATAGGATTTATTTTAAATGCTGTGTTCCTTAAAAGCTCATTTTTGAACATCTACATTTTTCCACATTGTTTTTGCTTTAAAGCTGTTAAGTAGAACTACTGCTGTATGTAGATGCTAATCTGGGGGTAATAGGTAGACTTCTTTAAAGTGCATGTGATTGTCCTTATTGCCATAGCTTTTTGTTAATGATGTGATCTGCTAGTCTCTCCATTAGGTGTTTCATTTTCTTTAATTGTTGCTGGTTTGTGAAATTTCATGTTTACCAGAAAGAAAGTCAACTTCTGTAGTGTCCTTGTTATTACTAAAATATGCTTCCTTTCTACCTAGGCTATTAGAAGAAGTTCTTCACTATATTAACACTGTGGCATCTTCAGTGGAAGGAAATGTGGACAAGCCAACAGCCAAATTTTGGAGGGTTCTGCTTAATAAGTCCTATGATATGCTGGATAAAGTATGTCTCATTAGGTCTCATGTTAGCAGTGGGACATTTCTGCTTTTGCTTATTAATATAGCTTTTTTAGGATTTCCTATTGGATTAGTACTAATCTTTATTGGATGGTCTCCAGGCTGGTGCATCATTGTTTAAACTGCTCTAACAACTTCAATAACTACAGCTAACAGCTTAGACAGGAATGCCTGTTTCTTTTAGTTAGTATTTTACTGGCTGGATGCGGTCATTTCACTACATGGTGGAAAATAATGGCTTTTGGCAGCATTTCTCACTGTTAACTCATACAAGGGTTTAACTAATGCTAATGGAACTGTTGTATGTTTCTACATGGAATTGAAGTTGAGAAAAAAATTCCTTATGTTTTTCTTTCTCATCTTTTTCTGATCAGAAGTATATTTGTAGAATCAGACTGGCTATCTCATTGCATGCTGTGGAGCATGTGTCTTTATTTCTGGATTTGGGTTTTTTTTTTGCCTGTGAAGCATATTCCAGTTTTCCTGATGTATGTGTCCGGGGCACTACCAGAAGTATTTTAGGGTAAGAAGGGGGAGCTCACCAGCATAAAGAGGAATTGCTGAGGAAATCTCAGAGGTAGTGGATAATGGCTGCTTAGCAGCCAGTGAACATACGTTAAGTACTGTAACTGGAACCTGCCTTGTTCTTTTGCTTGCCTCAGATCCAGCATTGCTGGCCTGTCCTCTCTTCTTTGATCCTGAAACCCATGTGGGAAGTCAAAGAGAGTTTTCCTGTTTTATTTGGAGGCTACCAGGTCACAGCACATAGAATAGCATTTATGGTATTGTTCTGTTTGTGTTTTCTTGTAGGTTAATGCCTTATTGCCAACAGAAACCTTCATCCCTGTTATTAGGGGACTAATAACGAATCAGCTCCCATCTGTGAGACGTAAAGCAATGGACCTTTTGAACAATAAGGTGCAGCAACGCACAAAGTGGCAGAAGAGCCAGGTGAGGCTAAGTGGTTAAGCTCAGTTCCTTTAGCAGAAGTATCCAGAGAGAGAGAGATGTAGAAGTGGTTTGCTCTACGTAAAGACGACAAGTAGCCAAGTCTGGCAGGCAGCATAGGAGTAGTGAGATCTAGGCTCCCTGACCATTGTTACCTTGTGTGTTCTGAGTTTCTAATGGCATGCATAAGTGTGTTCTCTTGTCCTTTTAGATCCTGCAGCTCTTAGAGCTAGTTCCTGAGCTCATTGCTATTGCACAGTGTAGAAGAAAAGAGGAAGAGGAGGAGCAAGCCATCAACAGGCAAACTGCTTTGTTCGGCCTCAAGCTACTCTGCAAAGGTTTTGGTGCAGAAAATCCTATGCCATTTGTTCCTGTTCTGAAAACTGCCATTGATCTAATTTCTTCAGAGAAAGAGGAAAAGAATGTGATGGGAAGTGCTTTGCTATGTATAGCTGAGGTCACCTATACGCTGAAAGCCCAAGCAATACCTCAGCTTCCAAGGTAGTGTTGGGTTCTTTTTAACAGAACCAATTACAGCAGGAATTATACTAAAATGCATTACTGAAGGAATGCTGGTGAAGGCCAAGTGGCAGTCTGCCTGTGTGTGTTTTGAGTAGATAAGAATGAAGATATTCATAGTGCTTAAAGGTGCTTCCTGGTCATAGAACTAAGAAGCTAGTGGTGAAATTGTAAGGGTTTTAGAATCAGTAGAGTTCAAGTTTCTTATTGTCATTAAATCATTAAACAAAAGACAGGGCTTTGAGCAACCTGAACTAGTGAAAGATGTCTCTGCCTATGGTAGGGGGATTGGACTAGGTGATTTTAACGATAGCTTCTGACCAGAACCATTCTGCAATTTGAAATCTAATGCCCTTCATTAGCTTTGAAAAAATGAAATACAGCAGAACAGCCAAGAATACTGAGTTTTCTCAAATACACATGTAAAAAATTGTGTAGAATTTGTCCCTGCGGGCTTAACAGATGGATTTATGGGATCGGAAATGTGCCGCCAACTGCTCAGTGGTTTCACCTTCCTCTATGCTTGATTATTCACAGGCTGATGCCAGCATTGTTGAACACTTTAAAAAATAAGAAGGACCTGGTCTCCAATGAGATTTACTTGCTGAGTGCTGTCACTGCTCTGCTGAAGGTTGCAGAAACATTACCACACTTCCTTAGCCCTTATCTTTTGGATTGCTTGTTGCAGGTGAGCTCTCTTAATTCCTACAGATATGTAAAGGGGGACAAGATCTGCCCAGTTCCTAGAAGAAGATAAGAGAGATTACTTTTTCTGTCTGAAACTGGAATAGATGTGCCAACTATGTGGAAGGTCGTAACATATTACTTTTCCACTCACCTTCTTATGCAGATAACTAAAAGAAATAATATGAGAGCATCTGCTTTTCCTCCCTCTGACAGATTGTAGTTTGCCTGTTTGGAAAGGAAGATGAATCCTGGAGGATCACTCTATAATATCCATGATATCATCAAATGTGTTGGGGTAATTCTGACCCCTTACTGCTGATGTGTATTTTTTTCAGTCTGAAAAAGACAGCGAAGCTTTGTACACAGACATCTTAACAAAAGGTGCTCCAGGTGCTGCAAACAGCAACATTCCTGTCTGCCATTTGCAACAGATTATTGTAAAACAAATTCTTGTTGTCCTAAGTATGTCTGACTTTTGTTGGATTTCCTGTAGGTTGTCCGCTTGGAAAAGTTTGTGGTCGAGTTTGGTCCTTCTTCCCAGATAAGCTTACGTGTATCATCATTGAAAACTATCCTAGCTACAAGGCTTGCTCCCCGAATATTCTTGCCTGCGGTTATGAAGTGTTACAGTGAAGTGGCAAATACCCGGAAGGTAAGGACTTTTTTTTCTTTCTTTTGCATTGTGATTAAAAAGAATGAAAAGGAAAAAAATAGGACCAAGCAGTGCAAAATCTGGTCCAACTGTCCTGGCTGTGTCCTGTCCCAGCCTCTTACCTCCCATCTGCCTACTTGCTGGGGCAGCAGAGTGAGAAACAAAGTCTTAATGCTTTGTGAGCACTGGTCAATGTGTTACCAGTGTTGTTTTGGTCACAAATCTGAAACATAGCACCATGTGAGCTGCTATGAAGAAAATACACTCCATCCCAGCCAAACCTAGCACAGTCTTTATATTACCTCTGTTTTCTTTTGGACTGCAATGGTGATTCAGGAAAGTTAGACTTGGGAGAAATGCACCAGTTTAATATCCTTAGCATGTTAGATGATGAATGTTTGAGAGATTGTCCATTCATAAAGGCTTTGATTTATCTGCTGGGAACACAAGTTGAGTCATAATTTTCAACCAAGAGAGACCAAACTCTTTTCAGGAATCCTACTACTTTAAACCCCCCAAAATGATAGGAAAAAGCTTATTTATTTTATGGACAGTATTTTAATGAGTAAACGTATGAAGTGCTGAAATCCTATTTCGTTGTTATGTTTCTCAGTTACCGTCAGTATCACAGTTGCCTTTGCATTGCTTCGCTTTTGTTTTGCAGAACTGCCTGGTTCCCCTTATGAACATTTTGAAGGAGCACATTGTTACTATGGATAAGGAGCACCTGATCTCCCATCAGTCTGAGCTGACAGCGTTTTTCATGAAAGCCCTGGACTTCAGAACAGATCATGCCAAGGTGGTTTGTTTAGGGGGATGAAGAGCAGCAGCTCAACCCCTGCGTGCTAATTATATCAGTTGTTTTTAAAAAAGTATTAGTAGTTCCCATGGCACTTTGCTTGGAAATTCTGGGTATCAAATACTCTGTGTTTGGGAATTGTTCTTGGGGTAGAAAACATCACAGTTAGGTATTTAGTCTGAAACAAACTAAAATACGCTTTTAAAACTGAAATTCTTACATTTCAAACTTGGAATTCTCTTTTCTAATTTTTCCCAGGATGATCTAGAGGAAGTTGGTAAGACAGAGACTTACATTATTGATTGTCTAATAAGCATGGTTATGAAACTTTCCGAGGCTTCTTTCAGACCCCTCTTTTTTAAGGTAAGAAGTTTAAATATAATACATCTGCATCAGCACATTTGTGTTTTCCAGTGGACAGACACAGGAAAGAGCTAATCTGACTTCCACTTTCAGCTCTTTGACTGGTCCAAAACAGAGTCTGCCCTAAAAGACAGACTACTGACATTCCACCGAATAGCAGATTGCATCGCAGACAAGCTCAAGGGCCTCTTCACTCTATTTGCTGGTCATTTATTGAAGCCATTTGCTGAGACACTGAACCAGGTCAATGTTTCTAAAACTGGTAAGTTTTCAGTTACTAACTATAGAGAGGTGTTGGCAGGCTAACTTGAATGCTGAAATAGGTTAATTATAACTGATGAAAGTTTAGTCTTACAGGATTTACTTTATGGCACATACCTCATTCCTCTTTCTTCTTTCTCTCATAAATAAGGCATCTTTCTTATTCTAGTGGAACAAACGGACGTATTTCATCCATGGGCTCTGGGCTGCCAGTACAAACTTGAGACCACATGAAAATTTTCAGTGTCAGTCCCAGTGAATTCCATGAGAATGAGATTGTATGGGAAAAGGACAACTTGTTCAGCCTTTTTTCTTGTTTTTCCATACTCCTCTTACATTTTACCTGGTGTATTCAGACTCCTCTGCTTTCTTAGTAAAAATAGATATTAGGTTTTTGTATGGGAAACCTATTTGCTCATCCTATTTGTAGTGAAGAAATTCTCCACATCCAGCGGTATGGCCTGTGTCTTCCTGTAGCCCATGTCTAGTCCCTTTTATCCCCAGCTGACTATGAACAGCAGTGGCAGCCCTCCTAGGGCATTATCTAGAAGCCAGGTCATATATTGCATCTTTATTGTTCTCAGTGATGAGTACATAATTGCTATGTAGTCATCCTTTAGCTATGTTCACAAATGAATAATGTTTCTATCTTGTGGGAAAGTTTTTATGTTTTTTTTTCTCTTATTGATTGACATATAGATGAAGCTTTCTTTGACTGTGAGAATAGCACAGAGAAGAGCTGTCTGCTCTTGCAGTTCACCATGAATTGTCTGCACAAGCTCTTCCTGTTTGACACCCAGAAGTTCCTGAGTAAGGAAAGAGCAGAAACCTTGATGATGCCTCTGGTTGATCAGGTATTGACAGATACAGGAAAAACAATTCAAAACTGACTTTTTTTTCCCCATCTGAAAGGTTTATTATTTTTACCTATTTAACTTCACCTCAGTCCTCTCCCTTAAAAAAACTATTGTCTGTGGCCCAGAGACAAAGCAGTATTAATTGCTTTGCCTAAGGCTCTGAATTACTGTTTTATCCTCTTTCTAAACATTGTCATTCTGTAAGGTTCATGCATGTTGTTGAGTTCTTGCAGACCAGTTGCACTCCCATTGATGGTCTTCGATGCAACACTTCAGTACCTAAAAGCCAAAGCTAGATGTGCTTTTGGCTGGATTTATTTGTTTGGATCTGTTTGACAAGCTTTTTATTCCACAGCTAGAAAATACACTTGGAGGAGATGAGAAGTTCCAGGACAGAGTGACAGCACACCTGATACCCTGCATAGCTCAGTTTGCAGTGGCAATGGCAGATGATTCTCTTTGGAAACCACTGAACTACCAGATCCTGCTGAAAATGAGGCACACCTCTTCTAAGGTTGGGAACTGTCAGCATTCAAACTGGTTTTCTTTGTTGCATGAGAAAATGGGAACAGTGCATCTGAAAACAGAATTGGATTAGCCAAGTCACTACTAAAATACTCGCCTAAGTTAAAATACTGATACTGTTTTTGGGGGTGCTATGATACTCCCAGGCCATAGAGAGGTGTGAACAAGATGGCCTTCTGCTCTTACTGTAAGCAGTCAATATTCCACATGTGGATAGCTTCCACACTGTGTGGTTTGGGTTATTTAAAGATTGGGTAGCTGTTGGAGTAAAAGCTGTGTAAGAAAAAAGAGGGGAACTGGAAGACAGTTATCTATAAACCTCCAGACTTTACTACATACAGTTGTCAAGGCTCTCCTATTTGACAGGCTGTAGCTCTTGAGGGGGAGTGCTTGGGTTGTCATTATAATGAGCTAAGTCATAGAATCATAGAATGGTTAGGTTTGGAAAGGACCTTAAGATCATCAAGCTCCAACCCCCCTGCCATGGGCAGGGACCCCTCGCTCTAAACCATATCACCCAAGGCCTCGTCCAACCTGGCCTTGAACACTGCCAGGGATGGAGCATTCACAACCTCTTTGGGCAACCTATTCCAGTGCCTCACCACCTGATACAGTGAAGTAGTTTCATTGCAACAGGAAGTTCAAGACCATTTTATCAACTTACGTGCTTCTTGCAACCTATTTTTTCCTTTCACATTATCCTAACCCAAATCTTGAGGTTTAAACTGGTGTAAAACTAGTTCCCTTCAGTAGCAGGAGCTAGTTTACAAACTTAGACGGAAAGAAAGTGGAGGCAGGCAGAGGAGAAGACAGAATTATACTGAAATGTTTGTTTCCTTACAAAGATTACTGTTTTGATTTAGGTCCGATTTGCTGCTCTGCTTGCTTTGGTAGAAGTTGCGCAAAAACTGAAAGAGAACTACCTGGTCCTGCTGCCTGAATCCATTCCATTCTTAGCTGAGCTCATGGAAGGTAATGTTCTAAAGTGGCACTGGTGCAGACAACTGGCCTAAGACAAAAAAGAGAATAAGGGTCACTTTTCAAAGGTTCAGATTGCTGTAGCTGCTGTAAAACTTAATGTATTGGTATACAGTAGGTTAAACTGCACAGGATGCAGGCTGAAGAGGGTTGCATGCAACAGTTCTGAAAGTTCAGTTATGGTAGTTTCTTCAGTGTGTGCATCTCCCTAGTTTCATGGTTTAGATCAGTGTTACAATAGAAATAATTCACCCACGTCCTGAGGCAGCGCCAAAGTATTTTTTAATAATAATTTCATACCTGATGTTTGAAGCCAGTTTTGGCCTCGACGAGTGATGAGGCCTTCCTAGGGTAGCTTTCAGTGGCTGCTCTACTTAATTCCTGCTTTCTTTCTCTTTCTAGATGAATGTGAAGAAGTTGAACAGCTGTGCCAGAAGACAATTCAACAACTAGAAGTCATTTTAGGAGAACCACTTCAAAGCTACTTCTAAGTTGATTTCCTTTGTTTTCAGATTTTGTCTGAATCATGTTAGCTTCACACAGGCTACTGTTACAGGCAAAATTAGTCAGTCATACTAATTTTTATCAGAGCTAGGATCTTAACTTTTTAATAAAACATTGTAAGGATCTGGCTTTTGTAATTTCTGGATGGTCTTGGGACTTTCTGCGTGACTTTTCCTTAACTGCTGTTTTCTTAACAGTGGGAGACTGTAGCAAGCTATAAGCAAATTCTGATAGGGCACAGAGTGACACGCAAGACACTCTTGAGTTCTGCTGTGTTTGGGGTACGGTACTGAGAATCTGCTTTTCTGTCTTTTCAGGGAAGCAAAAAGTAAAGCCACAGAACATACTGAAAAGGAAGTAACAATAAATTAGGATTAATATAAATTGGGATTCATATGGTTTTTTAGTATTTAAAGACAAGCTAAAGCCATAGCACTTACTTATCTGAAGAATAAATTGTTTGCACTGTTAATAAATGTACAAAAAAATTCACCACCTGTTTTGCACCAGGATGTGCTGGTTCCTTATATCAGTAATATGGAAGCCACTGAAATTCTAAAGTATGATTTAAAATGCAACTGGTAAGAACGCTATAAACAAGGTACTCGTATTCCCATCTAGTGCTGGGAATGGGCCTCTGTTCAGGGTATAGCATGCCATGCAGATCTCTACAGCAAGGTTGCCCCTTTGTGGTCATTCATGCTCTTAAAGGGTTTTCTTAGAAAACAACTATTAATCATGTCTGCTGTCAAACAAAAAGAACGTTCACATGAGAACTTCCTGCTCAACCCTTAGATAAAGGCAAGGACACCCAAGTGGGAGCTGCCTACCGGCTCCTCCATTACCATCAGTCAGCTAAGTTGATCGTGCAGTTCAACACTGTCCTGAAGGACATACCAGCACAGCCAAGACCTACTCAGGGTAACTGGTCTGTGGATCACTAACTCCTCAATGGGGAAGTGGTCTTCCAGACACCATCACTGTGCCACTCTGGAGATATGAGTAAGATAATAAGCAACACAAGACAAAATATAAACCAAAAAGGGGTAATAGCTACATAGCTACATTAAAAGAAAAGCAGAGTTCACAAATGTTTTTATTTATGCTCTTTATACATTAAATCTGGTGATTAATTTTAAACAGTCTTTTAAGGTACATCTTATTTCTAAACTGATTCACTCTTTTTAAGATAAATATGAACATCCCTCACACATGTATTGACAGCCAGGAACAACTTTTTAAAAGTATAAAAATTGAGACTGACATTTGTACAGAAAACTGAACAGGAACAGCTTGTTTCAGATAGTATTTTAATACAAGACTGAAAAAGGATTCATTCTTTGTTCCACTGATGAGTATCTGACACTGATGAGTATCTGAGTCTTGTATCTCAGCTGAAACCCTCCCTGGAGTACCTGGTTCACACATCTATTTTTTCTAAATGAAAATAGCAAACATCCATTTCAGTCCCTGAGCAATCTCAACTCAGTTCAGAGCCATTTCAGATCAAACAAGCTTTCAAAAGTTGCTACCAGTGAAATAATTTTCATTTGTAACACTTTGGAAAACTAAAATCTAGAAATGCTGCTCTATGTTTGATTTGAAACACTTAGAAGCAGAAGGTGTCAGATAATGTCCTACTGCACAACAGGCTCAGAAGATCAAATTCCTTGCCTTTTGCTAGAACTGATGGGTCAATTGTTTCCTTAATCCACCTCAGTCAAAAGGTTATAGTTGCTAATATAAACTAGTAAAGTAGTGCTAATATAAGTAGTAAAGTGTATTTAAGAATTCTATTTTAAATGAATTATCAATGTCTTTTGTGATGTGGATAACCATATCTTAAGATCCTACTTCAGTATAGCGTCTGCTTCACTATATTGAATGTATGCTATCAAGGAATGCTGAGTAGTAGTTTAACTTGAACACACCGAGTGCAATTGTTAGATGAAGTATGATGCAGCATTTTCATATTCTTAGGTTCAGTAATACAGGAGATTTATATGAGCAAACATGTAGCTTGCCAGGATACTGTAAAGTAGAGGAGGATTTAATCTCGCAGTTAGCAGTTCTGGTACTCACCTCACTCACAAGAGGCAGACACAGAAGCCTAGATAGATAAAGGCAGGCTCAGCATGAATCAGCACCTGTCTGTACTTGACAAGGAGGCACTGTTATTAAAAGAGGTTTAATTATTTTAGTATTCACTGGAAAATACTACCAGCTCCTCACATCTAACAACTGAATGTCTCCTATGATTTCCACTATGTTGATCTTTTCAAGTTGTTTAAAACGATGCTTGTATTCCAGAGTGTGAACACCATTGACAGCAACTTTGAACTCGTGAGCATCACAGAAAATGATCAGCTGAAAAGCCAGAAAAGAAACAGTTAAGTTTTAAGCTCAGGTAAGACATGGAAAACCAACCTGATGATCTAGCCTAGACCCGGGCAAGCCCTGCTTCTGTTACAAGGAATGTTTAATGCAAAAGAGACATTTTAAAATAAGCAAAACTTCTATAAAATCCATATAGAATAACTCAAGTTGGAAGGGACCCGTGCGTCTGACTCATTTCAATTACAATTTGTTCTGAGCACAGAATGAGTTCTTGCAACTATTTAAATAAACGCAAGTGAAATCTCTGCTCCCTACAGTTCCCTTTTAATCCTAAGTATTCTCAAGACATTGAAATGCAGGAATGTCAGTTTTATTTAAATCTGTGTTAGTGACACTATATTTAAGCACCACTGCTAATCCTTTTGATAAAATTACCAGTTAGATGCTGTGTTTCAGTTAACCTTACCTCAAAGTATATCCCAGGACTGAAAGGGAAATTGGCAATTTCCTTTTCTTCTTCTCCCCAGCTGTCATGAAGGTATGAATTCCTTATAAAATCTTTATTTTTCACTCGGGGATTCAGATGTAATGCAATGTCCTTGGAGTCACTTGGTTTCAGATTTATTGTAAAGCTGGAAGATATTTTTTAAGTTTACTATACCAAGGGTTTATAGACACAATGCAGTAGTCCCTGCTATTTACCGAATCCTTAGCCAGTATTCAGAACAGCGTGGAAGCCAGGACTGTGATTCACCTGAAGAACCAAGCCGGCAGTTAACATGCCTCTTTTGCACAGAAAACTTGGCTACAAGCAGTAAATTCAGGACATGACCCTGATAGATCTGCTTCGTCACTCACAGCTTTCTGTTCATTTCTCAGTAAGGAGGTGCTGAGCCAAGACGGCCAAGTGCTGCTCCCCTACAGCATGAGGAAGCAGCATTCTCACCGAACCATGTGGTGCTACTTGCTCCATCTCTTACTTAACTCTGGCAGTGGACTGGGAAGCCTTGTTTTGCCTAAAGATGGTCTTTCTGCCACCAAACTAGTTAGACTCTAAGGTTTGAGAATTCTTTCTGTACATATAAGAGTCGTGGGACACAATGCACAGAGA
Source organism: Neopsephotus bourkii (assembly GCF_033783945.1). Lineage (NCBI taxonomy): Eukaryota > Metazoa > Chordata > Aves > Psittaciformes > Psittacidae > Neopsephotus > Neopsephotus bourkii. The sequence continues at coordinate 1,274,133 of NW_026901776.1, read as the reverse complement.
GTGTTATTTTGTAGTAAGTTGTGCGCAGGCTGAATGAATACTCTCTAATCTCAGCTATGTCCACAACACAGAGCGCCTAAAGGGGAAGTCTGGAGGAGACTGATCAGAGGGAAAAGTCATCCAAATTCAAATGAATACTTCAACATGTGGCAAAGACCTTACTGCATTTAAAGAAGAAATATTCCTCCCCCAGATTAACTCCATCTGGCACATTATTGCCCTTTGAGAAGACTAGAATTGCTTAGTCCAAGTACAAAATTGCAAGCTGTGAAGCTCTCTTTTTCACCAAGGAAAAGGAGTATCTATAACTGCGTGAACTGAATGAAAGACATTCAATAACTTACAAACTCTATATACTTAAAAGCACAAAAAGCAACACGCAATGTTTTAACTAAACACCAAAAAGCCTCTTCACGCTTATAAGCAGTACATTCAGCATCTGAGATAAACTAGCAAGCTTTTCAAGCCAAAAGTCTGAAAACAAATGCTCCTATGTAAGTATAAATTATCCTGTCCAATTTAAAGTCGTTCACATACTGTTGACATTTCTAGTCCTTGGGTTCCTGTATAAACATGAATTCTGAATGCTGTTCAGCTGCACGGAGGTTATGTGCTCTGAGGAAGCAGGAGTGCAATGCATACACAAGCGTAAAAAGCATGCTTCTCATTGTTTGCTTCATTTTTAGGCATGCTTCACAGGGCCAGAATTACCCTTCAAGCAAAGGGCATGCTGAAGCACCCACACTTCCTCAGCTCCATTTTGACAGAGTTGCACTTCTCCTTCCCCCACCCTCCTCTTGGCAACCTCTTGTTCCTAATTTACTATCAAAATTATAGCTCATACTGCCCTAGCAGCTTCCATCACTCGTTGTTCAGGCACCTTCATGCTTATGCTGTCCCAGAGGAGGTCATCAAGAAATACTCGGAGAAATGCTGCAACATGCAGCACTTGAGCACACCAGCATCTCACCTCACTCGTTTTCCATTTACTTCTACCAGTTCTCTTACTCTTTGATCTCTTAAGAATAAAAGCTATCTTGTATGACGTGTGCTCACATGCCTCACACAATGGAAACCCTGAACAGACACACGATCTTGTGAATGATGCAGATTGAGCAAGTAAGACACTCAGGTTTTACCTTCACTTTTCACAAGGGAGCTGCTCTTCATAAAGTCCCCTCTAAAGCAGCATCCTGCAGGTTCCTGAGAAACTGCATTGTAGTTTCAGATGACTCCAGATGCAAAGTTGTAAACGAGTAAGGATATATTGAGGCATGAAAAAGCCTACTCAAGAGTAGCTCAGCTAAACAGAAGAAAAAAAAATAATTAATCAGCAACACTTACCTCTTTGGGTTTTTATTCACTTCTCCTTTAATGGTAATTGTGCATCCTGGATGAAGTCCTGTATCAAGTTTCTTAACATAAGGAACAGTCTGGAAATACATCACAAGTAAAAATTTTTACTGATTTACTTTTTTAAGAATATACAAACTGAACTTCACTATAGCACCAAGTTATGCTGAGATAAACATATCAATATATTGGGGTTTTTTTCTTTGGAGTACCAACTTGGGTTCAAAATAAACATCTCTGCCATCACTAATGGTGGAAGGAGGGGAAAAGGAAAAATAAAGGGGGGAAAAAGTAAGCACAAAACTCCCTGCACTAATTTAAGTTTGTATCATATAATTATTCAGATACAGACGTCCTGACCTCTCCTCTCTGAAATCTTCAGTAATGGTTTAAAGATTCAGTCCCACGGTTGCCTAAGTACTAGAAGTAGAGTCACTGAGTATTGTCCTGGGTTCAGCAGTAGCAGTCATTTTTCTCCTTCTTAGTAGCTGGTCCAGTGCTGCATTTTTGACTTTCAGCCTGAGAACAATGCTGGTAACACCGATGTTTTTAGTTGTTGCTAAGTCATGTTTCCTCTGACCAAGGACTTTCTGAGTCTCATGCCCTGCCAGGGAGGAGGGGAAGCCAGGAGGAAGCAGAGACAGGACACCTGACCCAAACTAGCCAAAGAGGTATTCCACACCACAGCAAGTCATGCCCAGTATATAAGCTGGGGGCAGTTACCTGGAACAGCTAGATCACTGCTCGGTCAGGCTGGGTATCGGTCAGTGGGTGATGAGCAGTTGTATCCTCTTCCCTTGTCATTTCCCTTATCCTTATTACTGGGGGTTGCAGTAGTGGTTTGTGTTATACCTTATTTACTGGACTGCTCTTATCTCAACCCGTGGGAGTTACATTCCTTTGATTCTCCTCCCCATCCCTTCGGGAGTGGAGGGGGAAGGGGGGAGTGAGACAGAGACTGCATGGTTCTGATGTAAGGCTGGGCTTAAACCACGACAGCATTCTGCTCTCCTGGCACCAGCACATAGATAATGCAAGCATTTTATCTGCTTTTTTTTTGTTCTTGTGTTACAAGTTATTTTAATCAGGGAAAAGGAGTGAATGGAGAAATACCTGGCCTTATTTTTTCTTTTTGGTTGAAGTCCACCACTGGCAAATGACAATATTGCATGTTACCTGGTTTTGATAAGAAGACTGAAGAAGGCTGACTGTCAAGTAGTGAGACAACTAAAATCATAGTGCTCACTGCAATTTCACCTTCTCCACAAATTCTATTTGTATATATTCCTGGCTTCCAACCCCTTTTCAGTCTGAGCATGGTCCCTACTCCAGCCTGGATACTGTCCACCTCTACAGCTTTCTGCAAAAAGATGAGCCCTCACTCCACCGGTGCTCCCTGCTATATGAATGTGAAATCCAACCCTAAGGTGCAACGCTGGCATCCAGCCACCTGAAGTGCATAGAGGAAGAAGTAGCAGATAGGTTCTGAGACACACACATTAACATAAGGCCATTTGGTGTAAGATGACTGCAGAATACTTCTGCAGGTTGTCACCAAGGAGAAAGCTAAGAATGCTTATTTGAAAAAGTTTTTAATGTGATTTGGTTCTCAAAACTTCAGGCACCTCTTTTTATTTTTCTGTTTATGGCTGTGGATGCTGTGTTTATCTTTTGGGTTTTCTAAACGATTTAACAAATAGCCTCACTTTTACTAGCTACAGAAAAGAGGATTACTCTCTACAAAACCTCACTGATGGGTCATCTCCCAGAAGATTCTCGATGCCCTTGTTTTGTGCATGCTTTTGTCATGAATAACTGAGATGTTTTTATTTCATTTTTTTTTACTCTTCATATTTGCCACAAGTCTACACAAGAATTGTCTACTTACGAATTGTGAACCATCTGGCATTTCCCCCTGCATGAGAAAACAAACAACATTAACTAGTTTATCACATAATGGGGAGATTCATTCAACCTTTCACAAACATACATACATTTTCTGTGTTTATCTTTGTTACTCCAAGAGCTGATGGCTGAGAGCTTTGTAAAGACTGAAGAAAGAGAGTATTTAGATGTCACTGCTAACAACATAGAACTTCCACATGAAGTTGGTTTAGAACCATATGAGGACTCATGCTGCTTCAAAGCTTGCAATGTTAACACAGAAAATTAGGGCTATGATAAAAAAAAAGTTAACCAAAGCCCTACAAACCAAGAAAATGTCCTGAAGACCAATTGCTGTAGCCAAATTATGTCTTGAGCTTGTTTATTTCAATACAAGCCTTCATCTTCCTCCTCAGAAGAGCATATTAGAAGCAAAGACAAAAAGGAAACAATCACCCTTCTCCATTTTCCCTTCTTCCCCAAAGGATACAGCATCAGCAACCATAGACTAAAACAACTCTGTTTCAGTTTGTGTTTGGGACAGAAATCAACCTGCAGAACCTGCTTGCCCCCAAAGCTCTTCTGGGACTTACATCCTGTAAGACCTTTCGTTTAAGACCTCAGACAGCTCTGGAGTAACATTATTCTGGCAATACACCCAACGCCAAGTGGTGGGGCCCACTAAAATCTGTACACAGGCTTTGCAAATGCTCGGTGCATAGACATGTTTTTAAAGCCTAGACCCCATTTCATTCAGGTCCACATCTCCACTGAACCGTTGTCTGCTGACCTGAGTTAGACCTGACGTTTGGCAGTAAGAAGCTCAAGCTTTGCCCACAGGGTAGTGAAAATGGGGAAGCAGAGACCCAGAATATTGCACAGCACTACATAGGCTGCCTTAATGAAGTGGCAGGAAGAAAAAGAAAAGGCATTCACCTTCTGTATCTCCCTGCAATTTATCACTTTTCTTTTCTGCTCTAAAAGTCTCACCCTTCCAGAGCAGAAGGATCTCCCCTTCTGAAAATGCTGTTCAACTCCTCCTTGTTGGTTTATTTTCTCTAGTACAGCTGGCAGCTGAGGAAGCTCAGCACGGCCTTCACTTCAGATGAACTGAAGTTTGGTTCAAGTGCAAATCAAGCCACAAAGTCTTTGAAAAAAAAACACCTCACCTCCCAGAAACAAACATACACTCCTACTTACCACTGTGTTCAACAACTCAGCGATTTTAGCAGAAAAAACAGGGTTATATGCAAAAGCAGTGCCAGCTGTGGCTGAATTTGGCATTTGGAAGCCAACCAACAATTTACAGCAGCAGCCAAACTTGTCACTTAGAAGCACTGAATTGTGAGAATTCATTCTGGAGCTCCTGCAATATTTGAAAAGCCTAATGCACTCCTAGATCCAGTATCCCATCAGTTCTTACACCATCTGTCATATTAACTTTGTAAGCTGTGAACTTTGCCACTCTTGCCCTTAGCTTCAAGGCTAAAACAGAGGCACAGAGATCCTCACATGAGACTCACATGCTGAAATGTAGGCGGGAGAAAAAAGTTACTAGCATTAGACTGCAGCTGCTTTTCTTTACCTCCTTTTCACCATAAAATCCTACTCTGTAGTTTAGCAAGACAAAAGAACTGAACAAGTCAGCTGTCAATATAACTTACATCAGGAACAAAATCTATAGTTTTGATCTGCACTTTGCCATATATTCCAAGAGTATCAATTCTTTCAAGGCTAATTCTGTGGTTATAGAGGAGCAAGTGCTTCTTGTTTACAGTCACCTAGAGAGATAGGAAACAAAAGAGGAAAATTATATTACACATACATTACACCAGCCATGTATCAGATTATATGCATGTATGGGGTTTTACACTGGTTTTGTACAGAAGCAGGGAACGTCCTAGAAATTTCAGAGCAACTAAGTTCAGCTCATCTGTGATTCAGTCTTTTTCCATCACTATGAGATTTATTTGCCTACACTAAAATTTGCATTTCACACCTTCTGTTTCTATCACCTGATCATTTATCAATGTGGTATTACCAATGTAACAGACTCTGTTAATGCTGTCTAACACAGCACGACAAATACACCTCACACATTCACTCCAAGAGGGCTGTCCTACACTAGTCACAAAAACCATTTATCCTAAGGTCAGCACATAAGGGAAGGGAGGGGTAGCCATGAGCCATGGCAGGAAGGTACTTGGCTACTCATACAAATTAGAGGGAAGCAACACAAATTAAAGGTCTGATTTATTTAGCCGCTCTTTAAAGAAAAACTTACAAACTTTTCTGTAGTTAGACTATACGTAGGTAACAGAGAAACCAAGGCTTCCTCCTATTTAGTGTAATTATACAAAATACCTCTTTTTTATCGACTTGAACAACTGTCTACTGATAAAGAATTGACAAAGACTCACCTGGAATTTATTCTTTAAAACCATGATGATAATCTCAAATGATTTCCCTTTTTGAAAGGGCATCTCGTAAGTGATCTCCTCCCAGCCCCATCTTTCCCTCTCCAGCGTGTTGCAAACAATGCAGCCAGACCTTTTGAAGCGGGGGTTGAAATGAAATGCCACATCAGCTCGAGGTGTTATGCTGCTGCCACACTGTAAATCCACCTGGAACCTAATCATAAAAATAAGACAAACCATATTTAGCTCAGTCTGTCGAGAGATCACCTAAAAGTTTGATAAACTTGTGTTTTACTGTGGAGGATCAAAACAGGCAGACACAATGAGTGTTGCTGGATAAGGAAAAAAAAACAAACCCACAAACCCACATTTGTCCAACCTCTACACATTTGTGAAAAGTTCTCCCATGATTTTTGCAATGAATTAAAGTACTTACGTAATGGTTATAAACTGTATTACATAAGTTCCTCACTGTGTTCACCAGCTTCTCTCCCACCATCTTCAGTAGAATAACCAAATGAACCTTGGGCAAAGTCAAGGAACAGAACCCCCATACCAGGCACATGCTCTAGTTTGATGTCAAAAGGAGTTAAAAGTGTATAAAACAAACAAACTTTATTGAGACCATGACAAAGGGAGCACAAGACTGGAAAGATCCTCAAAATGGAATGCTGTGAATGCCGACATTATGGCCAACTATTGTTCAAATGAGAACCATAAGAGGATATAAGGCCAGGCAAGAACTTAGTGGTAGTTGACAAAGATATAAGCTCTAGTTACCTTAGATAATTATAATACTACAAGACGCACCTCTAAGAGGAGATTTTATACATAAGTGTAGGACCACCTTGGTATAATGAGCTGGGTAAAAATCAAGAGATGCGTGACTGAGATTTCATTATGTAAAGTGCAGGTAACCAGACACTTATTTTGACATGGTTCCTCCCTTGTTAGCATTTCATTAAAAGGCTTTACCTGTTTCCCTAGAAGACATGCCAGCTGTGTTAGCTTTCTGGTACGCTCTTCTGTGCAGAATTGCAATAAAGGCAAATACCTCAACTGAGTGCATTGATTGGCTTTTGCACACCACATAACTCTGCTTTAGGAACAACAGTTCATACCTACTTATCCCGTCTTAAGTTAATTCCTTCATGCAACGCATTCAGTTATCAATTTTATTAGTCTCAGATAATCCTATTAGACAGGGAGACATATGACAGGGAAAATAACTGCCAAAGCAGGCAAAGCAAAAATCAAAAAGAAAGAATCAACATAAAGCAAAAAATCAGTTCATCCATTAACTAACCACTTAAACCTGTATTCATTCTGATGCTATCACAAGTATTTAGATCAATCCTTTTTGACCATAATAAGTAGAATCCCTGGAAACATTTTATTCATTACATTCCTGTTCACATGTTCACACTGCAAAAAGTGATACAGTAACCACTACCTGTCTGCATCATCAGGAACAGTCCCATGGATCTTAATCAGCTGTCCAGGAGCAAGGCCACCAAATATTGTCCCAACATATGGAATGATCTCAAAAGAAGGGGGGTGAAAGAAAAAAAAATATTTAAATAACATTTTGTAATGGAAGCAGAAGAAACCACAATAGTTTTAAAAATAATAATGTAATACTTAGTTATGTGATGCTATTACACAGTAAAAGAAACACAACTAGCATTTTATTTAAAATAAACAGTAGAAAAGCACTAAGTATCCACCACAACAGGATGGAAAAACTCAGCAGATTTTCACCTATCTAAACAAGGCTTCTCAGATAAAATTAAAACTAACATTTCCAGCCCCCATTGCTAGCTCTCAGATGAATAGTGGTAATATTTTATTGCCTCATTAATAGAGTGTAAAAAGGATTCACTTTAAAATAGGTCATTGCCAAGGGTTACCTATTATCAGTCCTTTGCTGGTAGAATGAAGCACCTTCCACAACCCTTATGACATCAGGCTATAGCACCTGCCTCTTTGCTTGTTCTTATTCCATTTTGGAAAACAGTAATGGGAAAAGAAGCTACGTCACAGAGTGTCTTCTTAGTAAAAACTACATGACAAATACAACAAAATACCTCAACCTAATGAGCTAAAAATCGCAAGGTGCAATGAATTAGCCCTGTTCAGGGGTCTTGGTCTTTGTGGTATCTACAGCATGCAGTCTGGTTCAAAGCCGTTCCATTTTTAACTCCATATCGATAGCTGGAGAACGTAACACACACACACACACGCGTTATGTTAAAATAAATGGCAATACAGTAGGAGTTGTTAAGCCATATAAGAGGACATGTCAGTTAAAATAAAAGCCTTGAACACCCAGCATGGCTCTCTGGCAAAAGCTCAGACATGCTGACAGAAGCCCCTACCCTGACCATCAGCTGATGCATCTAGCATTTCAGGGAGAGAAGGGGAGCAACATAACAGAAAACTGTGGAAGTTCACAAGTGACTGATCTGAAAGTAAAGCTGTAAGTATGCATGTCATCACTTGTACTTCAGGCTGAGGGAGGAAGTAAATAGTAGCAAATGCTGCATTTGCTCTGCTTAACAGACAAAATATTCTGCTAAGACTGGGCTGGATTTTGGGGTTTTTGTTTTGTTCCCCCCCCCCCCGAATATCTGTTATCTATGGAACAGATTTTAGGACATCTTTGAAATGAAACATCAATTGTCAACAAGAGTTACAGTAATTTAGCAACAAAAAATGAACAGACTGAAAATATAACTGTTTAATGGAATATTGGACTATAAAAGGACAAGGTGAGATTTTTATTTCTTAAATATATGTACATTCATGGGAAAGAGGAAGGTATGAAAAGGGGATGTGCTTGCCGACACCTATTCTTGTGAATTGCTGAGGAGGGGAGGGAGAATGACAGCAAAAACTGTCTAAATCTAGAATGTTGATTACTTTTGCCAGTAGATACATACCCTTTTCTGCCCCCTCTCCACTTCCCTTCCCAGCTCCCCATGCTTTGCACAAAACCTAGTTTGCAGTCATCTTCTCTATCAGGCAAAATAGACTTAAAGAACTTGCTCCTCAAGCATGAACTCAGAGATGGTCAAGTTGTTTTAAGTCTCATGTATTTTACTGGCATAAGCAGGAGCACCAACTCTTTAGAAGCTAAGTTATGGAATCTGCAAGGCCGTAATAGAGCATTCCTGGGTGCAGTACTACAGCCTTAATGAGGTTTTGTTATGACAGAATGTGCCTGTAATTTCCTCATATCTCAAGACATTCCTCTACTATTTTTTCCTTATTTATTAAGATTAATGTTTGTGACATGATATGATTGAGCAGCATCCTGGCTCTCTTCCAGACTTCCAAAAAATACCTCTGAAGGCAACTGGTCAACATCAACTGAGTTTGAGAGGTCTTGAAGATCAAGTTCTCCCTAATATCTGCCAGTTTTCATAAAGCAAGGACAGATTATGGTCTTACAGAGGAAAGAACTGTGATAACACAACTTCCATCCAGCTTGCTGGGTAGCAGACAGCTGCTTCATCAGATGGGACATGACAACTTTTCTTGCTAGATAGGCGGAGTAAAGGGCATGAAGAGGAAAGCAGGATTTTCTGAATGATTAAGAACAGTACACTAGTGAAGAAACACGTTTCAGACTGCAACCTGTAATAAAGCTCGTAAGTTTTGCTTTTCATGGAACAACCGCTGAAACAGTGAAATCTGTATAGTCTGCTCTCCTCCCTCTTAAGTTCATCTTGTGGTATCACACGGGACACAATCACAGAAGGGCTGAGGTTGGAAGACACCTCTGATGTCTCTAGCCCAATGCCTTGATCAAAGCAAGGTCAGATAGAGCAGGTTGCCTTGCCTGGAGGCTGCCCTGAGGTCATCAGCACACTCTTTCCCAACTCTGCCTCCACATTCCAATTCCAAATACTCACACTTACTGCTGCCTTAGGCTCTTGATCCCTAAACCCAGATTTACCCCTTTTTATTCTTCAGCCTGGTCTTACCCATCATACTCATCAGTCCCCTTGCAGCCACCCAATCTTGCTGAACTCTTACTCTCTCCCTTACACAGATGTTCCTCTTCACACCTCCTCTCCCACAAAAATCTCCATCTACCAACTTTCCTTTTGCAATTCACTCTTCCTATCTAATGTCCACAGAGCTTTCATTCCTCTGCCAGCTAGGTTCTTATGAAGAAGGCTGAAGCTATTCCCTCATCATTCCTAGCTCTATCCACTTTGCAAGCAGTGAATATATAGTGCGACCGAACAGTCAGATTCACTGAGAGCACAGGTTTGTGTCAGTGCAAAGCCATAATAAGTAAGAAAGTACTGTGTCAATCTGCATTACTCTATACTCCACATAGATACCCTACAGACTTTACAAGAGTTTAAGCACAGAAGCAGGCTCAAAGGAATTACCTTTTTAAAGATACAACAAAAAACACAGCTCTGGCCCACCCTTTTAGCCATATGCCAGTGTCAGACCACTGTTCGAGATCGTAAGAACACTAGAGCTTTTCAGAGGAAGTCTCCAGACTCTCTAAACTAGACAAACAACATTCTGTCCAATCTGCTCTCTGCAATTGTTCAATTGTGTTAGCTCAAGTCTTCCCTAAAAAAACAGGATTTATTCTAAGGTAAGGTATCAACTACCAAGAAAGATTCCAAGTTTAATTGGTCAGACTCAAGTTACAAGCACAACAAACCCAAACATTTCCAAGGGCTGCCAGGCAATACCCATGTTTACAGAGTATTAGGACTGAAAACACTGCTTTGCATACTTTCACTTTCAATACAGCATGTCCTGCAAACGTGCCAGACATCCACATAAGCTGTGTATGAAAAAGGATTACCCTCCAAGGCAAACAGAATTTCCTTGCTGTTTTAAAAGTCCTGTGCATTAGGTGCCCATTTACTTACAGCACTTCTAAACCTCAGCTCCCAGTATCACCTGTGACATTCTCCCTCAAATAGCAAGAGATGCAACTAGTTCTCAGTAACACCCCTCACTGTCCAAAACAGTACAAGTAATAACTATTGACATAAAACAGCAAAGTCCCATTTCCCAAGGGAAGCTGTTGACAGAACAGGGGAGTTACCGGGTTACTGACTGTCTTCTTCTGTCCATTCAAGGCCATCATCTTCCCTCCTCCAGTTTAAGTTCTATGTGACCAGTGCTGGAGTGTGCTCAAAGGACTGACTGGTTGGGCAGCACCAAAGGACAGATCCCTTTGAGAAAACAAACCTTTCAATTAGAAAGAAACAAAGTGACATGACTTTACATGGAGTAAAACCCTCCAAGCTATAACTTTAAACAGCACAAGACATGATGCAAACATCTTTCCAGTAAGTTTGCTGGAGTTTCAAAAAACAAAAATTAAAGGCTTGCTTAAAGAAGTAAGGCACCACTCGAACAAGGGACAGTGCACACAGGTACACAATGTCATCAGCAGCTTCCAGAGATTATGTTTACTGAGGCAGAATCCCACATAAAGATCATCATTATACAGGGGAACACTGACACCTCAGTGCCCCTCAGCTCTCCATTTGCAGCTGACTACTGCCTGCAGACAGGGAAAAGGAACCCAGTACAAAAGCAGTTTTCTCAAGACAACCAACCAACCAACCACTTCTGCTTCCTTTAACACTTTCTGTGTTATCCCCGAATTTCCCAAGGCAGACAAGCCCTAGGGGCTGAACTTGATTTTCCCAGTTTTATCTTACGTAAAGTTAAGAGATTCTAGGCAAAGATGTATGAGGGAAGCAAAGGGTGCTTAATGTTCCTTCCTCCAACACATACAATCCCTGAACTCCACAATTAACTACTTTCATTAAATGCACAGCATTAATAAGAGATGAAACAACGGTCTGTGAGTGTATTCAGCTACACTGCAATTTCTTTAGCATATCTTTTAATGAGGTGACCAAAAGTCAGGGCCCAGTTGAAACCACTAAGTAATTATTTCTTGCACATTATGGAGAATGCAGGCAAACTGTGTGGTGATGACAGGCAGACAGGGGAGAAGTCAAAGGTGAGAGTTCTAGCATCATTACTGGGTGACAAATGCCAGCAATATCAGAAGAAAAAAAAAAAAGAGGAATAAAAAAACCCACCACTAAATCAAACCCCCCAGGTCTGTAACCTGTTATACAGGGCCCCAGGGTTAATCTTCTGCAATGATTCAACAATGGAGTGGCCCACTGCAACATTTAGCTTATCTTGCAGGAGATTTGGGTCAGAAGGGTATTATTTCTCATACTTAAAACCAATATCTAGAATACAATTCAGAGAATATAAGGTACCCTGTTTTGCACCTTTGATCTTCTCATGAGATAACACCATCAATTCACAACAGGAATATGCAAAACCAGACAAATTTGTTTTAATTTTGAAAAGGAAGAAATCAAGACCAAAGCAAACTACAACTCTGCCTTTAGCATCAGAAAGTCCAATAGCACACCCCCAAGAAAACGAAACCGAAAGCTACAACCCCATGTCTAACAGCCTGCTCACTGAATTCCCAGGGGTTGCAACAGAAATCTGGATCCTGCTGAAGGAGGATCCAGGACTCTTGCTCTTGGCAAGACGAGGTGGCATTATGGCAAAGCAATGGGATGCGGTTCTGTAACATGGAACACCAAATCTTAAGTATGCAGCACTCCAAGTTAAGGTTTCCTAACTCTACTTTTAGAACTGAAAAAGGTATATATGATTTCCTGTTATTTCATACATTGCAAAGCAGCTGAAAACCTCTTCAATTAAAAAAAAAAAAATAAAAGGAAAACAGACCAAAAACCAGCTATTACACTGTCTCAGTGTGACATGCAGAAAAAGTCTTTCATGAGGGTAACACAAATTAGGCTTTATAATCAAACCAAGGTTTTACATGAAGGCACCCAAGACTTTTGCAGAGAGAATAAGCGAGACACTTTCTGGGTATCTGCAAGCGACTGAAGTACCGAACACCAGTCCCATGCCCTCCCCCCTCCCAGCTATAAACCCGACCAGACAACACGCTGTAAGGACACAGCGTTAATTCCACCGGGACACCTCGGAAACTTCTGCCGTACCGCGCCCCGAGAGAGCTCCGGGCGCACAGATCCTCCTCCTTCAGTCGGGCCCGCCTCAGCCCCACCGGGGAGCAGCCGCTCTCCCAGCCGGGCAGGCGCTCCCGGGGGAAGGCAGGAGGGTGGGAGGTGTTGGTATTACTTTTACCCTCCGGCTTCCCCCAACGGGACGCTCCCTCTGTGCGCGTACAACGTACCTCCGTGCCTAGCAGCGCCTGCAGACCCGCGGGATGAACCTCCCCTCCCACATCCTTGCTCCCCGGCACCGGCTCCGTGCCCGCACTGGCCCCTCCCAAACGCTTCCGGCCGCCTCCGACGTCACCGCGCAAGGCATGGCGTGCACCGTATGGCGCCCTGGGCTCAACAGCGGCAGTGTTTCCCCACGGGAACGACCGTGGCCGTGGCGGCTGCACCGCGGCTGCTCCCGGTACCAAATGAGTTTGCCGTGCCACGGGGACCGCACCGACCCGCTCCCGGGGGCGGCTCACGCTCTGCCCATACAGGGCGTTAGGGCCCATGCCACGCCGTGCCACAGGACCCTGGCCCGTGGGCTCGGGTTTACAAGCGCTGAAGTAACAACTTGGTCACGGAGTTAATTCAAATCCTTAACGCTACCACAAGCTTCCCTTGCGAACCTTTCACTTCCTCTCTTCTTCGTGTGTCTTCTGTAGGTCCCTTGTTACAGCAGAACCCATCTCTTCGTAGATAGATCACCCAGGAAGACCGCATCACCTGTGACCAGATCCAAGTGCGATTTTCAAAGCCGACTGGATCATTTGTTTCTCTAGTACAGTGAAGTTTCTGAACCCTGGAAATCTTACACCCCTCGAACCAAAGCTGCGCTTTCATCCTGCTGTTCCTTCACAGGCCTCACAAAGTGTGCTGCTGGCTTTTTCTGTCGAGTAAGCACATAAGGCAATAAAGTCCCTAGTAGCTTTGCAGCTCATGATGTGTAACAACGAGCTGCTCAGAGAAGCATTACTTAAAGCTCTCCCTTTTTATAAGCTCGATGGGGGAAAAATGAGTACAAAAATAAAGGCTGCAACAGAAAATGCCCACAAAATTAAATCACCATACCCTATTCAATTACAGCGATTCAGTATTTCTTTGCCTTGCAGGAAGCAGAGCACGTGGCTACAGCAAAGTTAGAATGGTATTCAGCCACTTTTGTCACAAAGACCAATAGCTTAGCTAGGTATCTTCTATTCTACAATTAACCAGCACAAAAAACCCCCAACAACATACCAAATCATATCTACTTGCTGGAGTACTGCTACTAGCTGTAGGAGCTCTGCTTTAAGGGATACAGTAGCTTAGGTCTATGAGACCTGAAGGATTCCTTCACAGAAAGGTATGGTAATCATTCAGGAACTGCAGCTACTTGGATTAAAGAGCAGCAAAGCAGATGGCTTGGGGAAAGATACCTTAAGAGTCATGCATGGTTTTAACAGAGAACCAGGAACTACTGACTGTAGTCAGGTGGTAGCAAAAAGCGTGCTTTTCAAGTGTTCTACAAAATTCTACAGCACTCTTCTAAAAAGGAATAAAGAAAAGGTCCTAGAGCTTGAACTACCACTTACATTTTCCTTTGAAGTATTGTTCCAGTAGTTTAAAAAGTAGAAAGTTTTGATAAAACTAAACTGACAGAAGGACATGAAATGCCTTCACTTCTCAGAAAGCAACCTTAAAGAAGGTTTGAAAGTGCAGGTCAAACAACAAGGACAGAAAAGATGCTGACAAGCTGGAATAAAGAAGTAGTGATACTGAAAAGAGAAGCACTAAGTGGAAGTGTTTCCCGAAGAACCACAGAGAATAAAGTTTTGCTACTTTATTACTACTTCTGGCTCAGAGCTCCTCTAGTTTTGGGAAGAAATGATCCAAAGAAATACGGTGGTTTAAAGTAAGCACCAGTTCTCTACTGAAGCAGAACAGCTGTTTGACACATGCTGATCATGTCTTTGAAGGCAGTTTATGAAATTTGTAGGAAAACCCCTATTTCAGCACCCAACCCTATTGAACCCCTGACAGTGAGTCAGTTGGGCTACTGCTTGAGAAGCCTTGCCATTACACTGCAGTTGGTTTGTCCAGACTGTCACTATCCCAGCTGGTTTCTTATGATTGCTATTTTTAGCACCATTTACTAATGGCAGTCATGACAGCAAATATGAAAGTCTTCTCTTTATTTCCATGGTCCAAATCCAAAATTGAACTTTTGCTTTTAGAGCAAAAAAAGTGTACCCACCTTTCCTGCCCCAACTACAAGAACTGGGAGAGGAATATAATCTCCAAGACATAAGCAGCTCTATTATTACAGTGTAATAGTGACAATGAATTTTTAGTTTAGATAAAGATTGTGCGTGCTGAGTCTATTGTGAGTAAAAATGGATTTGATACAGTGTGTTACAATCACCTGTGTAATTGAAGCATCCTTCACTATAAGCTGCTGACAGCAACACAGGCCACGATAGTAACAATTAAAGCTCACTCAGAGATCTGAGAAAATTGAACTGAACTGATGACCAGGCACTATTTTTAACCTCTTCTCACATATTCACTTAAGTAGCTTAACAAACACCACTTTACTGGATAGAAAGACTACAGCCATAGATGACTTTGAGCCCTCCTGTAATTTCTTGGTAAAGGAGCTGCTGTGTTTGCTTCTTTCATCCTGCAGTAAACACCTCATCTTACATCTGCGTTTCTCCAAAGCAGAGACTGGTGCCTTCTCTGCTGGGCAGCAGGGCTGCATCCAAACTGCACCAGACCCAGAAGCATTACAAGCTGCTCTGTCCTTCAGGAGTCACTCCAGCAGTGATTTGGCTCTGCCAGCTGCCTTAGCAATCTGCTGCCATTTGGCTGTCTGCTCCTGCCCTCCAAGTCCTCCCAGTTTTCAGCAGCACCACAAAGTACATGATTACATGGTATCCTGCTTCCTCAAAGGAGACTTCTTAAGCAGACTCCCATCCTTGCTTCCCAGCTTCTATACTGGTACCTCTCAGGGCAGTAAGTTATTACCCAAAATCAGGATAACAACATACACAGTCACACTTACTTGGCCCAATATTTTATATACAGTTCCAATTGTAAAATTTCTACCAAGTAACGGTGAGCTACTTAAAGAGAAGTCCTTAGACTTGACACAAACACAATTGCAAAACCTTTCACAGGTCCCTTTTTGTTCAACACTTCTCTCCACAATTCAAAACACCATTCTTCCCTTTATGTAAGAAGCTGCTTTTCCTTTTTAGGCGTATCCAGCACTTTCTGTAATAGGTTACTTGTGATTTCCCCATGTTCAGATACGTTTATTTGCTTTTTTTCCTAGCTTATGTACCAAAGCCCCAAATTATGCTGACTTTAGCCTGGGGGCAGGGTTGGCTGCCCCACTGGCAACATTTGTCCTTTTTCTGATTCATGCAGTACTATAACAGCTTCTTAAGTACCGCTGTTCGTTCAAGGTTGGCACAAAACATCTATGGTCTGGTAAAGACAAAACTGGTTGTACCACATCAAGTCGAAGAGTCTCGCACTCACAGCCATTACAGACAGTGGCTGTAACAAGCTGCCTGGAAGAGCAGAGGGAGAACCAAGACAAGCACGCAGTACAACACCCTCAGCTTCTGACCCGTACCTGTTTAGGACTTTCCGAGCCAGGCGCTACAATTGCACCATCTTACAGAATAAACAGACCATGAATTTCTCAATTCATTTTTAGGTCAATGACACCACTTTTGGGCCTCAACAACATGCTCCATGGCAGCATGTAGTATATTTTAATGAATCATTGTCTGATTAACCCACAGGGAAAATCCTAACCAGAACTAGAAGCTTCTTCCATAGCACATACTGCTTGTATGGCAATGCACCACTAGATACTAGTACAAACCTGTGCCTATGCCTGCCCTGTCTGCCCCGGAAAAGGTGCTTGTGCCAAAGTCTACGTATAGTGCCTTAGTTGCTATCTACCTAGCAATCTGTGCAAAATGCAAAACTGTGTGATGTTCTCCAAACTACAGATAGTGGCCAAACTCAAGATCCCTAGGACTACACCGTCACACCTTAGCTACACCATCATCCTCTTTGCAGTTGTCTTTGGATTTCCTTGGTGGGTCTTTGCACTTACCAATCTGCTCACTTGGCCTCAGCCTTTCCTGCATTTTCGAGGGATATGAGAGGGCTGCAGTATCACCTCTTACCACGAGATGGTAGGTGTTTCCTGATGGTTAGGGTGAAATAGTCTTTTAAAAGCCCTTTGAGAACCTAAACTCTGCAGCTTCAGAGAAAGTAGACACGAGTAAATTAGGACAAGAAAAACCCCTAGTAAACTATTTATGGGATTGTGAATGAACTGAAGCCTGAGAATGGTATGGGAAGCTTACATATCTTAGGCACAAACATAAAAAAACCCCTCAATTTAGACTGAAGGTATTCTTGCTAATGTAAGGATTTGGGTGTCTGATTCCTACCTTGGCTGTCCCCATTACAAAACTTTTTAGTTGTTTGAATGTGTTTTATGTCATCAACAACATGAAAATTTGGTTATTTTCAGAGACAAAAAGCACTGGAACTAAATGATATTTAAGGTCCCTTCAAACCCAAACCATTCTTAGATTCTACGATTCTAAATACGGTGTAATTTTGAAGCACCTTCACGTGGCTACATAAAGTTGCATATCTCTCTCGTGATGTACACAGAACATTTATTATCCAAGTTGCTAACACATTTGGCCTTGTTTCTGGAATTTTCTAAAAAGAAAAAAATAATAAAAAAATGCAGTTGTAAATAACTAAATTTTTTTGTCAAGGAAACTATTTCTGTACATACATCAGAGGAAAGAGAACATTAACACCATAGACACACACATTACTTCTCACCAGTTATTTCTGACAGAAGCTACTTCTTTGTCATCTCTTCTCAAATTTTAATTCTTACCTTCATAGTACTGTGAAGGCCAGTAAGCAAAGCCTGAATAAGGCAAACACACTAATACTCTTTCGTGATGGAATTTAAAAAGGCGACAGCAACCTTGCTGATGCCATCCTAACAGAACTCGCATTGCTCTATTTTCCTCACATTTACCACAGTAACAAATACACATTTGCCCCAGCAACTTGCCCTTGAAATGAAGAATCACCATTTTGCAAACGTAGAATACACAGACCAAACCAACTAGTAAGTCTGTCTAGCTGTTTAGCTGCTCCCCCTCTTTCCCAAGGGAGGATACAGGTAAGCCTTCCCCAAGCCTGCAAACTTCGCTTTGCCATCAGTTTCTTGTAAGATGGAGTCAGTCCCAGTCCTTGGCCAAGGTACAGGCAAACAAACACTATAGATTCCACCTTTCCAAATAAATTCTTCTTAGGCCTGTTATATTCAGCCTGTATGACCAGTAGATCCATATCTTCTCTACCCACCTAAGGCCAGCAACTGACCTTAGTAATGCAATCAGAACTAGTGGAGCTCAGGGACTAGGAAAAGCACTTTTCAGTCAAAACAGGCAACAAGCCCAAGTCCTCATTTAGCAGCACTCTGCCCTACTGTCCAAAACTGACCCAAAACTTAAGACTTACACGATACATTGAAATTAGTTAAGAATCACTAACTGAATTTCTTTCATGATAATCTGTAAAAGTTATGGAAGTAGGCTGCTCCTTACATTATTATAAATGCCATGTACTTTCTTTGATATTATTTAAGCGATTCTGCTGACAAAAAAATTCCAAATACATGTGGCCACAAGTCAACAGTGTGACCCTAAGTTAAACCACCATAAGGCAGAATTCGCATTCTTTCCCACTTGCTAACAGCTTGACTCGGAACTGTGGGAGTGAGGCAACTTGAGATAGTGGAAAATATGCAGTCTCTTGCACAAAGTGCTGCAAGCTCTCCATTATTCAGTAGTGAATCAAGAACTTGATTCAAGTTCCTGAATCAAGTTTTACAGTTTCTGTAAATCAAGGTTTACAGTTTCTGTACAACTTATTTCCAAGCAAGACCCAACACACCCACCACACCCAAAACACCCCAAACCACCCCCCCCACAACAAACACAAAAAGAAAGGCATGAAGACAAGAATTACCATTTTGCTGGGGATGCCCCATACTTGACCTCACAGCAAAACTAGGGGCTCCTGGAGCACACAACTTTGCTGTTGAAGAATGGTTATTAGACTCATCATGTCTTAGATAAAGCTGTAGGAATGAAAGAATATAGTGGTTTGGATATCTTCATAGAAGCTAAAGTGGATGGGAAGGGCCACTGATTACACTGCAGGCTCAGAGATGGCAGCCAAAAAAACCAGAAATCCTTGAAGAGAGAGTCTCATACAAGAATAGAAGCTGTAATGGTACAAAACTGATAGCCATTTCAGTGTTTATATGATTCTCTAACCTTCATTATCAGATAGGTTATTAATTCGGGAAGAGTTCAACCAGTGTAGGTTTCATACCTTTCTATAGTTAGTAACTCCACTGCAAGTTTCTAGATAAATGTCTTTGGTCATCATCTTATCAAAATTAACTCCTTTTTCATATTGTAAAGATTAAAAAGTATTCTTCTGTATCTGTTGCAAATATAGGTGCTCTAAGACACCAGTCTTATAGGTAAAATGCATTTTTACAGAGCACACCTAGTTGATAGTTCAGGGGTTCCAAGGTGACTGGTGAGAGAAAAACAGCTGTTTTCCTAGCTGTAATAAAAACAAATACAATAAAGTCAACCCTTGACAATCTATATTTCTTCTAAAAATAGTATACATTATAACAGAAGATACAAGTATGAACTGAACACTCAGACCCCATATCTTGTAAATAGATATAAAACCAAAAAAAGTGTGTACATCTCAATCCATACAAAGAAGAAAAAAATATTTCAAGTACACTAATTAGTAATCCAGTGTGTGATGAAGTATAAGACTAACATTTTCAACCTTCAGTGCTGGATTTATGCAGAATCCACCTATGAACTCTCAAAAGCAGCTTTATTTCCATCTGACATAAATCCTAGCAGCTGACATTGACTTTTCAAGATCTTCAAGGGATCAGAACTCATTTCCACAAGACAACAGTGTTCCTTCAAAATTTTACAAGTTTTAGCTATAAAACAGGAAAAGGGGTAGTTTCCAGTTGAACATCCTGATTCAGGAATACTGCTGCATCATCTCATACTCCCATCGTGATTCTTAGGTGAGGGCTCCAGCTCCTTCTTGGACTTCATCTACCAAGGCAGAGCATACTATAATACCACACACATACAGCTGTGGCATGTTATGGGAGAGAAAAGTTGTTGGTATATATGCCAGCACTCTTCACTCAGAAGAACAACTTACACACTGACACATGATCCTAAATCATGGACATAGTAGGCCCAAGGTATAGGAATTACGTTGGACAAGCTGCATTATGAGCTATTTGCATGTATGCAGTGCCTGCCTCTGTAGGTATTGAACATAGCAGGAAGCCCAGCCACAGCAGTAGTCCTCAAAGATGATTCTAGAGCTCCTACCTAAAGACAGAAGATTATTTAAAAAAATTAGAGTTGACAGCCATCTATCAGGAAACCCCTGTTTCTAAAAGAGAAACACAAAGCCCCTGTTTCTAGAAGAGGAACGTAAAACATTTGAACTGTAGCCCCAAGATACAGCAGTACAATTTCCTCTTTAATATATAGCTAGAAGACTTACT
This sequence comes from Neopsephotus bourkii, assembly GCF_033783945.1. Classification (NCBI taxonomy): domain Eukaryota; kingdom Metazoa; phylum Chordata; class Aves; order Psittaciformes; family Psittacidae; genus Neopsephotus; species Neopsephotus bourkii. The sequence goes on along the minus strand of NW_026901776.1, from coordinate 1,253,743 downwards.
GTTCTAAAGGGTAGCAGCTTTTATGAGGAATGGTTTAAAAAAAAAAAAAAAGGTATTAAAAATTCCAGTCTTCCACAAGTTTTAAGAAAAAAAAATAATAATCAAACCTCAAATTTAGGTCAGTCTTTTCCGCTTGAAACTGTACTTCAGCTTCCTGAAGTCACTAAAATAAAATTAATTAGTCACCGCAGAACCAGTGTCTGACATTGAAAATGTTAGTCTTTACTTCTACCTCCTCTGTAACTGTATCACTCAGCATCTATAGTATAGTATTACTAGAGGTCCCTTTTAATTCTCTTAGAGTAAAAAACTCAGTATACAGCATTAGACTTCCCTCAGCTTTGCTACTAATTCTTAGTAATTTCTACGAGAAAAGTAAACAGTGCATCAACCTGTACCCCATTCTAGTTTTCTCCCACATCTTGACATACTGTTCACCAGTGCTTTGGTATGTACACCTATGTACATATTAGTATTGTCTGAGATGCTTTTGGTACGGGTAACAACTAGAAGTACTTTAAAGTTACAACATTTTTGTGTGGCATTATAGCTTAAGTACTTTACTTTGTGTAACTGATTTTTCAGGAGTTAAAACATGAGAACACAAAATAATGGTAGGAAAAATATCAATTTCTAAAACATTTAAAGTGTAAATTGTAATTCAGAGTATCAAAATTCTTCGAGAAATATCAGTCCAAACCATTGTAAGTGCTTTAATAACCATCCACCTGGACTGTAGATGAATTTACCTATTAATTTCCCACTAAAGCGGCTTTCATCAATACATAAATTTGTGCTAGTTTCACACAAGTGTGCAACTACTTCAGCATGAGACAGAAAGTATGTCAATCCACAGCCTCTGAAAGGGGAAGTTACACTCAATACTAAGGATATACTGTGAGTGAGGCATTAGTTGTCACCTCACACTGCAAAGCAAGAGGGATTCGAGATAAGTAAGTGCACTCAGAGTATATATTGTCTTCAAAACTTTGGAAAGTACTTTTTTGGTCCCTATTGCTTATGGGCTGGAAAGTCTCTCTGAACTACATGATTTCTTCTATAGCAAATATGTGCCCTGTGATGCAAATAATTATTTTAACACCTACTCTTGTCTAAAAAAGATGTAAAGCTTAACTTGCCTGAACGTGATTGTTGAAACACTGGATTAATTGTAGTATGCAAATCCAAACTGCTGCTTGGAACACTGAGGTGTTCCTGTGGCAAAAACAGTATCATAAAGCTTAAAAAGAAAATTAAAAAAAGAAAAAAAATAACACCTCATCTTCTACCAGGTAGAACATACAAAACTGTGGAAGGGCTGCCAGAAAGGCCCAAAGACTTGCCTTCTAGTAGTGCCTTTCCCAGTAGCAACAACACACAACTGACATGGTTCACAAGTGCTGCTGTGAAACCAGGGTCTGGCTTTTTCATACCTCCTCTGCTTAGCAAGCCTACAAACAGCAGCACAGGAACTGAAGGCATTTGTAGACTCAAGAACCAACCTGCATTATTCCATCTACTTTTGCAAGGTTATCTTTGCAACCCTGAGGGCACAGAACATATATATGTGTATACAGTACATACAGCTTACACAGTATACAAACCGTCAGTACAGGCTTTCTCTCTCTCTTGCAAGGGAAACTTCCCATGTAGCAGCTAGTCCCAGCATTTAACACGCATGGACTAACAACTTTCTTTGACCTAGAAGTCATTCTGGTAAGTTCTGTTCCCTCTTTTGGGCCATTCCTCCTCCACCCATTTCAGCAGCACTTTCACAACATCAATTCTCTTATAAAATTTACAGAGATCAATCAGCTGCTCCACAGTCCGGTCACTATTCCGTAGCAAGAACTCCAAGGTGGGACTCTGGGGCTTCTGTTCAAGGAAACACAATTCATCATAAGTCATCCCCCACTTGCTTGCTAAATTCCTCCAGTTTTTCACTGTTGGGTGGCAGGGATCCAGCTTTATCCTCACTGTGTACAACAAGTCCTCATCATTGAGCATGTCACTGATGGTCGGTGCACGGAATAAGCACAAGGAGCAGGTGCCATTTTCCTTGCAGGTTTTCTTGAGATCTGCAGTGAGAACCATTACATGGGAAGACGTTAGGATCTATTGCTGTGGTTTCACCAGGAACACAAAGTTAAAAGTGCAAAAGGCTATAAAGTATTATGTTCCTGTGAATAATTTTGGAAAAAGTCAGAATAGTGACATATAATGCCCTTCCTTATGAAGTACTCATGAAACAGCCACTACACTCAGTGGCTGCAATCAAAAGGCAGTAATTTTGAAAGTATCATATTTATACTTTATAGAAAGGGCATGCAGTTCAATCCAGCTGATTCCCTTTTTTGCTGTTGGACTATGTCACTTCCTCAAATCTGCTATAACCCCTGCTTACATCACCAACAGGATTATGTGCACATGATATGCATCTCATAAACATGTGATGAAGGAAGAAGGAAAAGGTTTTGCACTTCTGAGCTGCTGCCTTTATAACTACACGAGACATTTTCACAAGGAGAATCTCTGCTGACAACTGCAAACACAAAATTTAGTATTTTAACACAGTGAGTAAGTGGAAATGTTCCTTTGCTTTATAGAATCATAGAATCATAGAATAGTGAGGGTTGGAAAGGACCTTAAGATCATCAAGTTCCAACCCCCCTGCCATGGGCAGGGACATCTCACTCTAAACCATATCACCCAAGGCCTCATCCAACCCCGCCTTGAACACTGCCAGGGATGGAGCATTCACAACTTCCCTGGGAACCTATTCCAGTGCCTCACCACCCTAACAGGAAAGAATTTCCTCCTTACATCCAATCTAAACTTCCCCTGTTTTAAGTTTTTAACCCATTACCCCTTGTTCTATCACTACAGTCCCTAATGAAGAGTCCCTCCCCAGCATCCCTATAGGCCCCCTTCAGATACTGGAAGGCTGCTATGAGGTCTCCATGCAGCCTTCTCTTCTCCAGGCTGAACAGACACAACTTTCTCAGCCTGTCTTCATACGGGAGGTGCTCCAGTCCCCTGATCATCCTCGTGGTCCTTCTCTGGACTTGTTCCAACAGTTCCATGTCCTTTTTATGTTGAGGACACCAGAACTGCACACAATACTCCAAGTGAGGTCTCACGAGAGCAGAATAAAGGGGCAGGATCACCTCCTTTGACCTGCTGGTCACGCTCGTTTTGATGCAGCCCAGGATACGGTTGGCTTTCTGGGCTACAAGCGCACACTGCCATCTCATGTTCTGTTTCTCATCGACCAGCACCCCCAACTCCTTCTCTGCAGGGCTGCTCTGAATCTCTTCTCTCCCCATCCTGCATCTGTGCCTGGGATTGCTCCGACCCACATGTAGGACCTTGCACTTGTCATGGTTACAATAATAGATGCCCTGTTCTACCAAGCAAGCCTGTTTTAAATGTACATTATGGAAAGGAAGAAAGTGCATACTCCTCCAAAATACCAAGCTGCTGGATGTAGGTGGTGATATGTTCCAAAATGTGCATCAGATACCAAAAATTGCCATTTTGAGGTCTTCCACACACTAGTCAATATTTCCCCAGCAGTGTGAACAGTGTGGTGCTGTCAGGCAACATTATATATTAATAACCTGTAAAAGTTTGCAGAAACCAGTTCTAGTCATACTGCTAGTTAAAAATTAATACCAAAACCTTTAACACTGCAGTGGTGTAGGTCACTGTGTGAGCATTTTAGCTGCAAATATGACCTTAACCCTCCCTGCTCCTTTTTGAAGGCAAGGAGAACTTGGTATCTCCAAAGAGTGGTAGATAACGAATGCTGCCTACAAGCGCTTTCTAAAGTTTCTTCCCTTGAGCCTTACTGGATAGCTTGAACTAGGGAAATAATTGGTCCTACTTGGAATGGAACTCTTTGAAAAAGGGACACTACAATAAGAAAACTTGTATTAATCAAAAGAGTGATTAAAACCAATATAAAACTGTGACACACAATATACAAGTGCTGGATCAGTGCCAGTCTAAGAGACCTGAACTGCATCCCTGGCAAAAGGCAGATCTGGTACTTAATGCCACCTATTCATACAGACAACAGCATCTGTTACGGTTGTGACTTTCTGTTTTCTTTGGGGGGGGGGGGAGAAGGTGTCCTATTTTGGTGGTGGGTTTTATTGTTTTGTTTTGTGTTTGTTTGGGTTTTTTTTTATTTGCAGTAATTATTGTCAGATTATGTGAAAAATCCAGAAAGACCATCAAATTGTGAGCTGAGTGTAGCTTCTGCATAGGCTTTAGGTTTTGCTTTTAAGGGAAGAACAGGCTATTGCTGTTTTTGTAACATTGCTCATCAGCTTGCTTTTTTAGCAGGCCAGATACAATTTCTGAAGTTTTCAACAAGTTAGGGCATGCAGCAACACTGCTGCAGACACATAACTTCATACAAATGCTCAGATTCCCTGCTAAGGAGAAACACATTCTGGTGACAGCTTTGCTCACAGGTATTCCACAGGCCTTGCAGCTGTTCTGTATAGAAATATCTGTGTTAGGTACTCTGTTCTTATTGTGCACCATAAACTTTTGCCGAAGTGAGACAAAACTTGTTTGCTTCGCTTGTACCAATATCTAGTTACACAAACAAGGCAAAATGAATATACAATCAAAGCCCTTGCTGAGCCTCTGGCTCAAAGGGCAGAAGAGCAACCTATCTCAATTTCATCTTACTTTGCTTTGCAAGGACGCCAAAGTAAGTTTTATCCTCCAATAGCAGCAGGGATGAAGGTGTAAGGAAAACACGGGGCACAGTTATAGGTAAACAAAACTAAACCAACCTGCTTTTTGTGCTACACTGTATACAGACTACCAAAAGCATTATAAAGGATCCTGCTTTTTCTAAGATGCCCTGGTGTTAGATACCAATAAGCAAATGATGACCTAACCACCTAATTGCATGATCCTAATGCTACATAATAGGGCAAGCTTCTTTACTAAAAGGAAATCCTCAGTTGTTCACTGTTAGATTAACAGGGCTGTGTATCATCCATGCACACTCCATCCCCAGCACAGCTCATACAATTATGGGATAAGGCCCCACAGCCTTCTGCCAGCTCCTGCTTATTCAATAGGTGTTTACAGATTTCTTATAAAGGTGGATATACTATATTTATTTGGAAAGCCCAACTCACGTATTTTGTATGGTCTGTATTATTGATCACCACCCACTTAGAACAAAGAGGGAGCTGTAAATGACTCTGGTAATGCCTTAGTTTACCCAGGCAGTTCTTGGTTATGACAAACAGCAATTCTTAATATAGCACTTTAAAAGATAACCTAGGAATAAAATATACAGAACAGTAAAGCTGACATGTTACCTGCCAGTGAGTCATCAGTATGGCTTTGCATGTCTTTGTCTTCCGGCTACAAAGCAGAAAACAAATATAAATCAAAGCAAAACAATATATTTGAACACCAGAATAACTATTTGGCTAATTTACACGTGGCAGGAGATTACTTAGAAGAATCCCAAGCTATCTGTAAAGTCAGACATAGAATATATCCGATTTCAAGGAATTACTGACAGCCTGCAGTCTTTTCAGGCATCATTCTCATGTTTTGGCTCACAGAACTGCCCTGTTGGTTATATCCACTCAACAATGTCATCCTTATTAATGATATGCTATAGGGTTACATCTTTTGAATAATGCAGTATAAAACCCTCAACAGCTGTTCACCAATTCATGTAGTTTTATTAAAAAGATTTTTAAATGCTTTGTAATGAAAAAATCAAAAATTTGCCTCTGATATGCAGCAGTAAGGGATTGTTTCATTAATCTAGGAAAAGTGGAGGAGCTTTTTCACAAACTTCTTTACATACACAGGAAGCTTTTCTAGGCAACAGGTGGACTTGAACATTGCTGACTCATGTCTAACCCTCCTCCTGTTCAAAGTAAACATTCTGTCTGTGGCTTTTCACCTGCTAATTAAACATCATGAAATTACTTAGCAGCTTAAGTCTGCAACACACATCGGAACATTTCAGTTCTACTATTTAGAGAGCAACATCTGAAACCTAGAAAGGCAGTACCTTGCTCCTAGGACTGCAGGAAACTGCAGCAGCCCTTACTTTAACTTTGCGGGTGTGGAGCCAGGTGAAATAGCTTTCTTCTGCTGATGATTTCAAGATGAAAGCAGACGGGGTTTTTCCCCTTTGATAGCTGCAATCAAAAATTGTTGATTTTCTGTATCACTTCACTCTTCCAAAACTATCACAGCAGGCTCCTTTACATTTTGCAGGCAGTGCATGCAAACACAAGTCAATTGGGTAACACCACAGTGTAATAAGATACTCTACTCCTACCTGCTACACCTTGTTTACTAAGAAATCCACTAAAAATAGAATAGAAGCAGTTTCAGTTGATGTGGTGAACATGCCATTCACAGTCCAATTATAAACAAGGTAAACTATCTTGAAAAATATTTAAAGACTTTGCTAGGAAAGGAAAAATTTGCATGCTGTTTTCAGCATTTCTTTATTCCCTGAAAACTGCAAGAACACACGTGCAACATCACTTCACCTCACAAAATGTCTGCTCTCTGCTTGAGAGGTCTAACACTACACATGCCACTTCCAACAAATAATCCTTGCTATTATATTCTAGTAGTTTACTTTTCCACCGGCACCATTTAAGCTTTCTCTGGACAGAGCTTTTTAAACATGAGCTTGACCTTCATGGCACCACATGAGCACCAGAAGTCTAGGAAAAATTAAGTCTGGAGATCCTGATTACAGTAATTGTCTTCATTCCTACAAATCCCTTAAAAAAGTAGAACATCATTACTGAGCCCTGAGGAACTAATCCCCAGAAGGATCAATTACTGGGAGAATGAGGAGCTGCCCATCACAGATCCAACCTCCCCAGAGACCTGTTTGAAAAGTAATAAACAAGCAAATAACAACTAAAGGAAGAAAAAAAGAAAAAAAAAGAGAAAAGAGTGGCTACGATTCACTTAGTTTGCAATAGCTAAGTTCCTGTCCTGAGCTCCAGAGCTCCAGTAACATTTCCCAGACTCTTATGAATTCATGAAATTTCAAACCATATTGTGAAAGTTGGTATCTAAATGCCTTTCAGAGATGTCATTATACTCATGTCTTGTGGTAAAAAATAACAAGAATGGCTAGTAGTGCAAAAAGTACAAAGAAAACAGAAGATACTTACTTGTGCCACACATCAGTTTTAAAAAGTTCTATTTTTACTGATCAGTTATAATCCACTTTTATCAGGTCAGATGCACTCATATTTATTCAAGATAACTTTCTTGTAATGTAATTGCAATAGGACAACATAGGGTTATTGCCCATGAAAGGAAGTCATTAAGCAAGAATATTTTTTGCCCACTTTAGTTGTGACCTCTACAGGTCTAATGAAAACCCCAAATCTTGATGATGGAAATAAGACTGTTAGCTCCACCATCTGTGAAATGCATATCAAACCCATGTTTTTTTCTGATGAAACTCAGCTGGGACTCTGGCATAAGGAACTCCTTTTAATTGTCTTGCTGGAAAATGCTCATTCATTTCTCTTCTCCGAGTTTTCTGCTCAACTCAAAGAGAATCTATTTAAAATTCAGCAAAAAACATTCAGCTGAAAGATAGTAACCATGGAACATGGAGGGGTCACTTAGCACTGCCCACCCTACCAGAACGTAAGATCTCACAAACACTGGAGAGTGTTTCCACTATACCAGGAGCTGTGTCCCATATTCAAAGCAGAAGAGTAAAATGCCTCTCGAAGGGCAAAACTCCAAAACCTACGATTCCTTACTTCTTCACTTATTCTCTGCCCTGGCTCTATTCTCAGCAGGAAAGAGGAAAAGCATGCATGACAAAGCCTTAATTCTTTGTCAGTTCTTCTTTGGTGCATCTACACACTAATCAAAACCTGTTTCAACTATGAAATACACATGATTATATAACCTTTTTTTTGCTGTTCTCCACAAAAGCTCACTTCATTGAACTCCAAAAAGAGAGTCTATTTCTGATCTGTTTTACTGAGTAATTCCACACTCTCCCGATACAGACTGAAGACAGATTTATTTGTTAACATACTTATTTAAAGAACAGCAATGATTTAGTTTACATTTAGGCATCATTTTTTCTTACCTGCTGGATCAAGCCAGAATCTGATGTAAGGGTCTTGATGTTCACAGATGCAATTTCCAGTGTAACTTGATCTGTTAGGTATTCCTCATCTAAGACAAAGATTGTGAAACACTGGTCTTCCACCCAAATACAAATTTAAATATTAAGACTATCAAATGTAAATTATAGGTATCTAAACTACAACCTTTAGCTGCATACCATAGCCACTGAGAAATGCTGGTTTAAAAGCCCTAATATTAACTTGGCAGAGACTGCAATAATCATGCAGAGCACAATGTGTGAATTAAAATAAACCTTGCAGAGACTACATATATTAGTGTGGCAGTTGTTTTTTAAACAAACACCACACTATTTTTGAAACAAGAGTCATGCTCTTCTGTCAAAAAGCCGACCTGAACCAATACATGAAAGTAGGCTGAAGGTGACTGTTCCAAGTCACTGTAATGTTTGCTTTGCTTTTCTTGCCACACTTACAATAACAATTGTTGGAATATTTACCTTTTATTCTACTCTTTTGTAAATTAAGCTCTTGCTACTTATCGCTACTACACAGGAGTTTTCTGAAGTGCTGAAGTAATCTATTTCAGTCTGTTTATTGACTGACCTGGAAGCCCACTGAAAAGCTCAACATTCCCCAGAACAGCATAAATGCTATTTACCTTTCAAGCCTTACTTCAGCCCTCAAAATAAGGTACAAGGGATATATAAACCGTTTGTAAACCTTGTGCAAACAAATTTCACTCTGCGTGAATATCAAACCATTTGCATAATTCCCGTGTCAGGTGCTGACCAACCATTAACACAGCATCAGAAGAGATTATATTCTGTATGTTCTTACACACAAGTAAGCCATAGTGATGGCTGTTTGTAGTGCTCATACATTTCCATTTGCTGTTTGTTTAATGGTAAGATCTCATTAAAGAATACCTATTTATGAATCATCAGGTAGCAGAAACATGATATAGTTCCTTATCTCACTCAAGAAATTGAGCTGAATCAAGGAATTTATCCTTACATTGCAAGGAAAAAAATAAATAATTTTGCTCTTTTTCTGGTCTTGTAACACTGTTGAAACTTAAAGCCAAATTGCATTCCACCCCCAGCAGGATAAATGTTTAATGAGGATCACCTTTATTCTTTACATCTGTAGGTCCAGGGACAACAACAAAAATAATAATAAAAAACAAAAAGGTCTGGCTGAAAATGCAGAGCATGGGCACCAACATTCCACTTCCTTTGTGTGGAAAAATGTTGTGTGAATTTGTTTCATATTTGAGCGGAGGTAGAATTATAATCAAACCATGATGTAAATGTTAAGCCTAGTCTATTCAAACATTAAATTTGAAGCAAACATAACTTTGTGTCACAGAGAAACAGACATGCACATTGATACCACTTTTTAGCTCACAAATTCATATTTCTAAGTCTGCATTTTTATGGAAATAGTTTTGAAAAATCATTCTCATAAAAAAATTTAAACCATGGAAATGAACAGAATGTTAAGAGGTAAAATGTCAACTACATTAGTATTCACATGAAAATAAAACTGAGTTCACTTCCTTTCTACAGAAAGTGCTGAAATTTCTACCTCCTCTCGGCAATCTTTTTTATATTAAATGCATTTAAAACATGCAATCTCTGATTTCAAACAACTTTCACAAATTCAAAATTTAGGAATTTATCTAATTTATTTTGAGGAGGACCTAATGTCACAGGTGAAATAAAAAATGGGACATGACAAAGAATATTACAGATAAATTGATTTAGCATTAATAAACAGTTTTGAAGGAACAAACCACCTGCCTGCAAATAAAGTAATTATGATTTCAAATAGTATTCATCCTTCATTCTCCTTCCCTACTGAGCAGCAATTCTGAGAAGATGCTCTTTTCCTCTGGCTGGCTCCCTCAAGGCCCCAAAATAGTCTCTAACCTTCTTTTAACCCCAGTGGTACACTGCTTACACAGCAAAAGTTTCCACTGTGACTAGCTTCTGCATGGTTTCCTGCATCTGTCCCTACTGCAGTCCTGCTGTGCAACACAGGATGGAGAACATACTACCTGCAGAACGCTCCTCAACTGAGCCTCTGCAGTGTATTCCATGGGCAAAAGCCAATGGTGAAGCCTAGGATGACAAAAAAACCCCACGCCACCTGTCAAGGAAACCATAAAGGAGACATTCACACTGTGTAACCCAAGTATTTGACTTCAGTGCAATACAGAACCTGCACTCCTGCACCTCATTTTCAGTGAAAATGAATTCAGATGCTGTTAATACCTGACAAAAGATGGCATGAAGAGTTGATTTGTTATGGGGCTGAGAATGCAATCAGAGGCGAGAGAGCTGGAAGGTATTTCTGGATTATATTTCTGATAATCTGAAGGCACTGGTAATTTCCTCAAATCCACCTTCTAACACTATTGTGTTTCTACCATCTGTTCTCTGAACACTGTTTTTCAATGGCAGCACTGTATTTTCCTTCCAGACTGAGAACCAAGATCTTCTGAGGATAGATTTAAACTGACTTTTTCATCAAAATTAAGCTTTGGAAGAAAATTTCAAAAGTTATATATAAACTGACTCAAAAATACACAAGACGAACCTGCATTTAAAACATACGAATCTAAGAGAAAAAGTAAGATATTTCATTGTGTAGGGTAACTCCAACTTTTTATTGCACATAACAACACAGATCATGACACCTGAAAAGACAGAACTCACAATACTTACCTTTAGGAACTCCTGTGTCTTGAACAGGATATTTTTCAGTCTATCATAAAAAGGCAAGAGACAGGTGTTTGTTACTTTTGAGTGTAATTGTGCTGGAGAAAGAGTATGTGACAGCGCATCATTACAGTTACATCCCTTAAATTGTTATTTGTTGATCTGTCTACAATCACATATCGTAACACTCATATTACTGTTATCTGATGTATCAACCTAAGACTGGCTCACTTGATATCCTAAGACATAAAACCCTGCCATGAACGGTGTTGATCTGCCAGCAAGCACTAGAGAGCACTGTTTGGTCCCTCCCCAGGTTCACTCATGCGTGCTGTCTTACGCTGTTTCCATGACTTCAACTCATCAGATAAAATAGGTACAGGAAGAAGTAAGCCTTAGGACAATTGAAATTTTAAGCCCTAGGTGGGTTTTCCTATCCCTCCAACCCATATACTACAGAAGAATGTCAGTCACCAATCTTCAACTAAAAAGAAAAACGGTACTGTGAAAGCCTGCTAGCTGGTATCATCCAATTCAACTTATGCACCTATTGGTGTTTTTACTTACACTTTAATTGCACAAGGTTAGTAAATTAAAATTTAATGCAATCATACAGATAAGAAAAACCCCATATATACTCACAGTTTAACATTCTTGAATGTTTTACCTCAGTTCTGCATTACATAGCTAACTATAGAGAGCTATAATGATTTGAACTCTATTGGACTTGAAATACATACCATTGTTAATGAAAGAGTGCTTGGATCGGTATCCTCCACCGGCTCTTTTGCTGCATGATCTGCTGGAAATAAGAAAGCTTTATCACTTCGTAATCTTCAAAATACTTGTCTCTGGGAATTCGTATTTTGCTTTTTTGTTTGACCAAGATAAGCACAACAATGCAGCCATTGCAAGCATTATGTCAAATTACATCTCCACAAGAAAACATGACAAACTGGAAAATGACAGAGCTACTAGATCATAGATGAGAAACTACAGGCAACAAGGAAACCTAACTCTAAGCTAATGAAAAATAGACTTAAATGAAAATTCTAAATTCTTTTTAGTAAAAAAAACAAAATTTAAATCACAAAATAATTCAGGAATAAAGGACAAAACCCAGTAAACTGCTAAAAACTGTTTTGTTCTCCTAATGACAACACTCCGTCTTTTCCTCAAAGCAGTAATTCAAATACTGAACATACCCCTACAGCAAAAATGAATACTATAATAAACAGCAGACTGCAGTACAAAACCTAGTAAAAAACATATTTGAGGTAAACATTATTTGTATACAATAGAATCATAAAGTTCAATTATGTTAACATCAAAAGAACACAAAAATAAATCTTCATAGTACTTCCAAATTATTCAAGGTTGAAATGTCAACCCCTCTACATCGATGACTAAATTGGTAAGTACCAGTGGTGTACTGACCAAAAGCACACAAAGAATCCAAAACAAATCTCATACAGAAGTCAGCATTCACAAACCACTCCTGTAATTCAACAACATCCTGCCATTTCCTCAAGAAAGAGGTGATCTGAATCAGTATTTGGTGATTACCTTCTCCCAGTTATAAAATCAGTGCATTTAGAACACAGGCCCAGAAATCAATTACAGAAATTAATTTATAAACACCGTGTCCCAACATAGCACAGAACTGTTTATTTTGGGACCACATCCTACAAATATACTCAGTACAATAGAACAACAAGCTAAAGCATTTGACAACACAAGATAGTAAAATAAACAGGCCTGAAAATAAAAAAGGTACCAGCAGTGAGACAGAAGCAGACCCACAGCTCTTGGACAACGCCATTCTCTCTCCTGCTTCTGTGACACAGCTGCAGCAGTTCCTGGGTGCCTGGTGCTGTGCCCAGCCCCTCTTTGCAAAGTCAGGAAGAGTGTTCCTCAGTCCTAGTGCCCACAGAAAATACACCCACACTGTTGAGGCAGAAGGCACACCATCAGAGGGGACACATCTACAAGGCTTGAGCACACCCTTTGACAAAGACACACTGAATGTTTTGAAAATTCAGAGGTCTATGAAATTTCAGATGAGAATGTCCATACTACGATACAAAGTTTAGCAAGACATATGTAGAAGAGGTAAAAATCCCAAACCAAACCCCATATTCCTGTCACACATGCCCTTTTCAGTAAATATGATAACCTTGCTCTAGAAACATTGTATTAGCTGAATGTTCTGGATAAAGCCTGCCTTGATAGCAAGGGGCAGCACAAGCTGCCATAAGCTTCCCAGCTCAAATGCAGGGAGACTGAGAGTCAGACTGGGATATGAGAAAATACAATAAACTGTTGTAAGACCCTGCATGACAGTAGGGGCAAAAATGGAGGATGCAACTGGGAACTGTAGTGGAGAGCTGCAAAGGAACTGGAAAGGGAGCTGGGGCAAAGAGAGAAGCCTACCCTGTGAAGGAAAGCTGAAAAAGCCAACAAAAGCTTCAGGGTGGAAGACCAGCCCAGGCATCCCTAGTCTCACTGTTGGGGGGTTGGACCAGATGATCTCTTGAGGTCCCTTTCAACCCTTGGGATTCTGTGATTCTGTGATTCCTTCTCTGTCAGCTAAGACCCAACAAACCCAATGTCAAAGCATGCAGCTTACTGTCGATTTATCCTCAAGGCTTCACAGCTCCTCCTTATGGATTCTTAGCTGCATTACAAAAAAGTAAAACCTTCCTTCACTCTTGTAATATAAAAGGAGCCTTGAGGTATCTAAAAGCAGAGCCCACAAAAGGCCCATGCCCTGGTGAACCCTGGGGGCTACTGCAGCTACGGTAAGGGCTTTATCTGTTGTCTTCTGTTGTATCTCCAAGATACAGCCAACGTACATTACAACACCAGTAATTTACTTTTCACAATCCAGAGGGAAGCACTGGAAAAATGAGAGAAGCTCCAAGAATACAGGCATTTGAAATAATGACTTGACAGACCCCAGGGTGCCTGTACAAGAGGTGCTGGGGTGTACCACCCTGCAAGGTGGAACCGTTAATTGCCTCCTGCTTTCCAGGTCTTGCATAGAAACACAGTCACTGTGAATCTCTCTCTTTGTGACACTTTGTATCTTCCTTACTGAGTATCCATCCTGAAAAATATTTTAGAACAGATTTCTTTTCCTATACCTCAATTTGTTCCCTTTTGTTTTTCTAGTTCTCTACGAAAAGCAGTAATTTCCATGGTTTTCAGGTTGTAGAGTACTACCAAATCCCAGCACAAGCCCAGTAAGTGGCAGGTATGTCTATGAACATTTGTACCTAAGAATAAAGGCTCCACATACTGGGCTGCAAGTGATTCACCATGGTCTTGTTGACTAATGGTAACAGGCAGGTAATTTTAAACCTGCAGACTTAATATTTGGTTCTGAACAAGGCAATTAAAATGCCATGTCCCCTTTCTCTTTCCTACAGCATTCTGCAGCTCATGTCATACAGCTGGATGCAGGTGCACAAAACAGCAGGGTGGAAAGTTCACCGTTTATCTCAAATGTAAAACATCCACAGTTTTGCATGTTGAAAGGCCAACAGGAAATCCAGGTATCATCTGACTGACTATTCAGTGCAGACTGTCTGATTTCATAGTCACTTTGGCAGCCTGATAACAACATTATCTGTGATCCCTTATAAAAGTCACTATCACTGTATTGGCCACTGACAGCATACAGCCACATTTCCTGCAGGTCTGTATTTACTTCCCCACACTTCTGCCAGGAACCACACATGAGTTGAGTCAGATGGACATAAATCAGCACATGCAAATTCACTAGGACAAACATAAGTCAGGTTGGATGGCTGCTGCCAAGGTTCCCTTCTGCTGCACATCACCTGCATGCTGTCAGTGGCTGCCACAGCTCTTCTGCCCGAGACCGTCCAACATAAACAGTCTGCAATCGGAACACTTGTACCCATCACTACTGTTTCTCTTTGTTCAATACTTACACTCTTAACAGGGGTGCAATACTATTCACTTACCAGTGTGAACAATTTATCAATTTTATATATACACAGATGTATATATACATCTATGCATATACACATTCAAACTTCTAATCCTACATCTGCTCTTGTACCTTTTATTGGAAAGAAGTCTGAAGGTCAGTTTTGGAGATCACAGCATTTTGACCATTAAGCAGGAGGGGACTCACAAAGCAACAAGTAGCAGAGATGGTATTCTCCCCATTACAGGTCTTTTCTTGCAACACAGCATTGACACCACCAGTAGCAAGTGAAGCACATTAAGGTCCATTGCACTTATGTATTCAAACATACACATAGTAAGACCTCTTTCACACAAAGGCTGGACAACTCACTACAACTCAAACAAAGTGATCACCGTAGTACTAATATCGTTCACAGAAATGAACCCTTTGATTAAATCCAAATCAGTTGGTGCTTTGATCAAAGGCACATGAATTTCAGATTTGAATAAGAGGAAATACAGCAAATGATAATATCCAGTTACCTGAAAAATCCAAGTCCATCATCACTTGAGCATTTTTGTTTCCTGTTAACTACTCAAAACCTTGTCACTGACTGAACAGATCCATAGGGAGAAGCTGCGATGCCGGCACACCTAAGATGAGGCACTCAAGCCATTTACACCATTAGCCACATACGTTAAAGAGTTTGGACTTCCAAACACCCGGAGTGTAGGATTTTACGAAAATGTCTTTTCAATGTGCTGTTAGCAAGCACAAGCTAACCTACACATAAACACCAGCGCAGGCTTGACAAGACAAGTTGCACTAAATCACATCAGCAGAGCACATGATAAATTATTACCATGCTTAATTAGCGTGCGCGGAGGGGGAAGGGCGCAACTAATAAACCCTTTTAGCCTCCCCCCGGGCTAGGCTCCTTGTCCGGCTCCTGTGAGCCCCGGCCGTAGGTTACCCCCGGCCGCGATGGAAGCGGGGCGCAGTGGGCCGCACCGCGCAGCCCCGCACTCCCGGGGGTGATGGCGGAGGGCGCTCGCATCAGACGCAGCCGCCACTCCTCCCGCCGCCGGCGGCTTCCTCCTCACCTGGGGGCAGTGGGTCCTGCGGAGCGGCCATGAGGCAAGCAGGGGCGGCGGGTTCCAGCGCAAGGAACGAGCGGCGGCCGCCGACGTGCCCGGAACCGCCGCCCCACCGAACCGCCCCCTTCCTGCCACCGCCCCGCTGCAGGTAGGGCCCGCCGCGGGAGGGAGGCCCCACCCCGAGCGCTACTCCCGCGGGGGCCGGCCGCGTGGGGGCCCGCACTTCCCAACAGGAAACACCACTCTCCCACGGATACGTCGGGTTAATACTGCATAAGGCTTTGGGGAACTTGGTCTAGTAGAGGGTATTCCTATCCATGGCAGGGGGTTGGCACTAAATTAAGGCCCCTTTTAACCCAAACCATTCTATGGCTGTATGAGCCAACTCCGTCGAGTGGAAGGTGCTCGACAGTGTGAAAACTCTGTTCGTTTATGGCGACAGGCAAGGGGTGCATACTGTGGCTTATCGAGTAATACTAGTTTGAACCTAAGGGAAGTTATTTCAGCAATATAGAACCAAGTGTTCGCTGTCCTGCTCTTACAGATATTTACATGCCTCAATAACCACCTGCCGATGGCTTGCAGTGCATGAGCACAGTTAAGTTTTGCAGAGCAACAAACTGCACTGTTTTTTCAGAAACACCAAAAATCATCTTTTTATCCTACAGGCACTCCAAATACCATGATGATGTCAAATCTTTGTATATAATTGCTTTGGGTCCCCATTGTCATCTCTGGCAAATTCTCTTACTTAATATACTTAAAGTAACACAGATTTCTTAAATGGGGTCTATGCATGAAACCACTTTCTAAATAAGAAATATCACGTATTGCTATTTATTGTGCAATACAAAAATAAGAAACCAGCCACATTTGTGTGTTAGCCACCTTCCTCATCTATTAACAAGGTAACTTTATGGCCACATTGTACTCTGTTACACTGGGAGAGTTCCAATTCCGGCAACTGGCTTGCACTGGAATACTAAAAGTAGCCTTCGGTCCATATAAAGCATTAAAAACTGAATGCTTTCCCACAGATTATTTTCATTTCTCATGCATGTTACAAATCTAATAACCAAACCAAACCAAAAAAAAAAAACAAAAACAAACCAAAACCCCCACCAACCAAAAAACCCTCAAAAAACAAACAAAAACCCCCACAACAACAAAAAAAAAAGAAAGAAACAAACAAAAAAAACCCACAGAAAAAGCCCACCAAAACCCAAAAAAACAAACTTACAAAGATTAATTTAATTTCAGAATTTAGATTAACTACAGTGGCTTTTCCTGTTATTTGGCTTTTCATTAACATCAGTAATATTAAGGTTCTTCAATGATTCTGGTACTGAATTTGTGAATTCTTGTAGAAGAGCAAGTCTCTGTGTTATCCTACCGGTGGGAATACTGACATGGTTATTTGGAAGATTCAGAGCATCACCCTTATTTTGCTTGAGACAAATGGAGGTTTTACCATTAGGTTATACATGCACACACATGTGTATCTCTATATATCTTAATCCCCAGGGTAGAGCTAACAGATCACCAACATTTGTCTAATTTATGATGTATAAAAAAAACAAAGAATTATTCTTTTTTAGGCATATTACTGGAGTCTGGCTGTCCAAGATACAGGTTGACTCTGATAGTTTCCACATTAATACTAAATATCATTCTGAAACAACAGAAGCATTTCTTAGTTTCAAAGGGTAACATCAAGTCTAATTAGAAATAAAATTGCTGATTCTGTATGCTTGCTTACATTTCCTCAGAGGCACAATGATTTTAGTGACGGATAATCAGCCTGAGAATTAAGAGGACCAACAAAGTGTATTCTTACCAGCACAGGTCTGAATAAATGCCAGAGTAGTAACTGGAGCCTCTCCTATAACTGTAATGAATGACAAAGCCACAGTAGAGCTAAGAATTTTCTGGATTTTAAACCTGCCTAATTTTACCTCAGTAAAATGAATGCTTTATCTGCCCTCGGGACTTGCATATATGTACTGCCTCTGTGTGCTCTTTGAAGACTACTGGCTTTAACCCCAGAAGTAGATGTAGTCAGTGACTAAAAATGCTTTGGAGAAATATATGTCTAATTTGTATAAAAATGTATCCATTAATGTCATTCAGAATATCCCTAATGTACTATTGTTACACAGGTGGCTGTAAACTGCAGAAGCATACACAGCATTGGTATTGTGGTCTGCACCAGGTTTTACCATCAGCATGGCATTTATTCTTCTGGTAATGTACAACATTAAATCTTCCTACATCAGAATTAAAAAATTACTTCAGTAAACAATCACAAAATAAGTTTAGCTGAACAACACATGTCAGCAACCAAAACTGGTTAATGTTGCTAAAAATTGTGTATTTTTAAAAGTGTATCTGTGAATCACACCAGCTTTTCAATTTGAAACAGATTTTTAAAACAAATTATTCACTAAGAATTCTTTAAAATAATTAAGTTTAATAACACAAGTGAATAGTCTAGATAACATTACTGCCTCAAAACTTAAGTCATAATAATTTAGCAATTTTTCTCCTAGTACTGAAGGAAGAGTCTGCAATTACACAGAAGTATTTCTAGAGCACTGTCAACAGTACAGCTTAATTTGGCTGTTGCGTGCCTGTTCTTGTATCATTGTTTAATGAGTGATACAGAAATCTTTGTTTGTTACTTAACTGACCAGTCTAGAAAGTCAGAAATTATTTTAGCAAAACTAAATATAACTGTATCATAAAAACTAAATCAAGAAAAAGATAACTTTAAGTAACAGCATTCTCTAAAACAGATTATCTTTCTCAACAAATTTCGATACTTAAGTAAAATCTAAAGGTTGCTGTACAAAGTGCTAAATTCAGTGTAACTAGCAATTTGAAGAGTTCAGCATTTTGTAAATCTCCACTTAAATACAGAATGAATATTTTCAAACAGTTTTTACAGATCAAGTCTGCAGATGCCTCTTCTCACCCCTTTCCTGGCCCCATCAAAAAGCTGCTATATTTGATGAGCACAGAGACTCCTCCCTAAAATCTGCAAAGTATCCAGTAATACATAGCCAGTTTATTTATTGCTCGAAATAGCAATTAACTCACAGTCTCAAGGGATTTCCTGCTTTCTGAGTACAAGGCTGCAGATGAAGCTTTTTTCATCCCATGGACAATATATTCCTTTCCAGCAGAATATGACTGCTATTTCCCCAACACAGCCGTCTCCCCACACCTAAAAAAAAGAAACAAAAAAAAAAGAAGATAAAACACTTTTGTTCTAACCCATCATCTATGGCTTTTCACAGTATCACAGTATGTTAGAGATTGGAAGGGACCTCAAAAGATCATCTAGTCCAATCCCCCTGCCAGAGCAGGAACACCTAGATAAGGTTACACAGGAACATGTCCAGGCAGGTTTTGAATGTCTCCAGAGAAGGAGACTCCACAACCCCCCTGGGCAGCCTGTTCCAGTGTTCCGTCACCCTCACTGAGAAGTTTCAGGTTTAAGTGGAACCTCTTGTGTTCCAGTTTGTACCCATTGCCCCTTGTCCTATCATTGTTTGCCACTGAGAAGAGCCTGGCTCCATCCTCATGACACTCCCCCTTTATATATTTATATGCACTAATAAGGTCACCCCTCAATCTCCTCTTCTTCAAACTATAGAGACCCAGCTCCCTCAGTCTTTCCTCATAAGGGAGATGCTCCACTCCCTTAATCATCTTAGTTGCCCTGCGCTGGACTCTCTCCAGCAGGTCCCTGTCCTTCTTGAACTGAGGGGCCCAGAACTGGACACGATATTCCAGATGAGGTCTCACCAGGGCTGAGTAGAGGGGAAGGAGGACCTCTCTCGACCTACTAACCACCCCCCTTCTAATACACCCCAGGATGCCATTGGCCTTCTTGTCCACAAGGGCACAGTGTCGGCTCATGGTCACCCTGTCGTCCACCAGGACCCCTAGGTCCCTCTCCCCTACACTGCTCTCTAAGAGGTCGTTCCCCAATCTATACTGGAACCTGGGGTTGTTCCTGCCCAGATGCAGGACTCTACACTTTCCCATGTTATATTTCATCAAGTTACTCCCTGCCCAACTCTCCAGCCTGTCCAGGTCTTGCTGAATGGCAGCACAGCCTTCTAGCTTCTATGACTGCCCCTCATAACCCTCTTATCCTTGATATGCCTTAAGATGGCACCAAGGATAAGGTGTTCCATCACTTTCCCAGGAATGGAGGTGAGGCTGACTGGTCTACAGTTACCTGGGTCCTCCTTCTTGCCCTTTTTGAAGACAGGAGTGACATTTGCTTTCCTCCAGTCCTCAGGCACCTCTCCCATTTCCCAAGACTTGGTAAAGATGATGGAGAGCGGTCTAGCAATGACCTCCGCCAGTTCCCTCAGCACCCGCGGATGCATCCCATCTGGACCCATGGATTTATGGATGTCCAGATTGCTCAACTGGTCTTTAACCCATTCCTCATCGACTAAGGCAAACCACTCCGTTGACCTGTCTTCATCTGAGGTCTCAGCGGTACAGGGCTCTTCAGGACTGCCTCCGGCAGAGTAGACAGAGACAAAGAAGGCATTCAGTAACTCTGCCATCTCTGTATCTTCTGTCACCAGGGCACCCGTACCATTCATCAGCGGACCTACATTGTCTCTGGTGTTAGTTTTATCTGCCATGTATTTGAAAAAGCTCTTTCTGCTGTCCTTGACCCCTCTCGCCAGATTTAATTCCAAGGAGGCCTTAGTCATCCTAGCAGCTTTCCTACATCCTCTAGCAGCAGCCTTATATTCTTCCCAAGTGGCCAGCCCTTCCTTCCATGACCTGTAAACTCTCCTCTTCCACTTTAGCATACCCAGCAATTCCCTATTTAGCCACGCAGGTCTCCTGACCCTCTTCCTTGACTTCCTACGTGTCGGGATGCTCTGATCTTGAGCTCGGAAAAAGCAGTCCTTGAACGTCAACCAACTATCTTGGGCCCCTTTACCTTCAAGCAGCCTAGCCCATGGGATTTCCCCTAGCAATTGCTTGAAGAGGCCAAAGTTTGCCCTGCTAAAGTCCAGGGTTGCAATTCTACTTGCTATTCTACTGGCCCTACCACACAAGATCCTGAATTCTACCATCTCGTGGTCGCTGCAACCAAGGCAGCCCTCAACCTTCACTGCTTCGATCAGACCCTCCTTGTTAGTGAGGATGAGATCCAGCAGCGCTCCTCTCCTGGTTGGCTCATCCACCATTTGCATGAGGAAGTTATCATCCATACACTGGAGGAACCTCCTGGACTGCGGCTGGGTTGCCGAGTAGTCCTTCCAGCAAACATCAGGGAAGTTAAAATCCCCCACGACGACCACGGCCTGTGACTGTGAGGCCGCTCTCAGCTGCCTGTAGAAGGCCTCTTCAACTTCCTCACCCTGATCTGGTGGCCTGTAACAGACCCCCACAACAGTATCGTCCCTGCCAGCCTGTCCCTTAATTCTCATCCACAGACTCTCAACTCGCTCGTCATCTGTCCCCGGACAGAACTCAACGCATTGTAGCTGCTCTCGCACATAAAGAGCAACCCCACCACCCCGCCTGGCTGGCCTGTCTTTCCTGAAAAGGACATAGCCCTCCATGACTATATTCCAGTCATGTGAGCTGTCCCACCACGTCTCTGTAATTGCCACCAGGTCATAATCTCCTGACTTAACACAGGTTTCTAGCTCCTCCTGCTTATTTCCCATGCTGCGCGCATTGGCGTACAGACATTTCAGGGAGCGAGCTGAGCACACCGATTTCACCCTAGGATTACAGGAGGCCTCCCAGTCATCATCAATTCCGGAGCGCTGTCCCACTGAGGCAAGCCCAGCTACAACCCCATCCCCCTTCAAATCTACTTTAAAGCTCTCCAAATGAGCCCTGCTAATTCGTGCCCCAGCATCCTTTTGCCTCTGTGCGATAAACCTTTCCCACATGCCATTGTCCAGACTGGTGCCCTATAAAACCAGCCGTTATCAAAGAATCCAAAGCCCTGCCTGCAGCACCAGCCTCGAAGCCAATCGTTTATGGACTGAATTTTCCCATAGTTCCACATCATCAATAGAAGATGGAAGGAGTGAGGAGAAGATCACTTGAGCCCCAGAGTCTTTCACCATCCGCCCCAAGGCCCTGTAGTCTTTCTTCATCCCCCTCAGACTGCAGGAAGCAGCTTCCCCCTCACCCATCTGGAAGACCAGCAGTGGGTAGTAGCCCGTCGGGTGCACCAGGTTGGGGAGCGCCCTGGTGATATCCCTGATCCAGGCTCCAGGCAGACTACACGCTTCCCTATGATGAGGGTCAACTCTGCGTATCGGGCCCTCTGTTCCTTTCAGAATGGAATCACCTACTACAATGACCCTTCTTTCTTTCCTATCAGAGGCAGTCTTGAGGTGTGAAGTTGACCGCTTTTTCCTATGTGGCCTTGTAGGCGGGCCTTGCACCACATCCTCACCTACCTCTCCTTCAAGATCCAGGGCCTCAAACCTATTACGGAGGGTCACCTGGGGAAGCAGGGCAGGAAGGGAGGAGGGCTGCCCACGATGCCGAACCGGAACTTGGTTCCATCCCTCATCATCTTTTTGGTCCCCTACCTCTGGGCGACAGCTGTCTCGGGCCATCCCTCTCTGTCTGAGAGGGCACGGAGTCCATCCCCTTTTGGGGGGTATCTCCCTGAACCGTTCCAACTGCCAGCCACGGAGTTACTGCAGCAGTCGATCTCCCTTTCACACTCCCTGATGCTCCTCAGCGTCTCAACCTCCTCCTTAAGTTTAGCCACCAAGCTAAGCAGATCTTCTACCTGCTCACACCTCACACAGGTGGAATGCTGTCCTCCCTCCCCCGGCAGTAGCAGGCTCTGGCACTCCCTGCATCCAGAGACCTGAACAGCCATGGTTAGGGCGGGGGTCTCTGTCTGAGTTGCTACAGTCCTCTTACAGCTAGCTCTCTTTCTGGAGACGATCATATTGGTCAGCAAAACGACCTACCTGTTCTTCCCTGCGCCTGGTGCGCAGCGACACGTCGCTGCCCTCTCAAAGGCTCTTTCAAGGGGCAGGGGGGTGGTCGCCGTCACCGTGGGAACGCCCCCCTCCACGTCAGCCGCTCTCTCGCAAGGGCTGCTGGGACTTCGGGAATCAGGAAATGTCGGGAATCGCGATGCCTCTGCGCTATCCCCTCTGATTTTCCTAATCTCAGTAGAAGCTCGCCGTCGCTGTAGCGTGCCGGCTGCGGCTCTAGCTGGGCTAGCTCCAATCAGCTGACTGAATGGAAATAAAGAACTTCTAACACAGAGGAACAGAATAACCTTCTCTCTGATAAGAGTTGCTACTAGGGATGGTAACTGTGGGCCTGTGGCAATCTTGGTTCTACTTCCTCATTTGTTTGATTTATACATATCAAACATCTTTATCTAAGGACATTTGTATTGAGTAAAATACTTCTGTTTCAACATAAGCTCTTCAACTGTAATGTATTGCAGTACAGTTAAGAAATACCTCCCTGCATTTTCTTTCCTGGATATCCTATTGATAACTTTCAATTATCAGTTGAAAATATTTAAAATATTTAAAATCCTGAGGCTGTTTTGGGGTCGGAATAATTAACCAGGACCTAAAAAGTTAAAACTACTTTCTTTCCCAATAATGATATTGGTCTGTTGTTTTACAATTGTACAGAGATGTCACAATTTTGACATTTGACAGAAACATTATATTGGGCCTAACTACAGCTGGATAAAACAGGGGTTTGGGTGTATGAGTTCTTCAGCTGTAGCAGGCCTGACAGCCACAGCACTCACGTGCCCCACTACTTTCCTGCTTTTTATTTGTCCGTAGTCACATGAGGTGGCTTACCAACAGTTCTCACGCACAGCTTTGCCTTGCTGTCAAATCTTCGTAACTAGGCTACCGCAAGATGTTCCATAGTTCAACAGGCACCACACTCCCACTGCTCCTGTTTGCCAGACTTATCAGAAGTTTGTGATGTATTGATCCCTCTGGTTTACTCTCCTAAGTTTAGAAAGGTCTCACTCAAATGTTACTTTGGAAAAATAAATAAAGGCAAAAGCTTCAAGGGCAAAAAGTTTCCAAAATCCACGTCACATTACTGAAATATAGTTCATGAACTTGGAAAATTTGCTGGGATTTACCAAACTTCTCCTAACATGAAACGTGAAGCCATCCTGTTTGCCTGGCTGTTCACTTAAATTAGTCTGCAGTCATTTCTGAGACACATTTTTACACTGGTGGTGAACACAGATCATTATTTCTGTGTACACCCAGAGTGTATAAGCTCAATTCTGGCAGTAAGAGCTGACTAAAATGCACTGATTCAGCTGAAAGTAGAAATAAATTCTCATTTAATCGTTCCCAAATGATAGGTGTACTGTCTGTACTTCAGAGAGGAAAGGACGGAGCCATTACATCATCTCTCTCATACCAAACTGTAGAACTACAGCCTACTCCATTTCATGCTCTCTGTATAGCTATCTATCCTTCACCTTTTCAAGACATTTTCAGCACTGCAAAATCTGTGACATACTGACACTGAAGGACAAATATAATGGGAAACTAATTTGAATTAATGTATAAGTAAACCATAACGGCAAATCTGAAAACTTTTAAGCTGACAGTTACCCCAACTTTGAAGTTTGCTTCCATACTCTGGTAGAGGCACATTCTCCTCTAACTTAACAAGGGTACCAGATGGACTTAAAATAAAATCATAATTCTAGCAACACGAAATTAGTGCAACATTCATCTTCTCTCAGGAAATTCACTTTGCAACACTGGAAGTGAATTGCAGATATTCATTTAACTGTTGGAAGCAAAAGATTGTATCTGAGCTGCTTAGGGTTGGTGGTGGATGGTTGTGGGAAATCTTGGGGTGTTTGCATTTGTTTTTTGGGTTTCTTAATTTTTTGAAAAGCAGCAGCAGTAAAAGCCTTAGACCAGTTCCAATAGCTACTGGCAAAGCACAGCTAGACAAACTCAGCTGATGCCATCCCATAACCAACTGTGCCAAACAGTTTCCCTAAAGGGTCATAGACAACAAAAAGAAATCGGGTGTAGCTAAACTTATCTAACAACAAGCGGCCACCTCAAGGGGCCCTCTCTTCTTCTTACTGGGGTATGTATGCACCCTTGCCTCTTCTCTGGATCAAGTAGAGTGATGAAGCAGACGTGAGTCAGTTCAGGTGGCTACTCTGGCAGAAAATTATCCTTAGGATAAAGAACATACAAATCACTCAAGCAGCTGAGGTAACATGCAGCTTTCAGGAGTGCTAGCTCAGATACAGGGGATGAGGAACTGGGAGGAGGGAGAGATGGATAGAAAAACAGTACTGCCTCTTTCCACACAACTCAGTATTTCATTATCTTAGCTGTAATGTAAAACCACGTCCTAAAGTATCTTCTTAACGTCTTGTACCTTCTAAGTAGCCTGTGCCTCCCCGAAAAAAAAACCAAACCACAAACCTGGGGGAGGAGATGGGTGTTGCAACTAAAAAGAATCAAAAAAAAAATAAAAAAATAGCCAACGAAAGGAGAGCCTGTAGTCTTTCCATTAACTTTCAGCCTTGCTCTCAAAGGGAACAAGAATCAAACAAGGCAAAAATCATGAGGTGCTCCCATCTTCGCATATACAGCTTCTCATAAAAGCAGCCGTGCTAAGAGAAAAAGCAACATGACCCGAAAGAAAACAAAGCCCGTTTTAAGCAATAAACACGGTGGAGCTCTCGGGCTCGCCCCCCCGCACGCCGCAGGTGCGAACGGACGCGCAGTCTCTCGCAGTACTTCTGTCTCGGTCACACACGCGGCTGAGGCAGGACGCGGCCGCCCCTCCACACCGGACGCTTCGTGCCTCCCCTCACGCTCGCACCGCGCAAAGCGCGGGCCCTCCTCCCCCGCGCGCACGCGCCCAGCGGCCCCTCCCCTCCCCTCGCCGCTTGTTTTGGAGGTGCGCGTGGTCCTCCCCGATTGGGAGCCGCGTCGGGCCCCGCCCCGCCCCGCCCCTGCCGCCGCCGGGGGCTGCGCGCGCGGACTACGGCTCCCGGGGTGCCATGCGGCGGCCGGAGGAGCGGCGGCTCGTGCTGGCGGCGGCTGCGCGCGAGGAGCGTGTGTGTGTGCGCGCGCGCGCGCGGGTGCTGTGGCGGCGGCGGCGGTGGTGGTAGCAGCGGCAGCGCGCGGGCAGGTTGAGGTGAGCGCGGCGCCCCCGCCCGACGGGTCCCGCCGCCAACAGGAGCGGCCGCGCCGGGAGGAGACGCTGCCACCGCCGCTGTCTCTCGGCTTGTCCGTCGCTTTCCTGTGGCGGCAGCGGCTGCTGCGCGGCAGGGCGAGGGCCGCCCTCCCCCGTCAGCCGCGGCGGGTGGAGCGGCGGCAGCAGCAGCAGCATGAGCGGCAGCGGTGCTGTCCGGAGCACAGCGGTGAGGGCACGGGTGGCAGCGCGGCTGCTGGCGGTGCTCGGCTGCGTCGTGACAGCTAAGGCCCAGGTAGGAACCAGCGGTGGAACGATGCGGCGGAGCCCCCTCATGGCGGGGGAGGAGAGCGGGAAGAGAAGCGTGGCGGGCAGGGATGCTCCAGCGGCCGTGCGCAGGGCTGGGGAGCCGTGCTTGAGGGAAGGGAGAGCAGAGGTCCTCCTTGTCGCGGGCTGGAGGAGGTGGTGAGGGCACTTCGGAGGGTCGTGGGGGAGAGGGCAGCTTCGGGGCCGAGTCTTGTGCAGCCTCCCCGGCGGAGAAGTGGGGGGATCTCCCGCTGAAGTCTGCAGCCCACGTCCTTCCTGTTCTACACCCTGTTCCTCCTTGATGGGGTCCAGCGCTGGACCGGCCTGTTGGGTGCCTCCGGTCTGTGGGGCCCCGCTGCTGCGGTCAGGGGAGAAGTTGGTTGAGCTGGGAAGCACTGCTGGTACACGTATATAACGGCCCAGACATACAGAGTTGTTTCATGTAGGTAACTCTGCTTGTTGTCTGTGGGGTGTTGTGTTGAAAAGTTCTGGGTTGGGTCATACCCTTGACTACAGGCAGAAACTTTGGTGTACTCATGAAGTTGGTGAGAAGCCATATGGTCAAATGGAAATAGCAGGGGCCCGGCTTGGCTTGTGTTTAGGTCTGTGTCTATTTGCCCACATAGCAGAGAAGGGTAAGAATGCTGCTTCTTCCTGTAAATTGCCTTTACAGTTTCAGAAGGGCAGGTGTCTCAAGTTGAGGGTTTACTATTCATCAGCAGTGTGACTGTTCCTGAAATAATAGTTCATGTCAAGTAGGGAAGGATTTTAGCTGGGTCAAAGACATTATAGAGTGAGTTCATATGGAAAGTCACAATGTCCATGTGGAGCAAAATTTGGCTTCTGTGTCCTAACATTATTTTTCACATGTTTTTTAAATTTCTGCTTTGTATAACATGCTGTATTGTAAGTGACCATGCAAAGTAATGACTAGTCTAGCACATAGCTTTAATTGTAGGTTTTTGTTGTAAGTCAAGGTTTTACTCGGTTTAAAAATCCATTAGTTTAGAAGTTGGTTTAGTGTACCTAAATGCTAATTAAATTTGAATTCTCAAGGAAGCCATTAGCTGGCATGGTTTTATTATGACACTTGGCAGAGAGATTGGTTATTGCTATTCCAGAAAATTGTTAGCATGTTGTATTTAGAGTGTAAATACTTCGCATTTGACTTATACAGGGAAAAGATAAGCTAGCTAGTAGTTCTTGGAGTCATGTTACTTGTAGCTTTTATCTTGTTCTGCAACTATGGCAAAGTAAAATATTAAGGAACAAAACAAGGTGTCCCCATGGTCTTCTGATTGTTGAAGCAATTTAAGTACAACAACCTGATAACACTAATAAGGTTGTTTGTATGAATAGACTGCTCATTAGTGCATGCATTTATTCATTTTTTTCTTAATGTTAAAGTACTGAATACATTTCTCTTTACAGATTTCATAAGAAGTTGATACAGGTTGGACATTGACCTTTTAATCTGAAAGTTTGATTTATCTTGGAGAAGATGAGTTAGAAGTTCAACATCTCTAGTGCAGTTCTCATACCTGTACTAAGCTAGGTTGGACAATACCTGGAAATACTTTGATAAGCATATTGGAAATAGAGAAGAGTTTGCAGCTATTCAATTGTCAGACGAGTTTTTTAACACATCTTATAGTAGGCTCATGCTTTTAGAGTTTCTCGTACAGTTGAAAATAATTATCAGATGAAAAAAAGGCCTGATATTTGGCCACTGTAATAAAATTTGTGATAACTTACACTACAGTTGACTATATATGTGGATTAAGTTCACTAGTATAGTTCAGTTACAAAAAAGGCAAAAACCAATGGTATGAAAACCAAAGTAAGTCTTAGGATATGTAATTTTAACTGGGTAATACACTGTTCTTAGTTTTGCGTCTCCAGTTTGAAAAAGTGTTCACTGGAAGATCCAGTTGTTGACAGAAATGAAACCATTTTCTGCATGTTTGTAGAGTATTACATCGTTATATAAGTGAGAGCACTGAACTACACCTGGACTAATAAAAGAGCTCCAACTGGAATACTAGAAGCCAGTGTTGCAGTTTTGTTAGTGCTGTTAACTTACTCCACTGTTGTGCAGTATTGGTGTTTCATGTGTGCTGTCAAACCATTTTATAAATTGTGGTTTGGTGCAGCTATAGCATAGTTTAATTTTAGAGCATGCCTTCCAAGGAAACGTTGATTTTTCTGTTCTATGTATACAGAGAACTAACTGTTCCAATTTTGAAAAAGTTGTGAGAAAGAAATGGAGAATTTTGTTTCCTTGCTCTTGTTATTCAAATTATTTTTTTCTCTTGCTATTTTGTTAGGAAATTCTAGTTTGGGGGGGGGGCTTATTTCTGAAACTTCATAGTGTTTTAAGTAAACTGTACCACATTTTGAAAGCCGTTCTTAGAATTGAGATTTTTATTGGAGACAGCTGGCAAAGGGGTGACCACCAGTAGTCTGCCATCTTAGTTGAATAAGACAACTGCAGCTTTTTATTTTTCCATGGGGATTTGATGCTGAGTGTAACTACTGCATATTTATTTGGAGCATTTTTTTCCCTGGAAAAGCATCTTTGGTTTTGCATAGATGGTAAAAAATATTTTTGTAAGCAGTGGATAGCTCCATGAGGTGGTCATCAAAATAGTTTCCTACTCTTTATCTCCTGAGTCCAAAGAAAATATCTTGGATCTTTTGTACTGCTTTCAGCTTAATAATTGTTCTTCACTGTTTATACAGTTAAATATTTGAGCAAAATATTGGAAGTTATCTTTTTTGCCTTTTTATGTTCCAGTGAAATGTACTGTTGTTTGTTTTGTGGTATGGTGTTACCTGTAAAGACTGCAAAATTCATTTCTGCCTATGTGTGACTGATAAGAAAATTCTAAAATTTGAATGAAATCATTATAAATTAAAATGCATGGGGGAAGGGGGGGGAGTACTTCTGCAAGCACTAATAATATGTTTTGTCTTTTGACTTTGAAGTTGGCAGTCATGTGGGCTGAGAGCTTTCTTGGCTTTGTGAAAAGCCTGTAATTGCTGTTTGCTCTGGTTTGATGCTAGATAGCATTAACAAGGCAGGCATAACAGCATGGAAGACTTTGGGTAAAGTAACTTCCCTTAAATGAGTTTTACTTCATTGCTGTCCATATCTACTCTGTAGAATTGTGACAGCCTATTTAGTGCCTCTGGAAATGTAAGATCTACATAAGTTGAATTTTCTACTTAAATGCTTTATTGCCAAACCTTCACCCCTTTACTCTCTCAGAGGGCTGGGGGAAATTAATTTTCCAGGCCTCTTTTATGCTTCATAAAAGAACAGAAGCGTACAATTTGGTTTCTAGTGACTTTTTTGCATCAAGCTTGGTTATATAAGGTTATCTGCTCTGTAGTGATCTATCATGCATAAAACAGATTAGATGATTTCATAATCTCATCTGTGTGAAATTTGTGAAGAAAAGAAGTGCCACAAAATACTCTTTGTCTCCTTTTGCACATAACCTTTGAATAGTTACAAGCTCTTCCAAGGCCATGCAGCATTGACTTTCCTATTTTATATGCTTTCTAGGCCATCATGTATGTCAGTTAATTTGTTGTCTGGCTAAAGAATAGTAGTAGTTAACAGGAGTGTTTGGTTCCATTCCCTAACATACGATTTTAAGCCTTCAACGTCATGTTTGAAAGGCCTTTCAAACATGTTTGTAGTTTTTTAAGATGCTATGATTAGGAGTAGTTAGTTTGGATTTAATTAAATTTATCCTACAGATGTTCATAGAAAAACACTTTCACTGTTTCCACCTTTTGCTAAGACACTGTCACAGTCTTGACAAAAGTGTTGCTATAGCTCAGTCCACTGAGTTAGTTTGCAGTAGCGCCTCTGCGCTTCTGTACACTCCTCTTCATAGTCTTAAGCTAGTGCAGTACATTGAACCAGTTTGCTGTGCTGGCAGAAGGAATGGGATGGGACCTGCGAAGTTCACACTTAATTTCACCATAGATTTGCAGCCTTACAGTACAGGTGCCTGCACCTGGTTTTCCTAGTATTTATTTGCAGAATCTAACTGTGCAGCTACTAACTTTTTTGGCAGATAAGTACCTACTCCCCTTTATCCAGTGCCTCTAAAGAAGCTAGCTGAAGCATTCTTATGCTTTGACAAGAATTATAAAAATAAGATGACAGTGTGTGATTGTGGGGTTTTTTTAGGCAACTCAATTAATGAGCATTTGCTAGGAGAATACTTGGTATGGAACTCCAATGGGCTAATATACCTTCTGTTTGCAGTTTGGAAAATCTTGCTGCTCATTCTGCAGAAAGTTCTATATGCTGAATCTGTCAATAAATAGTGTTAGTCTGGCTAGCACTGTATGTAGAGGTGAAGTTAAGCTCACAAAAAGTGCGAAGGTCTGTTATTTTCTATGTCTGAGTGTGTAAGGTATGTTGTAGAGTTATTTTAATGATGAGAAATAAAGTGTTTGCATTTCACTAGTATTTCTTTTGATTGACATCTATTTCTCTTTACGGGATTTTTCTGTAGTTAATATTGCATTTCTTGATTTAAAATAAATTTTTATGTATTTTTTAATAGCTCACAGGAGTCCTAGATGATTGTTTGTGTGACATAGAAAGCATCGATGACTTCAATACTTTCAAGATCTTCCCCAAAATACAGAAACTGCAAGAACGTGATTACTTCAGATATTACAAGGTAAAATTAAAATGGTATTTTCCTTAATAATTTAAGTAAAATCCAGAAAATATAGGGAAGATTACACATTAAATCAACTTGTCTATATTAAATTGTCTTTCAGAAGCCAACAGCTCTTTAATTTGGTTGAAGCAGCTTTTCAGTACCTGACAGTTATGTTGGTAGTAAGCTGTGTTTGCTGTGTTAATCCTGGAGTCAGTAACAGCAAATCATGACTATTGCTAAAGGCAGTATCTTTGTACTGCTGCATCTAGAAAGGATTGTATATTAGCAACTTTCTGACAGCATGCAGTACTTGTTTTCTAAGAAACCTCTGTAATTTGGAGCTGAAATATTGCAGTGATTTCCTTTTTTTTATAAGTTGCTGTCTTCGTTCTAATTTTAGTATTTGCTATCTAGAGAACTGTTATTCCTTTGATAAACTGGTAAAAGTACTCAATTTTCAAGTAGTATGTAATAACAGTTTGTAATGACTTTAAATACTGTTTGTCTCCGTATTAGACTAATAAGAAAAATAAGACTTTGAAGCCTGATACTACTCTTTTCAGATATGTTTAGCTTGAAAGTTGCTGTTTTTTATTTTTAATTCTTCCCTCTCAGGATGTAGCAAGCTATTGAACTGATCTGGTATCAGACAAGCATTACATTCATGCAAGATAGGGTTATGAATGTGAGGAAGGAGAAAAAACTGCTAAAATCTTCCTTTTCTAGTCTGAGCAAGCAGTAATGTGTAGCTTCACCCTGAATCAACTCCTGCTCCGTGGTACAGTTCTAACTTCACTTTTCAGGAAAACAACATGTGTGCAACTTCACTGATAATACATCACATAGTAGCGGTAATTAGATTCTCCAGAAGCACCAGAAAGATACAAACCAAAGTATTTGAAGAGAATGAGCAACAGGTATATGGGTTTCATACAACAGTAACTTCATCCTATAAATTTAGAGCTAATCTTAATTTCAGCAGTGGTTCTGCAGACCATACTTTAATGGTGTGTTACAATCCTACCTCATCTTCCTAATGAATGGGCAATTACAAGGGCCAGTGTGCAGTCCACCCATCACCTTACATTACTTAGTACTTCCAGATATGACAGGGAAGAATTTGTGTTGAACAAGCAAACTGAATAAGTCATCTTTTTTCACCCTTTCCCTTCTGAATAAGCAACAGAGGGTTTTTTTTTATGTCCCTGCAAAGAATCATGAAATTGCTGTTAAGCACACAGATGCATGTGGAAATTGTGAGGGTAGGCAATGATCATCTAGGTCAACTACAGTGTAGGTAAATATTGAGTAAGCATAGGGGAAGTATACTTGTTCTGCGTGTGAAAATACTCCTACTCTGAAGTAATTTAGTTTGTAGCAGAATTTGGATCATGAACATTTTTAAGTACCAGCCACAGTGTTTCCACTGTGTTATAGTTCAGCAGTCATATAATATATAATACTGAATGGACTAGCTAAGTTTTATTTAAAGGATGAAGAAAACTTCTTTTTTTTTTTAAACTCTTGCTGAAATTGTGCTGAGTGATTTCTAGATAGTGGAAGACTTCTCAATGAAAGAAAGGAATTAAAAATTTTGTCTCTGTATAGTTTTATACATCAAAGCAGGGAGACTATGGAAGCCTCATGATAACAAGTCTAACTTTTAATCTGTGACAAATTATAACGAAATGAATACTTCACACCCTGAAAAAAGCAGAAATTTGGTATAGTCAGCTAATGATAGGTATTGATTAAAGTACAAGTGCTGTACAACTTCAGTTTGTCTCAGATCTAGGACTAGTATGTTTGCAGGTGTTCTTAATTAACCTGCACTTTAGACAGCAGTATTCTTTTATTTACGGTTTTCTCTGCGTAAGAAGTTACTGCACGAGTTGCTTGTATCTTCCCTAAGTTAGCATTTTTTATTGTTAGAGTTTACTTTGCATGAGGCTGTAGTCTATGTCAACTGGTCTTTCTGTCAGAAATTGGTGGGAGGGGCATGTTTTATGTATTAGATCTCATTGTGAAAGTGATGTAAAATGTGACACTTTGTGCTTTATTTAAAAAAGATGAGTGAACAGGTACAAAAATTTCTAGAATTTTACACTTTTTTTCTAGGGATGGTGTTTGTAGAGTGACAAGAGGAAAAGGGGGTGAAGCAACCTGAAATCTCTGCTTTTAATGTATCTGTGCTAGCATGGCTTGAACTGTAGCTAGAAGATAGTTGTCATCACTTCTAAGAAGTCATACCATCTGTTGAATATCTTGTTAGTTTTTTTGAATGAGGAATCTCTTTAACATTTTAAAGCTGAATTTACAATTTGCAGTCGTGCTGAATAAGTACATCAAATTGGAAACCTGGAAAACAGTCTTTTCTTCACATGTTCTATAGCAATTAACTTTGTATGTGTGTGTCGAAAATAGAGAACTTCCTTGCCGAAAAGTTTGGTAGAGGAATTTAGTATAATAAAAGGCAGATGAGCAAGTCAAGCATTACGCTTTAGTCTTTCGGGATCTCTTGTGGTATTGACAGAACACTTGAAGAGGGAATTCTTTTTGGTTTACCTTAATTTGGGTACATAGTATCCCAGAACAATTTATCCTTCAAGGAGCAGAAGTTGTGTCTTTATTTCAGGTCCATAGTTTTGCTTTTTATTTATATTTATAGTATTTTTATTTATTAATAAAATAATAGAATAGACTAGATAGAGTAAAATCTGGCTATAATTCATCTCAGATTCTTCATACTGTTCCAGTTCTGTACCAGAGGCATATTGATCTAGTTTCCCTTATGTTTAGTATATGATGTATAAAGCCGGCAGAAAAAAAAAATAATTAAAAAAATTAATTAAATTCAGGCTTTTTTATTGCTGAGTCTCAGGTTTGAGAATTCAGTGACTGGAGCCGTTGGGCTTCTATTACTGTATTCCCCCCTAAACCAGGCCACTTAGAGTGGGTTTTATCACTGATGTTTCTTTGTGTAAGGCTAATGTAAAGGAAAGCTGGGATTTTATTCTTTTTTTCCTTTACTGATTTTCACACTGACAGTGCAAATGTAGTGTTTTAATCTCTTGCAGTGTAGTATGTGTGAATATATGTGGTACTTCTTGCCTTGATTGTGCCATGTCACGAAAAATAGGAGCACTAATCACAGGGTTTGCTGGTAGTTTCTGAAGTGGTTTCTCTTCATTATTTGTATTTGTACTGTATCAGATCCCTAATTTGAGGGCATTATGATACTCATTCTTCCTTGACTAGCTATGATGTATAGTAATGATTGCTTGTTTTTATTTCTTGAAATCTGGAATCACCCAAGCACTTGTTTGAATTGGGAAACTTGTGCACTACTCTGTCCTACGTCAAATGTATTTTCGTGATCTGTATAATACAGCTACAACTCATTGTAACTACAAGCATTTTAGAACAACATATGACTGATTTGCCTTCATTTTAGTGGCTTATTTACTGCTTTTCAGTTAGTGGTAAGAGATTTAATTTGTGCTTTAATATACTATGTATTTGTCTCCATTGGAGACCATTATCACTAACCATTCTACCACAGCAGGCTTCATCTTATATACTCAGAGGGAGAGTAGTTCAACCAACCGACCAGATTCCACAGAACCCTCAAACTTGATTTTAACACTTTTTCATTGTATCCTCTCCTTTAATTTAAAAAAATTTCTTGATACTGAGAGCTCCTTTCCCCACTGCCACCCCCCAAAAAAAATAATAATTGTCTTATGTAAGTGTCAATTTCAAACTTTTTCTTTTGTATGTTTAGGTCAACCTGAAGAGACCATGCCCATTTTGGGCTGATGATGGCCATTGTTCTATCAAAGATTGTCATGTAGAGCCTTGTCCTGAGGTATGGATCAAATAATATAAAATAGAAAAAGGTTATTTGTTTAAAAATTTTGCAAATTTTCAGTGTCTATGCTAACTATATTTCCTAAAGAGAAATGTAAGTCACATCAAACTGTTTTCCATTTCAAAAGCAGAAATACAAAGTATTTTAAAATCTTAGTCATTTTACCAGTAAAACAAATAACTTGAAGAATAAGTCTGTTCTAAGCTCCAGCACTGTTTTGGGTATAACAAGTTGAAAAGGTAAAGGAGCAAGTTAATTATTTAAAAACAAGTTTACTTCGATCTCTGTAGGAATGATATTTAATTTGTGGATTTTAATCAAGCATGATGATTTCTATGAGCAGTCTAAAAACTGATTATTTTTTTTTTCTTCAGAGCAAAATACCAGTTGGAATTAAGGCTGGGAGCTCTAGTAAGGTAAGTAATCATTTGTTTGCTAAGTTCTTACTGATTTTTTTTTTTTTTTAACTTAACATTATGGTAGCTGTGTAGCGTTTTATTACAAACCTTCAGTCTTGGCATAGTGATGAAAATGTTAACATAACTTATCAGTTCCTGTATGTAGCTTTACGTTTTTACTTTTATGTATAATAGTGTTTTGGATGTAGCTGATACTGTTGTATCGTTCTGAATCAATCAGTGACAGGCTCTCAATCAATGACAGGCTCTCAGTCAATGAATGAATGACCAGGGACATCAGTACATGGCCACAGAATGCCTGATACAAAATTCTTTTTTCATTTTCCTTAGAGGCCACCTTCTATAAAGCCACAGGCTAAGATGCACAAAGGGAGTAGCAGTGCAGTCTTTTGTAAGCATCATGTACAACCACAACCTTTAATATTGAAAGAACCTGAAGGATTACATGTAGTTTTGCCATATTTAATCTTGAGGAGGTCATTAGCCTAATTAGTCTAAAGACAATATATGTTCAAGTGATCAGTGCAAGCTTCAAGTGATCCATGCAAGCTTCAGTAGTCAGCTTGTGCTGCTGGCATTTGATTACTTCCCTCCAAGTGAAATTTCTTTTGAATTGCCTTCTAGGTGTTGTAGCCAGCTACAGTACTGAAAATTTGGCAATTCAGTACCTTTAATCTGTGGCAGAACAAAGACACTAATATCTGTTGCTTCTCTGTAAGAAAAATATTTCTGCAGGAAAGTTGTCATCAGGGCTGATTTAAATCTTAGTTACACTGTTTTCTTACTTCTTATGATTCAGTTCAAGGTCTTTCTTGGAGCCATTTAATATCCCTTTTAAGGGAACATCAAACTCATCTTAGTATGAATTTTTTGTTTCAATGACTATGCAAGTACTGTGCTATTAGCCTGTGCTAGGTCCATTCAGGAGTGTCCTGCATCTTGTGGATTATCCTTTAAGTATTAGTTTAGGAGGGGAAAAAAAAAGAAATAAAAGGTGTGTTTTCTCCTGAGTAGATACATGCCCAATTACTCTCTTTGGTCCTAACAGTGTCTGCCTTCAAAGGTGAAAACGTCAAAGGCATCTTTTTAATAATGACAGATACAATCTCTTCAGTAGATGTACTCAGGGTAGAATCCTGTGGAGTTGTCTGTGGTCTTAAGTGCTTACCTTCTGTTCAGTTTCCCATTGCTTTGATGAGTTTGTAAACTTCTAGCTTTATTTAGGCTATTTAGAGGTATTTTTGTTTGCTGAACAATGGAGAGAGTAGTTCTTTTGAAAGCTCATCAAGCAATAAGGACCAGGGTTACACTTGCAGAGCTTCCCTGTGAAAGTGCAGCTAGCGATACAGGATCTATTTAATTCTTGTAACCAAGATAAGCTTTTTGAAATGGTGCTGGAGAGGCACAAAGTAGTTTCCCTTTCAGTAGTCCTGTTCCATTCGACTGCTGAGGATTTTTTGGGAGAATAGACATTACAGTAGCTGTTGTGACAGCTGCTATATTAATATTGGAAGCAGGGATTGGGATGCAGTAATTCAAGTTACAATATTTAACTTAATACTTCCTGCCCACCTCTTTTCTGTTGTCTTCCAGACACTGCTCTTACAAGATCCTGCCTTGTCAGGAGCAGATATTTTGTCTAAGTCTAGTCAGTGGTCAAAGAACACTGATCTGATAGCTGTTGCTGTTGAACACTGGAGAACAGTGAGGACTGGATGCATGTTTTGAGACTTGCATGTTCATTCTGTTTGAAACCTTCATTTTAGGGTTATATTCTTGGCAGTAATTTTTTTTCACTTCAGGGTAGGGTTTGGTTTGCAACTCTAGACATGCAGAATGTTTACTTCAGCATCTCAGTATGTTACTTCATCAGCAATATCTGTTTCATTCTAGGTCAGATCTGTTCTTTGTTCATATTTTTCCATTTGATATCCACATGATGCTAAAGATTGAGCCCCCACACTTGGCAAATCCAAGAAAATTGAGTGAGAAGTTCCTTCTAGAGTAAATATTTCTTATGGGCAAGGCCACTAATAAGATTTAAATTATTTGGGGTTTTTAGCTTTAAAATACTTGGGGGTTTTAATCACCTTCATTTCTTGGTCTTCAGTCGGTTCTGCTGGTTTTCCTTGTGCTGGTTCTGGCAAATGCTTTTTTAAAGGAAGTCATCTTGCCTACTTATCTAAATGGTTTTAATTAAATCCTTTATTTTTATCGACAAGTATTGTGATACGTATTGTACTGGTGCTTTGCCTCTGGCATCTTGACCACAAGTCTGTCTTCAGATATGAACTATTCCTTTTAAATTTATCAAATTATTGTTGTTTTCCAAAGGGTTGACCAAGGCCTTTAACTTCTGTTTTTATTTTCAGCTAGTTTTGGATAATAATCCTTCATGTCAGCATGTATGCGCCCTGAAGTGAAGGAAAGCTAGCAGTTTAGCTTTATGGAAGCTACCAGTTACTTAACATTAAATAATTGTCTTTATTTCTTAAGGACTGCAGTAACGTAGAAATCCATGTAAACCTAAGGCTCAGTCTGAAAAAGAAAACACGCATACAAAAAACCCCACAACCAGCCAACCAACCCTGAAAACGCCCAACTGTAAAATCCCCCCAAAAGAGGAAGTTTGGTTTCTTTATCTTTTCAGAGAGCACTGATGCTGCCTGTCATGTTCCAAAACTGTTAAAAGGGTTTTTTGAGCTTTAAGCTGACATGCTGGACAAATCCCCTGCTGACATAATTATGCTGTTGTAGAATAGTGGAATCAAATTTTTAATTCTTCAAATGCTTTCCTTAGAGTTATTCTAGTAGTAACTCTATTTCAGTGGATTACTTTTTAAAAAATACTGTAGAATCAAGGTTCAGCTTAAATACTTCAGTTCTGGCTTTCAAATAACCAAAATTTGAGTTCAGCTTGAAAAGTCTGTCTTCAGACCTGTGCATGTCTAAAGCATGCCAATGAATAGGATTAAGTGAAACATGAGGGGAAAATGGCCAAACATACTGAAATGACCAAAGCAACTTGGGATATGATTATGCTTGCAAAATACAAGGTATGTTTATAGGTATGACACTGGTTGTCTTCAGGGTCTTTTTATAAGACTGTAAATAAGTATCTGAAACACTTCAGAACTCCATTTATTTTAAACAAACAGAAAAAAAAGGCAAGAAAAACAAAATTTTTACATGTTTAGCTGAATTTTCTGTGGTAGTTAAACCTGCAAAGTGCAATGGGCTTGATAAAATTAAGTGAAGAAAAAGAAATAAGAAATGTTCCAGAATTGTTTACTGCATCAAGAATCTGAGAATCTTCCCTAATATTTGCCAGTTCACTGCTAAACCTAGAAATACCTTTCACATCACCTGTTCTCAGAGAATTGTATGTAATTCATTTACATATTAAATATGAACTTTCTTCCAGTATTCAAAAGCGGCAAATAACTCCAAAGAATTGGAAGACTGTGAGCAAGCTAACAAACTGGGAGCAGTTAACAGTACCTTAAGGTATGCTGTGATTAACAACAGTACAAAAAATGTAACAAAGGAGCGTTTAACTTTGTCTGTCTTGTTTTTGCAATGTGCTAGTTTTTGTTCTTAACTCTTTCTGTAACTCATTAGAAAGTAAATGTGAAATGATGCAAGAATATCTGAAGGTGTTATGTGATAAGTAGACTTCTTTTAAGTACACCTTGATACTATTTGCAAAAGGTGAAAAAGGTATCTTACAGCATCAAGACTCAGAGGAAACTTGCAAATAACCCTACCTTTTTTTTTTTTACCTTTTACCAGTATCAGTCTTTGCTCTTGATGACTGTGCTGGATTAAGGGGTTCTGTCCTGCTCTGTCCCTCTGTTACACTGATGCACCTGTTTGTGGTCATTCAGTGAACCAGGTCAGGGAGCTTGTTGAGTTACTTGTGTTGTTGGCAAAGTTATTTTTAGCTTGAATCAGTTCCCTGATCTTACGTGTTGCATGGCGCTGTCAGGGTTGGGTGGGAGGAATTCTGCAGGATGGTGTTGCCCCTGAGTAGGAAAGTGTGTGGAACAGCACTTAGGAAAACTTTCATTCTACTAGATTCCCCACCTTTCAAAAGTAGAAATAGAAAAATTGATTCTTCACTGTTGATGAAGAGGTGCCTTTGGCCACAGATGTCAGCAGTTCTGCCTGATAGAAATGTTGACACTCTTTCCTCTGTCATCTGACAAAATGGGACTGCTATGAAAGAGTGACTGCTTCTGCCTGGTTTGCAGTGTTATAAACCAAACTGGGCAGAGCCCTTACCCAAGGTTTTCTTAGGAGAAGTAAGAAGCTATTAAA
Organism: Neopsephotus bourkii; assembly: GCF_033783945.1. Taxonomy (NCBI): domain Eukaryota; kingdom Metazoa; phylum Chordata; class Aves; order Psittaciformes; family Psittacidae; genus Neopsephotus; species Neopsephotus bourkii. The sequence continues at coordinate 1,214,035 of NW_026901776.1, read as the reverse complement.
TTTCCTCCACTCCTGTAGGACAAAAGAATATGAGATTAAGTACACATATGAAGAGCTTTTGCGAGAGTAAGATAGACAAAGCTGTGAGAGGATCCTGCAAGTGCAGGAAGAATTTATGCTTTCTAGGCAAACCTCCATATTCCCTGCCTAGCAGTGCATCATCCTTATGGTTTTGGATTAATTTTTTTATCAGCTGTATTACTTGTGATTATCAAATCTTGCCTGCTAGTAATGACTGGAGAAGTTCCTCATGTAATGCCAAGTATGAGTGTCCTGTTGTGATTTGGCAGAAGGTTGGAAATGTATTGTGTTATAGAATTACCTGTGTTTGTAGAATCGAGCTAGTACTAATTTGATCAAACAGAATAGGTTGTTTTCATTATTTCAAAGTGCTTCACTGCAGCCTGGAGGAAAATCCCCAATCTTAACTTCACTTACATTTTGCTGTCAGTAGTGTGGCATCAGTAGTTCTGTGCCACATAGAAGAAAGCATTCAGCTTTTGCACTGTTTGTATTTCATAGCATGGAAACTTCAAAGGACTTGTCTCGGGTACAGTGCACCTTTGAAAATTGAATACTATTATTATTTAAAAGATTTAAGATAAATCATATTCATAGCATAATTTAGCTTAGAAGGGGCTTTTAGACATCCAGTCTCCCACTAAAAAGCAAGGCTAACTATTGTAGAACTCATTGAAAGTACAGGTTATGAAAATATGATTATTCCTCCTCTCTCCCGTGCCCTGAGTGACAGCTGCTAAAGGAGTATTTTGAAGTGTTAAAAATGTATGCTATGAAAGTATTTTACCAAGCTCCTACTGAAGAAAGCCACTGCTGCAGCACAGTTTGTTCAGATAATGATGGTAAAAATCTTTCTTGCTGTCTTAACATGAAGATAACTTTTTAAAGTATTGCAGTTGATGCCTGCTTGAATCTCTCTGCAACTGACAATTAGTAATTCCATGTATTCTTCAGTCTCAGATACAGTAATTCAGAATGCAGTTTCAAGTTAACTGCTGTATGTGGATTGTGTTTCTTTCAGTAGCTCTTAATGATGTTGTTTGTTTTAAAGTTTAAAGTCAAATGTATGTTTTCCCCCTCAGTAACCAAAGTAAGGAGGCTTTCATTGACTGGGCAAGATACGATGATTCACAGGATCATTTTTGTGAACTTGATGGTAAAAACATTTAAGCTTTCTCACAATACTTGTTTTATTTGCTGTCTCTTAAAAAAACACAAAACATTACAGTTTCTCTGCAAATAACTGTTTTTAAAAACTTTTAATTTTGTGCTAAATGGAGATGTAACAGTTTGTATCATCTTACATGCAAAATATGTGCTTTTTCATAAGGAGCATTCAGTAGTCTACACAGTGCACATTCACTGTTGCCTCTTCTTGGTATAGTGAACAGGAGACTGATGGAAATAAAAAAGAAGATAAATGGGAAGGGTTAGCATCTAATTTTTAAAAATTTTCTCACAAAAGAAGTTGCATCTGGCACAAATACAACACAAATTACTTGCAGTTGGTTGTTTCTTGCTACTATATTATTTTCGTTGCTCTTCTGTCTATGGTTTGACTGAGTGTGTTGCTTCTCCAGCCTTGCTGTGTTTCCAAATGATATCTGCACTAAACTCACCTGTTATCTGAAAGGACTTTCTTATTAAAACATTAGGATACTAGATTGTGTCTTCCCTCTGCTCCGCATATGTAAATCTTTTTATTTGCTTGTAATGGTCGAAGCTCAAAGGACTGTTCTTCAGAAAAACATGAAAATTGCCAAGTTCAGGAATGACTGCTAAGGGCCTTTCTAATAAATACCTTAAAAGGCTTACTATGCTAGGAAGATTTAGAGCATAGTAGAAAGTGTTTTAATCTACCTTTAGGCTGATGTTTGGAGTCACCTGAGAAAGTAATAGCTATGGTGGACTTTCCAGCTGCAGTTCTCTTTTAGCACTTCTGCTGTGTCTGATCTGTGAAAGTTTTCTGTATAAGCTGTGTCTGTAATAAACAGTCGGTGAGCGTTACTGTCGATCTGAACTATGAATGCAATAAGCTGCAGTTCTCTTCACTGTCTTCAAGCTGCCTGCTTACATTTTCAAGAGGACACAGTTGAGAAAGGTACAGTTTAGGAGCATTCCTTTTAGAAGTATATACTAACTTAAGTGATTCCTGATTATAACTCCATCTCTCCTTACGTTGTGCCCTGCTGAAGGGGGATGTTCTGCCCCACTGCCCTCAGCTGTGTTTTTCCAGTGCATTTTTTCACATGTTAAGCTGATTCAGCTTATTTGAATAACAGGAAAGTAAGTTTCCCTCCCCCTTGCATTTCCTGGATTGTTGTGATGAATTGGCTTATCAGGTGAGTTTGTGAGCTGGAGCAGGGAGACATGAGGGAGGATAACTACTGGCAGTGACAGGAGGAGGTAGAAACCCTTTTGTCTTCCTCCTGTCTCTTTCTGATGGTGAGAGAGCTCTTAATTCACTCAACTGTAGCACAAGACCATAGAATCAGTTTTACTTTTTACTTTCAGCTTTTTGTTGGGCTTAATGATAAACTAGATAAGGGAATTGATCTAGCTGAAAAAAACTTCCTAGCCCAGGTCAACTTTCCATCTTTCTGTTGCAGTGCCCCACAGACTCTCTTTTATATGGGTAATGAGAAGAAAACGTGGAGACCTGAGGTGCCCAGGAAGTGTAGGAACTACTTAGGTCAGGCATGCTGTCAGAGAAATAAATAAAGCTGTAATTTGACATTGTCTCATCTGACACTCACTGTCTTGTCTATCTTTTATGTCTGTCTCTTTGCTTTGTTCTTGCTGTTACTGCTGAAACAAGGCTTAACTGCTCATGCGGAATCATCTCTTCTTTTTAGAGCAGTTTCCACTCTGTGGTGGTTTTTAACATCTGGGGAAACATGCAGTGGCAGTGCTTGGCCTATCCCTATGAATAAGTTTCTGGACTATTGGCTTATATTGTATATGGGGGTTTTTTAAGCATGAGTTGCTCTTGACCTAGAATTTCAAAGAGGAGGAAATTCTTCCTGCTTTTTACTAGTTGTAGCTCAAAACTTAAGTTTCTATTCATATAGAGGTTATAAGCAGAGAGGGCACTATTTCACAATTCTCTGCATATCTTGCTTGAATTTGTAGTGAACTTCAGAGATGAAATGCACTGAAATAACATGTTTCTTGCCATAACCAATACAGCATTCTGCCATATGCTGAAAGTTTCTTCATTTAAGCAATGTGATTCAGATTCTCTGCCAGTATACAAAGGTTTGTGGGGGGAAAGAGCGATTTAGCTAGTAAATATACAATACAAACCAACTACAAGATGCACTTCTTCACCCTTGTCTTTATTAAGAAGCCCTTTTAGCAGTATACCCTCTTCAAAAAAGCAACCCTTCAAATGAAATACTGCTAGGCAAATAAACCCTGAATTAGAAGCCCGTTTAGAACAAAATACTGTTTATATCTTAGCATAGGGTGAGAGAACATATTGCATGACAAGTGTGTATGGTGGAGTTGACGAAGCCATATGGGTGTGTAGAAATTATGGCCACATAAGAGACTTTGGAATAAATTCTATACTTCTGAGCTTTCTGTTTGTTGTGGATATTGCTGTATTTTTATGTACAATGCATCTATAATCCAGCCAGAAGATAGAATAGTATTATATAAGACCTCTTATTTATATTAAAATCTGTGACTGTTTTTAAGATAAAGTCTTTTTTAACTGATGAGTTAGAATATGTAACAAAAGGTTTCCTGTTTAGATGAGAGATCACCAGATGCACAGTATGTGGATTTGCTTCTGAATCCAGAACGTTACACTGGATACAAGGGGCCCTCTGCTTGGAGAGTGTGGAACAGCATCTATGAAGAAAACTGCTTCAAGTAACTGGAAGGGAGGGGAAGCCGATCTTTTATACTTGCACTTCAGTTTAGCTTAAAACTGATTTTTATGTCTTCTATCTTATTTTTTAGGCCTCGATCTGTTTACCGTCCGTTAAATCCACTGGCACCTAGTAGGGGTAGGTCTTGCCCATTTTATTTTCTAATGCATTTCTTTTAATGTAGTGACTTTCCCAATAAAAGTGATACAAATAGTAATGTTCAGTCTGTAGATGTGCTTTCTGCTTTTTTAATTTCCTCTGTAGCAGTAGCTGTTCATTTTCAAATACTTAGACAAAGATTTGTGAGACTTGATGACATACATGCTTAATATTATTTCATAGGAATAGGTGTGTTAATGTCAGGGGAGCTAATGTGAAAACTAAAATACATCTCAAACTGTTTAGTAAGTGTCACAGTAATTTCCAATGTGGATGGGAAGGAGTTAAAGTTCAATAAAAAAATCAGCACTCTGTGTTCTTCCCTTGGTTGGCTGGGAGTTGTTGCTTGATTGGGTTTTTTCCTAGGACATTATCCCTTTAACTCATAGTCATTTTGGTATAATGTAGCTTTACAGTTTTCGTCCATAATATTTAGTGTATTACAAATGTACAAATAATTGCATTATTTGAAGAAAGAGGGGATACTTAGAAAGGCTCAGTTATCTGCAAGAATGGGTAAAAAAGTGTGCCAGTGACTTGGGGTTTAAGTGTTTAAATGGAAAACTATAACCTGGTATTGCAAATGAATCCACTTTCTCCATCAGCGTGTCTCATTTCCCTTAAAAATTAACTATTAGCCAATAGATTGGGTTAGAAAACATCACTACACATTAGGAAATCAAGATAGCTTTTAGTAATGATAACTCTTAAGATCATATATTGCTGGTGTACACAAATAGAAGTTCAAGAGCAGTTTAACTCGGGTCAGAGTTTCAGAAAGGAACATTGGTAATATTGTTGAATAATACAAAGAAGATGACTCCTAATCATCTTTCTGAAGCTAAGACATAGCTTTCAAGAATGTGCAAATAAGCTGCTACTAAGATTTCAAATTCTCAGCGACTTTCATTACCATTATTTGTTTAATCTCAGGTGGTGTTGAGGAGAAGGAAGATGGAAAGTAGCCTATTTTTTATAGATTAAATAAGGTTTCTTGCATTTATTGTTTTCTCAGTGTTTGTAGTAAAGCCTGTGTTTCATTGCTGCTTTGCTGTGGAAATAATCTTTTTAATGCATACGGATTTTTAAATTTTGTTCTGTTTTGTTTCTTTTTTTCCCCTAAGGAGGAGATGATGGTAAGTCACCTTGTTTTGCTTGACTTGCAGAAATGAAGTAAACATGAAAGAAGTTTGGGTATCTGATCTATTCTCTTTATTGTTGTTGCATTAAGGGGCAGGAAAGCTATGATTTTAGGCAGATGATTGATCAGAAAATGTTTTTATTGAGATAATTATTTCGTTTGGAGTGGGGGAATGAATGAGTGGATGAGAGCAGAATACAGTTCTGTTATTGATTCTTATCCTTAGAATATGTGATAACATCACTAGCAAGGTAACTGGAGATGCATAGATTAAAGGATTCTTGGGTCTCCTGCTGAGCCTGGTTGATACTGATGTCAGATTACTTAAGAGGGACAGGTTTTTTGTGTACTTTCTTGAATGTCCTTGATTTTGGGAAGGTGGAGAGAGAGTGGGGAGAAAATTTGGTCTGTCTACAGTGAGACAGACTTAAGATTTTTCAGTCAGCTGAAAGCTCTCAAAGACCTAAGTTTACAGGAAATCTTCAGAAAACAGTCAAGATAAGGCTATCAGATATAATTACACTCTTCAGTCATGTCTTTCGCTGCTAGCACATCTAATCAGGTTTGTGCTTCTATACACTTCTGAATGCCTGATCAGCAGCTTAGTTGTGCCCATTCTTGTATTTTTCCTCTTCTGACCCCCACAGACTTAAACTAACCTCAACGTTAAGCTACTTCAGCGCCTCTTCTCACTTTAATAGCTGAGTTCTTTAGCTTTATGTCCAGATGGCAGCTAACGTTAGCATGCATAGTAATTCAAAGCTACTGTGATGTTGAAAATGAATACTCTTCATTTAACCATATACCTTGTATTTGCAGGAGAATCTTTCTACACATGGCTAGAAGGTAAAAGCTCTTCGATGGGTTAATATAATGTTAAATTCTCTAGAAGAACCATTGTAGTAGGTTTTTTTGTCATCTCCCCAGATATTTTCCATAGTGTGGGATCCTTAATAAATTGTGCAGAACTTCTGAGTGCCGTTCAAATAATACTTTTTTCTTGAGGGTCTTTGGAAATCTCAGTCATTCAGATGGTCTGCTCGTTTAAACCCTTCAGTGTTTTACTGTTTATAAAGAGGGAGTTCACTCCAATATCATCTACTTTGAATTTTCTGCTCATTTTAGGCATTTAAATGGGGACATTATTCTTAATAACATTGCTAAGACCTTTTATTTAAAAACAGCTTTAAAAAAAAAATCAAAGTTTTTGATGGTTGTGTTCCCAGTATATAAACTAACATGAGTGTAATGTGTGTTCAGAAGGCAAAGCAATTTGATTTTTATTCATATTTAAATGGAAAACATTATTACAGTGGTAGCAATCAAAATCACATTTTGGAGGTATGTGGAAAAGTAAATGAGTTAAATGTATTTAATTTTAAATTTCGTTCTGCCTCTCATAAGCCTTTTACTTGTCTAGTTGGAAATCTCTGATGCTGTTGTGGGAAAGCATACAGACTTACTTGCTATTTAATAAGTAGTGTTTGTAAATGAAGTCATATCTCAGCCTCACAGATAGGCTTCACCATCAGCTGTTGCTTCATCCATTTGTGGAGATTGGAGTGGCAGGGAAGTCACCCAAACGTACCTTTGAGAAAGGAACAAACTCCTTAATTCCAAGTGTAATCTCTGTCCCTGGGTCTAAGTGGTATTGCAGTTTTTGCATTTAAATTCTGTTTTGGCCACCCAATGCTATTGCATTTCTGTTTCCACTGTAGAAGTCGCTACCTATCAAAGTCATATTTTGCAAGGTTTTGCTCTGTGTATTTAAATTTTCAGTGAATTTACAGTAGATCTGGGAAGAAATAGTTCTGCTGTTTTCCAATGCCAGAAGGTTTCCTGGAGCGTTTGATGATTTTCTGTAATGTTGCTAATTCAGTGGTAGGTTTAATTCTAATTAGGATGTGCCACAGTATAGTTCTGGCCTCCAGAATGTTAAAATTCAAGGCTATTTGATATTTATTGCTCAAACCTTGTAAGCAACATATTTTTGTGTGGCAATTTATCTGTATTAGTTGACCACATGCTTATTTGACTGTATTTATTAGAACCCTAAAATACCAAGTAAGAAGTGTCAAACTTCATTCTTAGTACTGCTTTGTATAAAAAAATTAAGAGGTAAATTTTTCCCATGATGGATATAAGGAATTATTAACAATGCTTAAGTGCTGTAATTGTAACCCTTGAAATTTAAACAGTGTGGACTTGCATTACTGAAATATCAAGGTATATTCATTTTAATACATTAATTTCAGTATTTAATTTGGGGTCTGTTTGCCTTTTTTCCTGGATAGGTCTTTGCCTTGAGAAAAGAGTGTTTTATAAGCTCATTTCTGGACTTCATGCTAGCATCAACTTGCATCTGTGTGCAAATTATCTTCTTGAAGGTAATTTAAATCTATTTAAAATTGCTGGATGGAATTCTACAATATCTGTAATATGTATTTGTTGTTTTCTGATTATTTTTGGATGTGTAGTTAGTTGTTTTTTTCATTCTAAATATGTGTCTTTTACTTCCCCCTCACCTGTTTGTTGGGTTTTTTCCCCTTCTATAGAAACATGGGGGAAGCCTTGCTGGGGACCAAATGTGAAGGAGTTTACTCGCCGCTTTGACCCTCTTGAAACGAAAGGAGAAGGACCGAGGAGGCTCAAAAATTTGTATTTCCTGTATTTGATAGAGCTACGTGCTTTGTCGAAGGTTGCACCATACTTTGAGCGTTCAGTTGTTGACCTTTACACTGGAAATGGCCATGAGGATGCTGAATCTAAAGCTCTCTTACTGGATATCTTCAGGGACACCAAGTAAGGCATAGGATTTTTATTTTTTTTATGAATTGTTTGAAATTCTCATTTATATTCACAAGTGAGAACAGATGAGTCCTTGACCGGATGGGACAAGGAGGAGAGTGGAATGAAGAAATAACATTAAGTAATGGGAGAACAAAAGGAATTTGTACATTTGACAGGAAGAGATGAATATTTTTCAGTTTGAATATACCAATCTTAAAAAAAAAAAAAAATTAAACAAAAATTCCCCTTCTCCCCCAAACCCCACACAACTCCCTACTACTCTCTATTTGTTGCTTTCACTCATTCTTCAGTATAAGGAGAATGCAGTGAGTAATCCAGCTTTTATCACAGACTTAACTTCCGGGGTTTTAGCCATCCCTTCTTTCTTCTGTTTAGTCTGTAAAGTTTTTCAGTCTGGTTCCTTCGTGCTGATTTTTGTGATTCGTAGCATTCTGTATGGTTTTGTTGCTGTCCCTGCTAACAATCTTGGTAGGTGTTTGAGATGTGGTCAGACAACTGTCGACTGAAAGGTGAACATTTAAAACAGTTACAGTGTGTGTTAGAAAGAAATCTTAATCAGTGGAAATGGAGTGAAGAAAATTCTCAACAGAACTGTAAATAACATATTTCAAGTTACAGTGGTTGAGCAGTAGAACTGATACCATTCAGTAAATTCTTAAGAGCTACTTTGTAAAAGCTAGGAATTCTAAAAAGTATTTCATACTGATGGCATCAGCTGCTCACCAAGCTTGATGGAGCACAGTATATCAGCATTGGGTTTTTTTTTTGTTTTGCATTTTCTCTTTATTAGGTCCTTCCATATGCACTTTGATGAAAAGTCCATGTTTGCTGGAGATAAAAAAGGAGCCAAGTCATTAAAGGTAAAGTTCGTTTTCTGAGTCACATCCAAAATACCCATTTTGGAATTAAGTTGTGTTATTTTAGAAAAATCTCTTTACCAACCAGATATATACTGCAGAGAGGGCAAAAGGCTGGGGTAAAAACTTAGAATCATATCTGAGGCCTCTTAATTAATCTGCATTATAATAAACGAATATGAGGTGTTGTCCTGAGCCAAGAAGACTGAAATCTCTGGTTTAGTGCCTTGGATCTGCCATTAGGACTGTGGTAAGGCAAATGAGTTGAACTGGATTACCAGTAGACGCAGTGATGGTTTTTAGATAGTACCTGTTTCACATCAGTATGGAATCAGAGTAGTTAGGGTTGGAAAGCACCTTAAGATCATCAAGTTCCAACCCCCCTGCCATGAGCACGGACACCACACACTAAACCATGTCACCCAAGGCCTCATCCAACCTGGCCTTGAACATTCCTAGGGATGGATCATTCAGCACTTCTTTGGGCAACCCGTTCCAGTGCATCACCACCCTCACAGTAAAGAACTTCCTTATACAGAACCTGAACTTCCCATGTTTAAACCCATTGCCCCTTGTCCTATCACTGCAGTCTCTGATGAAGAGTACCTCTTCCGCATCCCCGTAGGTCCCTTTCTGATACTGGAAGGCTGCTATGAGGTCTCCATGCAGCTACAGTGATGTCTGCTTAAAAAATAGATGCCCTTTATATATATATAATACAATACAATATTACACTTAATATCAGAAACGCATAGTTCCTAGACATGGGAACCTAATGTGAATGTTGTTACTACCTAGCAACTTCCAGTGTTAACATGCAGGTATTCAGATTGGTATGCACTACAATTCGACAGCTGGAGTGTGACTCAGTAAAAAAAGTCTGGTTTAGTACTTGTTAACACTTTTAATACTTATCTCAGTAGTAGTATGGAATTTCATCAGCATTAGAGAGAATGCTATTAGAAGGGTGCCACCGTCAGCTCAGCTAGTGTTCTTCTGACCTTAAATATTTAATTGGCATCATCTTAATTAGTTCTGTGCTGTGCTTGCTTTTGCTTTGACTGAAGCTGCAAAGCAACAAGCTACCCATAGCTTTGGACAGAAAATATCTTTTGTGAATTGTAACATGTTTTTCTGCTCGTGAGAAAGGTGAGTTGGTTCAAAAGGGATTTGAATAATACAAGAAAAATTGAGTAGGGATATAGGTACAGTACTTACAGCTCAGAACATTTTGGGATAGTTGGTTGAAACTCAGTGTATTACTCTGAATGTTCTGTATTTTGGGGTTTGTTTGGGGTTTTTTTGAGTTTGTTTGTTTTTTTTATGGAATTAACTGTTAGCAGTGTCTTGTAAACAAAGTTCTGGGTTTACGTGGGCCTTGGTATGGCCTGACCACGAAAGTAGTGGGGATTTTTAGTTTTAGTACTAGAGATTTGATACTGTAGTGGTAGTAGATTAGTTAGCCTTGTGTTTTTGTGAAGCTGAGAGATACTTTAAGTTAACCTTTTTCTTTTGTTTTGTTTTTTAACGGATAGGAAGAATTCAGGTTGCATTTCAAGAACATATCCCGCATAATGGATTGTGTTGGATGTGACAAATGCAGGCTGTGGGGCAAACTACAGGTACAGTTTATTGTGTGGAGGGGGAGGTTAGAAGGTAAGCATTTGTTTCAGTCTGCCAGGATGCCCCTTACCTTAGCATTCAGACTTTCTGTACATGGGTGATATTTGATATCCTTACCTGTATATTAAAAAAGGACAGATCATTGTTAAAAACAGAGTTCAAAAAAAGGGTCATTATGTTTAGCCAACAGCTGTTTAGTTTACTAAAAGCTATAGTTTGTATTCTCAAAAAAACCCCAAAACCAAAACCAAGAAGTATTTAAACCAGATGCTTTATGGCAAAGTTTTACTGGCAGTCAGTATCATATCTGTATCTGTAGAATCACCTGTGGGATGCCTTCCTGGAAATACAGCAGTTGCTTACTTGTTAGGAAATCCAGTGTGGGACTTAACTTTACAAACTGAGACATAAGAAAAGTAAGCAATTCAGATGTTCACAGTTTATGCAGAAGGCAGCAAATGAATGCAGAGGTGCATAGTAAAGCTGGAAGTTGCAAACCAGTATCCATTTCTGGACACTTACTGTTTTCATTTATTAATAATAAGATTTTTAAACCTCAAGAATAATGTTAAGTCCAGGCTGAGAGAATAGTTGTTCCTGTGAGGTTTGTACTGTACTATATATTCCTCTGTAGCATTAAGCTTATCAGAGTTCAGTTTTCAAAGAAATTTATAACAGCAGAAATTTGGTGGTCTCAGCTGAATTTCTGGAGTTGTGCCTACTGTGTGAACACTTCTGATCTGTTGTTTTTCCCTTCTCACTCAAAATGGAATAGGATCAGGTTCCCTGACCTATAAAATTCTCTTGCAGCCAGCCTTAACCACTTTTTGTCAAAACCCAGTGTTTTTTTTCTGTTGCCCAATTAAAAGAGGAAATAAGAATAGCTTCTGCTGTTCTATTTCTGTACAGAAAATAGGATTTGAAACTGAAACTGCAGTGTCTGCCCCTAGGACTGGAGGTGGAAAAAGCAGAAGTGTTGTGATACCTCATAATAAAATCTAGTTTGACTTTGAAGGGGGATGGAAGAGGATAAGGGGTGATCTGATCCAACAGCTCCTGCTGCAGCAGAGCATCTGTAAGGCAAGGGGCAGGAGGGACTGGAAGTCATGTAACAGGCATGTTTTCATATGCATCTGCTGTGCCTGAAAATAAAAGAGGTGGGAAGAGATCAAATACATGAGGATGAAGAGCAAGTATACCTGGGGAAACAAAAGTTCTTAAATAAGTGAGTGAACCTGTTACATAGTCAATGGCAAGCATTTGCATTAGTGTCCTTGTTGCTGTACAGTTCTTTGGGTAAAGGGAGTGTCAGTATAGAAGAATTGCCTGGATTAGTAATTTTTTACCTTTTTTTATGGTTTGGAGGAGTGATCTTACTGCAAAAAACCCAAAAAACACTGCACCTTTTTCTTTGTAGACTCAAGGCTTAGGAACTGCTCTGAAAATCTTGTTTTCTGAGAAGGAAATACAGAGCCTTCCTGAGAATAGCCCATCAAAAGGTTTTCAGCTCACACGGCAAGAAATAGTTGCTCTTGTAAATGCCTTTGGAAGGTAAGTTCTTACCATTTGTGTTGTAGAAAAACCATACAACTTCATTGTCAGCATTCATGTTCTGTGGAAAGTTGGCACTGTACAGGTAGCTTTAGCTTTTTAAAGGCTGAATTAGTGATACTGATAAACTTAATGCCATTAAAACTGAGTATGTGGAGTGCTGATATATTAGCCTTGGTCATCATTCTGTGTTTGGATCTAATTTATCTTTCTACCTCTAATCTTATAAAGTCCATCTTGTGAGAGCTGGATTTAAGTCTTGTAAACATCTGTAAGCATTAGACTTTGAGTACATGTTCTCCTTTTCAACCATGGACTACAGCTCTTCTACATTTTCTATTTGTTTTAAATGTGTGCATGTAAAATATAGTGAAAAGAAAGAAAAGTATTTGGGAAACTTTTAACACTCTCAATTTAGCCCTTAGCCTTTTGGATATTTGTGTATGATGTAATTATTGTTAAAACTTTATCCTATTCAAGTGATGAAATAAATTAACAGGGTAAAAGATGTATAGAACTTGCTTTGTTCATCATGCTAGTTCCTCACATCTTAAATTTAACAATCAGTTCCTGTTTAAAGGAATGTAATAAAAATTATTACCTCTGCTTAGAGTTTTTTACATGTTTAATGAAGTCAAGACCATTAAGTGTGTATATATATATATAGTTTAATCCCTATAATAAAATACATAAATATAATGGTGAGCCAGATCTTTCGAGGGAAAGTAGTATCTTAAGTGTGTTCATCTTTTGGAACAAAATTGTGTTTGTTAAAAACGAAACAAAAAGCCCCCGTGGAAGGGTGGAAGGTGATGATTTGCACTTCTCTTTCACACTTGACTTGCTAACACTGAAGGGTTTTTGTTTTACAGGCTTTCCACAAGTATAAAAGAGCTGCAGAATTTTAAAGTTTTATTACAACAAACGAGGTAATGAAGGCCTTTGCACAACTCATTAGTGAAGACCATTTACATGACTGCGTTGAGCAGGAGGAACTGATCCTTACAGGACTCACATGAACTAAAAAAGTAAAATTGAATACCAACTTGAATATTTATGGTTAAGCTACGAATGGTTATTAATTAGAGGAGATATTTATGAATGAAATATTAGAGTTTTTAAATGTGTAAATTATGCTGATCTGTTTATTTTTAAGTTCTCTGCTCACAGTCTGTTGTACTGAAACTTCATAAATGTTCTTATTTCCTTGCCTTTCTGAGACAGTTGTTTTATATGAGAACGTACGTACCTCTCCCCTGACTTGGCCGGTTCTGAGAGAGGGTGTTCACCTCTCCCCAGTACTGAGCTTCAGTGTATTCTGAGGATGGGGTTATGCTGATTCTGGCTGTCTGAAAGACGAAAAGAGGGGAGAAAACCAATAAAATTAAAAAGGAAGTGGGGCTCCTGTTGAGTTCTGCCTTCTCACTGTAATAGGGAAGCTATTTAATGGAAATTGACTGAGCAGAGATTGCATTTCATACCGAGCTCTATTGCATCGTGCTGATAGCAACATTTTTTTTCCTTTCATGCTGCTTTTCACAATTTCCTTTTTCCTTTAAAACACCTGCCTTGTCTCTGGTTCAGCACAGCTCAAAGTGACTTTTCTGCAGCCCCCTGGCTACCTGCATTTGCTTGGGGGCGCAGTGGTCCAGCGGGAAGGTGGTTAGTGGAGCACTGCTGGCTGGAAAGCCTCAGTCAATCAAATCCACATCCACCACATCTTATTTTCTAGTTTGTAATCACAGGTTCAGTTTCCAGAAATGGTCTGTTTGATGTCTGAAATGTTAAAATAGCACATTTCAGTCTTCGAGCTGTGGAAATAGATTTGCGCTTCATGGGTTGTGGTTTAGTGCTGTGCTTATGAGGTCAGTGCAAAAAGTAACAACTTGTGTTTTTGTAGTGACTTTTAAAAAAAGATCCTTTTTAAAATTCATTCACACTGACATTTACCACTGCATACTCTATCTATGCAATCCCTAACTGTCTTCTTTAAA